>NC_142745.1:4417500-4767500 GCF_051943395.1 Hippocampus bargibanti | reverse complement strand
ATATGGCCAAAGTACTTGCTATAGTGCAAGTAAAATATGTAATAAATAAATAAAATAAAAGGAAATCTCCCTTCCCTAGGCCAATCTTCTACATCAACAAAACAAGCAATCATAGACAACACAAAAGTGAACATGGGAGCTGCATCTTAAATATGGAAGTTTCACATGCAGCTGAGACGGTTGAGAACTGACATTTATCACTTTCAATTTAATACTTTTGATTTTTAATTTATTGTGTCTGTTTTAAACAAATTAACACAGGGATGCCAAACTTTTTTTTTCCCGTGGGCCACATTGTTGCGACGACTTCCTCTTGAGAGCCGTGATGAATTTGGGGAAACCATTAGAAAGTTTCACCTCCTCCACATAATACATACAGACCATACAACAATTTAATGAATAACTAGTTTTCAGATCCAAAGTCAAAAATTAAGACTGTGATTGCCGAAAATTTGAAGTTTTGGTTGGGACTTTAGCAAGCACCATGGCATTTGACATGCTTGATCTGCTTTCTCGGGCCGAATAACATGACGTAGCTGGCCGTATTTGGCCCCCGAGCCTTGACTTTGACACCTGTCAATTAACTGTTAGTGTGACACAAGAATATGAATAAGTATGATGAAGAAAGTAGCAGCCACAGCCACAGCTAACGTCGGCTTCTTTTCATCACACATTTCATGCACATCAGTCAGTGGTGGGCATGTCAGAAACTGTTAATTGAGCTTTCAAAATGGTGAATATTTCTTGATTTTATGCATTTGACTCTTGGTGACCTCCCTATTGCCCAATGTCAACTGGGTGATCCTCCTTATCAATCAAATGGGATAAAAACATAAAACAAAAAATTGACTAGCGTCTACATAAATTTGTGATGCACCGTGTGTGCTCGTGTACCTATACTGTAATGGCAACAGAGTGGAAACTATCATCATTCTTTTGAAAACTCACTGATGAATTAACTACTTTAACGATGTGACATAATGATTTCTTGGCTGATGAAGCAACCTCTCGAAATCCCACTCCCAAACAAGTATCCACAACGCTGACTTAACCACGATGGAGCTAACAACTGGTTGTTGTGTTAATGACGAACTGTTTCCTCTCCTGGGCCTGCGACAGCCTGTATGTAAACAGGGAGGATTCAACGTTACGGGATCTGGTGCGTAATCTGAGCAGGTTGTCGCTTATAGGTAGATTCCAACAACTTGAATGCCTGCCGATGAATATCATACTGCCGTTCACAAAACCTGTTTGACAAGACACAGCCCGGTGGCAATCACAGCTATGCAAGGGTGATAAGCGTCGTCAACAACTAGTCATCAACTTTCTGACAATGCATCTTGAATCATACTTGTATGGTTCTGCACCTGTCGTCGCAAGTAACAAAGTACAGAATCGGCATTACCGTTCTTAAATAGAATTTCAACATATATTCTGTCTTAATACTCATGACTTTGGCTCACACATTTTTCTTAGTCCACCGTGGATGTTCCATGACAGGCGTCAAAAAAAAAAAAAAAAAAAAAAAAACAACTACAAACTTGAGTTCATCAACCAACACGTCCACAAAAGATTCCGTCTGTGTTTCCTTCATTCAGTGCATGGTCACAGGTGACAGTTGTATCTTGTGGCTACTTCACCATAACAGCCCATCTATTCACAGTCCCCATAGCATCTGACAGTTCCTTGTCGAGAATATTTTTTTTTTGCTGATGCAAAGTCACCAAACATGGCGGCTCTGTGTGAATTATTCCTCTATACTAAATTTTTAAGAGGCCGTGAAGGTGTTCCAGAGAAGAGTGAGGAAGTGTGATTGACTTTGTTAATGGAAGTACTTTGGATTAGAAATGTGACATCGGCCCTGGAAACTTTTTGACACACCCTATAGAAAGATGTAACATCAAACAGCTGTTGACATCATGATTGATTGGGTCTTGGGAGTTTTAGAAGGTGTGAAAAAAACAGAGCACCAAGAAACTTTAACCAGGAAGCATTAACAAAGACAGGGCATATTTAGAGCAATAATATATTAGCCACACATTACCTTATTTAGGAGAACCTTTTTATGTTGTTGGCAACAGTAATGATTCATGACGATGTGTTTTATCTTTTGTCAGTTCTGTTAACTTAAAAAAATACGCTTTGAAAACTAACATTTATAAGTAACGCAGAACAATTGAGTTGCTATCACTGAAAGATGTCAAAAGATATAAGTTGGATATGATTGAAACATTAAAATTCAGACAAGTAGAACTTTTGAGCTCACCAACTCAAGAAAGTGAGGCAATTTAATGCCTCGCTTTCTTTTCGTTCGGCTAACTAATTCGGTGTACGCGCGCACTTGAACACACATGCCCCAAGACGTCACTGTCCTTAAGAAGAACAAAATACAAAAATAAAGTGGACATGAACGTTTGTGAATTCGTGAATAACAAACCGCTCACTTTTTGCAACGTGTACAACGATCGTAGCTCACCTGTACCCTCTTAAAATGCTTCTCCAGGCACTCCAGATTCCCATGTTTTGTCATTCCCCTCGGTGAATTGTACTCTGTACGAAAATAATACTAATAAAATGAAAATGTACTCTTTGTGAGAGTAATAATTACAGAAAAAGATATAGGGAAACATACCAAAACGCAAGGTGGAATTCCAGACGACTAACAACTTCCGGTGATGCAGGTCACGCCACTGTAGGTTAAAAGAACCTGCTTTTTCTTTTTTTAATACTTGTTGTGAAAGTGAGATTGGTAGTATGCTAATGGTACACTGTAAATTAACATAAAAATACACAATTAATAACAGGCACACAGACACACACAAAGGGTTTGGGTTGTTTTTGTTTTCTCTCTCCACACCCCTTCGTGATAGGACATAGAGGGAGCGTATCCAATCATTAAATGTTTAATAATTGTGCATGAATAGTTTCATGATTTTAGACAAACTTAGGAGCATCCTCTTCGTTTGTCAGATTTTTAACACAAAATTTGCGCATTTGTCTCGTTTCACTAAATCTCTACATTTGATCAGGCAGACAAGTGGACACCATTCATTTCATTAATAAAATACAAACCAAGAACAAAATGGCCGTGTCTACTTCCTAAGAAATGCAAGAAGTGGATGACAATGAGTCATCACTTGTCACGTTTGTCGGAGGGCGCAGTGTTGAATGCACACTGTGTACTCACAGGGCCTAACCTAATAATATGCACATGGAATTTTTAAAATAATTCTGGAAAATTCTGCTCATTTTGAATTGATATGGGATATCAAAGTATTATCGTAATCATTCCAACAATTACTGGAAAATAATAGTTGGGTTATGATCGATGTAGAATGTTTTTGTATCATGTTTTTTTCCTGTATATGATAGTTGTCCATGTGAAGTAAGCGCTTTGTTACAGCTTCAGCTGTTGTTAAAGCGCTATATAAATCAATGTATTGTATTGGAAATTAAGGTCAAGCTACTGTACTATGATGGCTCACCTGAACCACTTGGTATTTTAACTTTATTATCTATTTTTATTGCCTTTATATTTATTACAGCAGATGCATTTTTGTATACCAAAAGTGATGTAATAAATGCCCAAGTGGTTTGAAAACAAAATTCACTCTTGAGTGCTAACTCCATCAAAACTGTCCTCAGGAGGCAATGGAGGATGTGTTCCACTACAAAGTCAATCAAGGGCACCGAGTCCATAATCTTTTCTGCCTCAGAGCTTATTCGCAGTCGTCCATAAGCACCATTGGAAAAATTGTTTCATAACCAAGGTGTCGATTGACAAACAATTATAATATCATAAACCAGAGGGAAAGTCAAGGTCATTTGAGACAGCATGTGATCCAACAATGGCTCTCATCTCTCTACCAAAGAGCATTTAAGATACCTCTTGCCAGCACGGGACATCTTTGCGGCCTTTCAAAGGACCTATCTTTCCAGACGATCCTTATACTTGAGGCAATCAATGTCGAGATGGAAGCGGAAACTCCACATCATCTGGAGACTCTCTCACATGCTTAACTTGTGAACTCTCAGTAGCAGTCTGCCCACTCGATCGCTTCGAGCCCTCATGAAGTCTGTTTCTGACAGTTTTGTCAGACAATTTGTACAGCTTTGGTACTGCTCCCGTTTAAGTAAAGGTAAGGTCGGTAAGGGTCCTACTCTAGAGTTGTTGACCCTTTGCCTCATCTTGCCTGTTAATTGAAAATGGTAAGATTGTAACCCAAAAATGTGATTGTCTTTGTGTTTCCAAGTCTTAACCACCACCACTCAATGTCAACGTGTTTTGCTACATCTACTGAAATCAGTCAAGTGTCACTCAGTTAAATCAGCATTTTTCTTTTATTTCCTTAGAAAAAAAACTATCCCAATTCCATTTGGTTACTTTACATTTCTCTCCTGGTCGTCACTCAGCCGTAACTCATCAAGATTTTGATCTCATGCTGGAACACCAAACATCCGGCTACAAGACCGCACACCACGAGTACAACATGACAGCATACAACTTTTTTGTCTTCTTCTTCATCATCATCATCCATGTTTGGATTATACTTCCTCATGACATTTTGGGGAGTGACTCGCAATATTAAACACTTCTATTAAAAAAAAAGTAGCAACAATAAAGTAGAAATCCCTGACAGTTTTACTTAGAAAACAAGGGATGAGATAGAGAAGTGTTTGAGCAGTGTGGTCCATACAACATGCACCTGACAATTTTGTGTTTGTGTGTGTGTGTATGCATGACTGGACAGCACCATAATTCAATATATATATTAATGGGTTGACGAGGTTCCCTGGACTACATGACACAGTGCGAGAACAAGGGGGAGGAGAAAGCAAATCTAGGTCAGATTGTGGAACATGCAGTCCGGGCCCCGCTTGCAGCTCTGCTGCGTTACAGCAATATGAATATATTATATGCAAACGCAAGCCTTTATAGTCGCAAAATGAAGGTTGGGGAAACCTTTTTTTTTTTTTTTGCTCCACGGACCGGTTTCAAGTGATGGACGTGTTGACAAACCGGCATATAAACAAAAACAAAAACACAACTTGACATTTGGCAGAACGTCGTATTTCGTGGGAGCAATGTGCCAATTCCATCTTGATGGAATGTTTTATTCTTTTATTCATTACGCAGAGCGGGTTTGGCGCGTCAGTCAACAAGGCCGTAATGCCAAACCGAAGTAGGACAGTAGATATTCTTTTTGCGTACAGTGAGACCTCAACTTACAAACACCTTATCTTACAAACTTTTCGTCTTACAAACGTCAAATTTCTGAAAATTAAACCTTATAATGAGCACTATTTTCATAATAAACACCCACCACGGCTGGCGGAGTGATATTCGGCGGAAGCACACGACCGAACAGCACCAGAGGTTAAGTTACCAACAGTCCTTATGGAAGGTGACTCTCCTTCCATAAGTCATCAACGACCATCAAAAAGGTAAATAAAACTTTATTTTACAGCACAGTTTATTTCTTTAATTAGTCCTCATGTAATGCGCCTGTCTTTCCAATCAGCAATTCCCTTTGACCTTCAGCCTCCAACGCCATTCCATCAAGCCATCAATGACCATCACAAATGTAAATAAAGTGACTTTATGATACAATGCAGTGTATTTCTTTCATTACAATACAATAGCACATTTATTATACATAGAATAAGGTATGTTGTGTGTAGTTTTAAGGCTTAATTAGTTGAAAAGTATATTTTATGGAAACCCGGGAACGGATTATTCCCATTTTAATGGTTTCCTATGGGAATTTTTTTTTGAGATACACACTTTTCGCCTTACACACTCTGTCTGGAAACCAATTAAGTTCGTAACTTGAGGTCTCACTGTATTTGGTTTGTTCTCCTTTTTGAAGAAGCGCTCCTATTATTTAAAAACATTTTGACGGAAGAAGGGGCAGGCGCAACTGCTTCTCAACATTAAAACTTCGGACTCTGAAGAAAGTCTCTCTGTGGAGCCGGATTCCAGCTTGTGCCCTTGTAGTTGGGGACCCCCGGAGTATAGGATTAAGGGGATGTATCAAGTATGACTATCCCTGAGAAAAAGGCCTTCAAATCTGTACCACAAAGGGTCATTTTTGCTACTGGCTCTTCTTATAAGAAAGTGGCTGACATTTTTAGCACATTAAAGAACATATATACGCCTGGTATTTTTCTTTTTAAGCTGTACCACCATCCTTCCGTCTGTTGGGAGACATGATCCTTCGTGACACTGTTTGAACCAAGCGCATTTAAGTGCTTCGTTGGCGCACTTCAAAAAAAATGTGTGCATTACAGGCAGGAGGCTCAGCTGAGATGAATTATTCCCAAGGAGTAAGAAAGCAAAGTGAGTTCATGAAAATTTGGTGACAAGTGGACCTTCTGTCGTCATTATCATCAACCTTTGTGATGAAAGGACTTAAAACACATGTAGTCACTTGTAGCGCTGAGCCAGTGTGTTCGCACGCATGCTAATGTCACATATTTGAGTTGACATGGTAGCAGTGGGGATTAAGCAGAGAGGTCAAAAGGCGAAGTTATTGCGCGAAACTACATGATGCTGTCGTCAAATAGTGTGAAGGTGTTGGCTGTGCGTGTCAGTGTGCTCTTTTCGATCATGACCGTTGGCTGAGTCAAAGCTTTGTCGGCTACCAGTGAGCTAAGTAGGGAGTTTGTAGCCCTTGTAACTCCTCAAGAGTGTTCAGTGATAAAAAGAGTGAGGCATTGGAGTGCGGGCAAATAAAAACACTCGCGTGGGAACAAATTCACATTAAAAACACTCGCACGTTGGTACAAAGGATGATCAAAATCAACGAGCGTGTATAGAATCTGCACTGTCGCTTAAGGAAATCCTCTGTATAAAACCTTTTTTTTTTCCTTCTCGTAACGTCTCTCATTTGCTCAGCTAATATCGAAAAGCCAAAACTGGGGTGTCGACACCGCGCAGTTTAAAAAAAAAAAAAAAAAGGACCAGCGACCATTTTAAAACCTAGACTTTGCATCCTCCTGCATACTCACTCCTCCTGAGAGGCGTGGAGGAGGGAGAGAGGAGATAAGTGGGACTCTCTCGCTCCCTCTCTCTAAGTGACAAGTTTGGGGAGGACCGTGCGAATAGGAAAGACCTCTCCGGAATCTCCCAACACGTTGCTCCTCAGTTTGTTATTTGTAGCCGTGGTGCTCAGGCCTGACCCGCCTTTGGACACGATGGAGGGGAAGGAGGTGCTGTGGATATCGGGGAGCCGCCTCGTGGGGGCTCCTTGGCTTCTGTCAGCGACAGGGAGCGATTTGGGCAGGCGGCGATAGAGCCAAGGGTGTCTGAGGGCCTGGCTGGGGGTTAGACGAGATGAGGGGTCCCAGTCCAAACACTTCTTAATGAAGTCAATAAAGGTAGCGTCCTCGCAACCTTTGAGCGCGGCGCTCCACTCTTTGCTAGCCGGGGGACCTCTGTATTTACCGCGGCGGGAACGGGACGCCGTGAGGACGGTGGCCCCCGTGGGCAGAGTGTTGGCTCCACAGTAGCGGGGGTGGCCCTTGGAGTTAATAAAAGTCTTGACTCTTTTGGCTTGCTCCAGAACCTTTTGAGGGGGCATGCCAAGGAGTTCCATGACACAGGCTAATTGGTCACCCTCGTCCTCGCCGGGGAAAAGCGGGTAGCCCGTCAGCAGCTCAGCCAGGATGCAGCCGAAGCTCCACATGTCGATGGGCAGGCCGTAGCGAGCGCCGAAAATCACCTCGGGAGCTCGATAGAAGCGAGACTGGATGTATGTGTACACCCGTTGGTGCTCAAAGCAGCTGGAGCCAAAGTCGATCACCTGGCGGGAGAAGAGACAAGATATTGAGCGAGCGGGTGACAAAGAGGAGAAGTTGCGTACAGTGAGACCTCAACTTACAAACACCTTAACTTACAAACTTTTCATCTTACAAACGTCAAATTTATGAAAATTAAACCTTATAATAAACACTATTTTCATAATACACACCCACCACGGCTGGCGGAGTGATCTTCGGCGGAAGCACACGACCGAACAGCACCAGAGGTTAAGTTACCAACAGTCCTTATGGAAGGTGACTCTCCTTCCATAAGCCATCAACGACCATCAAAAAGGTAAATAAAACTTTATTTTACAGCACAGTTTATTTCTTTAATTACATGCTCATGCAATTCCCTTTGACCTTCGACCTCCAACGCCATTCCATCAAGCCATAAATGACCATCACAAATGTAAATAAAGTGACTTTATGATACAATGCAGTGTATTTCTTTCATTACAATACAATAGCACATTTATTATACATAGGATAAGGTAGGTTGTGTGTAGTTTTAAGGCTTATTTAGTTGAAAAGTATATTTTATGGAAACCCGGGAACGGATTATTCCCATTTTAATGGTTTCCTATGGGTTTTTTTTTTGGAGATACACACTTTCCGCCTTACACACTCTGTCTGGGAACCAATTAAGTTCGTAAATTGAGGTCTCACTGTATATGCGCTTGAATACCTTTATGCCGCTGCGTCCTTGCTGCTTGAGCAGAATGTTCTCGGGCTTGAGGTCACAGTGGATGATTCGGAGCCTGCTCAGGGCTTCCAGGCACTGCAGGATGGAGTGAGCAAACTTCCTGACCAGAGGCAAACTGAAGCCTTGGAACTTGTTCCGCTTGATAAGCTCGTAGAGGTTCATGCTGAGCAACTCGAAGGTCATGCAGATGTGGTTGCGGAAGGTGAAATGTTCCAGCATGTGAACCACGTTCATGGTGCCGCTGCGGTCTTGCTTGCGCAGGTGCTCCAGGATGCGGATCTCTTCCTGCGCCTGGCGGTGGAAACGCTTTTCGTTGCGGACCATCTTCAGAGCAAGGTGCTGCTGCATTTTGTGGTCGTAGACTTTGGCCACCTGGCCAAAGCTGCCCTTGCCAATAATCTGAAGACAGCAAAAGAAAGGAAGATGAAATAGGCTAAACGCTTTTAGGGACAGCGGACAGGTTGTCACGGTATCAGGTTACAGGGTGCATGAAAGGGTTAATTTACTAGTGCACAAAGATTATATTCTAGGTGGCAACAAAATTCCCTCAAACCACGTTGGCAACACAATTCAATCTCACAGTAGTGCATGACCAGGCTGGTGACCACCTTCTGCTTTGTTTCACAAGCTATTGAGCACAGGGGTCAAAGTCAAGGCCGGGGGGCCAAATATGGCCCATGTCATCGTTTTATTCGGCCCCTGAAAGAGAATCAAATTTGTGAAAATTCCAATATGCTTGCTAAAGTCTGAACCAAAATTTTAAATTGTCCCATGTAAACCACAATAACAGTCATTTTATTCATTAATTTGTTGTGTGGCCTGTATATACAATGTGGAGGGGGTGCAACATTCTAATGGCTTCACCAAATTCATAACCGCCCCAGAGTGGAAACCGTAACTACTACAAGATTGCCCGTGAGAAAAAAAACCACCCATTCTATTGAGGCTTCTGACCACTTGTTGAAATCAGAAATCGTAGAAATGGCCCCCGTCATTTTAACACAAACCACTTCAATGACCCAAGCCACCAAAGAACCCCAAATGGGAGTCTACAACGACAGCAAAAAAAGCTATTCACTTTCCATTGACCATCTTCTAAGAGATGTTTACATTTTAGCTTGTAGCAGACGCGTACATTTGACTATGACGTCCCTGATCCACTGGTAAAAAGGACGCTTGGATCCTCACCTCTTTCATTTAGAACTGCTCCATACAAAAAGAGGATGAAAAAAGTGTTTAAGATTGAATGACTGTCTTTGAGTTGTCATATTATTACTTTCTTGCTTTTTTGACTTCAATTGACGCCACGAGACTGGCTGCCTTTCCAGCAGCTCTTGTATTTTGTTTTTCTAGTTCTTCCTTTCCTTTACTCTTCCTTTCATCGCTTTGCTGCTGTGAAGTGTAAATGTCTCCACTGCGAGACTAATAAAGGCTAATCCAATCCAATCCAATGTTGAAGTGAACCAACACCCGTTGAGTAGATCACTTTTCCTTACCTTGAGAAACTCGTAGCGATAAGCAAGCTGGTCATGGGGAACGTTGATGTAGCCGCCTTTCTCGTCATCATAGCCGCAGTTGTTGCTGCCCCCGGTGACGGCGGGTCTTTTCTTGGCATTAGGTCCCACGAAGTAGACGTCGGAGTAGGAGTGGATTTCAGTCTGCTCAAGGCTGGTCAGTTGCGTCCGGTACAGCCTCACGGCCTGTTCGGGCGTGAGGGGGCCACACAGCTTGGTCGTGTTCCCGCCATTGGCAACCCCTTGAGAGCCAGCATTTTCATTGGAGACTTTACTCGATTCCGAGCTGTGATAAACCAGAAAAGAGTCCGGGTGGTGAGCAAACAGTTTTGATCGAAATGTGACAAATGTCTTTGCCACCTGTCAGCGCTGTGATCTTTGGGCACGGTAGTGGCCGCTGCCGGTTTAATAGCCGTCTGAGCGCTGGTCCCGCCGTTTTGAGGTGCGGCCGTGGTAATGGCACTGATCTTGCGATTGTTCGAGGAATCTTCGTACAGGTACTTGACCTTCAGCTGGCCACCTCGTACGGTGATCTGATCCCTCATCACACCCTTGTTACTGACTGCCTGAAAAGCCAAGATGAGGTCATTAGATTGGCTTAACAATGGTTTGCGACAAGGAATGCACAATAGATTTTGTAGCCACTGAACACAACAAAACCTCTCAAGTGCACTTTAGAATTAGACAAAAATGGTCTGAAAAATATACCCTGCTTTAAAGTCAAATAAAATTCTCGTGGTTTGTCATATAGCACGTAAAACTCACAGGAAAAGATGGCTACATGGAAATTTTGCTGTGTTTAGGCTTCAATTGATGAAATAAAACTGGCTTCAATTATTTTTAGCATTGTTTAGCATTTTAACTATCACGCTTACAGGGATATGTTGCTTCGTGCGGGCTGTGTTAGCTTTTGTTTGCTAGGCGCCGCTCCAACTCTTCAATTGCCTTCCGTGAGCCGTGAAAGCTCACCATGTTGCCCCGATTGAGTGTTCTGTTCTCCAAACGTCATCTTGAAAGTACTCTTCAACCCTTTTAAACCTCATTTTTCCGCCATCTTTTCATGGAAGAAAACTTAGCAACGCTATGAAATCGCATAAAGCTTTGACATGGCAGACACGCTTGGGTTACCACAGTGTAACAGCAGCCTATGTCGTACACATCTCCCATCAATCAGCCATTTGTGATCGATGCAGTTTGCCACACCTTTTGTCGAAATTCTCGATTTTTGACACTGAGGGATTACATTTTGACAACCAGAGTGTCTTACACTGTCAGACAATAAGGATGGTCTAACCAGAAAAACTAGATAAAGATCCTGTCTGGTCGGCAACACTGGAATCAATCGCACACATGCAGGCATGCAGACACACGCACACAAATGCATCTGACTTGTTACACCCAAGCACTGCACTTTCATCCAAACTAAACATGTATGACTCCATCAAATTGTTAACGTTATATTATTGTTGGGGATATTTTTAGTGTCTCTCATTGTTTCAATGACAGGACTGAATGCGCAAGATGAGGGCCAGTTCTTCCAGCCAACAGTTTCGTTTCAGCAAACTCCTGGAATTCAGCCCTTTTAAACTCTCTTACTGGTAGAAGAGAGAAATAGCCACAGTGAGACGTGAGGTCGCTTTATAGTTGGTTTTCGGAGGAAAATGTCAACTGTGTGGGTTGTTGAAGTACATTTACAGTAAAGCCCTTTCAAAATGTAGCTTTATCTACAGTTTCGCTGGGAATACAAGTACAGTACGATTTTGATGACAAACTGTAAATGTATTTGTTTAGTACTCATTTTGGCGACATTAAAAGTGTAATGCAGAAACCACAATTTGATGTGAGCAATGTGAGTCTTTGGGGGTGGTATGTAAAGTACAGAAAATCTCTTTTTTTAAAGCAAACACAGTCTGTCAGAGTGTACTGTAAACATTTTAGTTGTCAGTTCTTCCACACGCGTACTTATCATGTCAGTGGCCTAAATATTTGTTTCCCTGCCCTCACTGAGCACTTGCTGCAAAATTATCAGGGGTGGGGTCGCTTCAATCTCCGGGCCATCTTTGGGCTACGTACAACCCGTATATATTTGAGCTGAGCTGCCAAGTCGAAAAACACAGGATCAGAAAAATGTTCTAAAATATATCGTCCACATGTTTTGATTTGAAAATTTCCAGGCGTTTATTATGTCACGTGAGGAAAGCAACTCAACTGGTTCCTGGTCAAAAAAAGTGCCCTGGTTTTACAAGAAACAACGACACACCACCATAAAAAAAATTACAGTCGATAAAATGAGCTGGTGACATTTGTTCTGTAATTAGGCTTCAGTCGTGAAGATAATGAAGGAGATGATCCAGCATTCCAGCAAAGCAACAGAATACAAGGTTGGTTTCCATACGTACAACTATATGGTCTTAATTCATGGCGGGCAAGCCAAATGGTTGACCTTGCGACGGTCTTCTGCAGCTGTTGTCCCAAAAACTGTATAGCACTGGTGTCAAAGTCAAGGCCCGGTGGCCAAATCTGGCGATCCACTTCATTTTATTCGGCCCGCGAAAGTAAATCAAGCAAGTCAAGTGGCATGATGCTTGCAAATGTCCGAACCCAAATTTCAATTTGTCGTATGGAAACCACAAAAACAGTCATTATTTTTTTAACTTCAATTTTGAAAACTAGTTATTCATTAGTTTGTTGTGCGCTCTAAATGTAATATGTGGAGGCTTTAGTGGCTTCCCCAAATTTATAATGGCCCTCGAGAGGAAACCATAACGACAATGTGGACTGTGGCAAAGAAATTAGTTTGACAGCATTGCTGTCCAGCCTAATGTCATCAATTGATCCCTTTCACCCAAAGGAGACAAATAATGTCAGAGCATAAATATCCAACGTGTGGCGCATCATCGGTGAAAGATTATTACAGTGAAGAGGAATCAATTAAAACAACAAAACATCACCAAGAGAGCCACAGGTTTCCCATTGTTAAGAGAGGGTGGCAACGGAGCTCCTTGTGCGCAAACTCCAACAGATGGAGAGGAGCTAATCTCTGCAGTCAGAGAAAAAAAAAATCTTAAGCGCCCTGGCAGTTGCACAACTCTTCACGTGTAGCAAACGGACCATACTTGTCACAAATGCAAGACAGTTAAAGCCAAGAAAAACAAAAGCGAAGGTCTGTGACAGCCCTCAACGCCACCAATCTCAACAAGCCCAGTTCCGCCTGAGTTTGTTTATGACATTTGGAGTGACCAGCAATGACAAATCTGGTTATTAGTTCAACCAGGCAGCTCTGTGCATTCCAAAAAAACATAAAAAAAATCAACACAACTGGGCCGCGCTCCTGTCAGCTACATTCAAGTGAAGATATTACCTCTGCGAGCGTGACAGAAAATACAATAGATGAGTGGCCCTGGCGACAATGTACCCAAACCTCTCTGAAGCCTCACTGATGGCGGATTACGCTGCACAGTACAACGGGGACAAGGGAGTGGGGGGGGGGGGGGTTGATTAGCAATTTTGTTTGTGGGTCACATTTTCAAGTCCAATAAATCTTTATACTGAACCCTTTTGCTCCTTTTTGGCACAAAATGTTTTAAGGATTCAATGCATGCACGAATTGGACGCCAACGGGGTCATTGCGACTACGTGCAAAGCTAAACGGTAGGTAGCCCACTTGTTTCAACAGGCATTGTTCTTGATTGTTATTGAGTGATACTAATTGCATTCAAGTGGACGAAGATCTAGAGAAAAGCCCCCACAACTTCAACGACACTGCCTCAAGCAGTGGTGAACCGAAAAAAAAAAGGTGAGCACAAAACGAGATATAAAGCAAAGTGCGGATTTTGTGACCTGTTCCACCCTTGTTTGCACACATCAAGGTAAATCCCCAGAAGCCTCGAAGTGGCATAAAAAATTCATCACACGGGCGAATGTCAAGAGATGCGCTCACCTCGCTGCCATGCAACAGTGAAGGCTAAACAGAGTCAAATTAATGGGATGACCGGAAACAAAGGAGATGTGTGTGTGTTAGTGGTGGGGCGGGGGGGATAACGGCTTCCACCTCTCTGAGAAACAGGATGTCTGGAGACGGCGTAGCTACGACGGCACAGGAAATACGGCTTTGTTTAACTTTGGGGTATTTGTATGTTTGCTTACTGGGAGCTTGGGCATGGGGGGTAGGCCAGAAGGACTGCCGGTGTCGGTGTCCTCCTTGAGGATGTGGTCCGTCCTCATGTACGAGTCGTAAAGTCCATCACCGTGACGTGCTGACGGCACAAAGAGGAACAAACATAGCAACGTGACCAAGGGAAATGAGACAATCAATAACTCAGTCAAGGATACACGAAAAGGGGGAATATAATCTTGTTGAGGGGGGCCGGTGGGGACAGTAAATCCTATTGATTATCTCTTGTCAATCAACTATAATGTTGTGAAAACAAATTGGATGAAACCACATTTCCCGTGACAATCCACCCGATGAATGTATTGTGAGAAATACAAGGTACCCAAGAGCATGGCAGCGACCTGACCAGCTTAAGTAGGGCTTAGGGTCCTAGATTGCTAGCGCTGCAAGTGGTATTATTGGCCTAATGGGGGTAACAGATGCCCGTGTGACGACAGTATCTTTCCGTCAACCAATCTGTCCATTCAAACCCGTTCACCGCATGGACCAGGTCAGGTGTGCTCCCAAACGCAGCTCAAAAAGGCTATAAAATAGCAAACGCTGGATGTGTGTGTGTGTATGTGACATGTCATCCACACATATCACTTCATATGAGATGATACGGGCTGAATGTATGAAGGAGTCAACCTCCTAGGTGGTTTCTCAAATGACAAAGCCCGTCAACAGGCTGTTCATCTCGACAGTTGTTAGGCACCTTTTGTACCTCACCACTACTATGGCACAGTTCCAAGTTGCCGGTGACCATTTACACTGGCGACATGTTTGGTCAGCTGGAAGAAAAACAACTGGTGTTCCTTGCGACTGGCTCTTGAGAGTGTTCTGTGCACGGGCAGGTGCGTCACAGCTTGCGTCCCTAGTCAACAGACCTGCAGTGGGACAGATTAGACCTGCTGCTTGGATACCCACGCATTAGACTGGTGCAGCATAGCACTGCAAACACAGGCTTTAGGTCTCCGTGCACAATATTAGCCAAGCGCAGACCTTCATTAACCTTCTGAAAAAGGCCTAATCGCTCGGTTGGGGGTTCAGCACTTTCAAACTCAATCTGCCCGCATTGAGGGCTCACCACGGAAAGGACAAATTAAAAAAAAACACCCTTTCCTTAAAATAATGGTGCATATGCAATAACACTGTCTGTTTGCATGCAATGACAATACACCCCCCCCAAAAAAAACACACACACACAAACTATCAGATGCAAGATAACTAAAAACTTTCACCAAGTAACAGATGTCCACATCAGTCGCCAGGTATATGAACCAATTGTAGAAATGGGTATCTTGCCTCAAATAAATAGCATGTAGCACCAGTAGGTAGCTGTAATAGTCATCTTTTATCCAATTAACACACTGACTGGGTTTATTTTTTTTTTCCCCCGTAGAATTACGAGTTACTTCATGACACTGGGAAATGCCACTTATACTATCATACCGCAAAAGACTACGATATACATTTACTGTCTTATAAAATAGCACATATAGCCAATGTTACTTTTGCTTTGATCACAAAAGTAACAGCAAAGATGTTGTAAGTTTTGGATAAAAAACATCATTGAACAAAAATAGGTTTAAGTTAAATATGACGAATGATGCAAGATTAAAGACAACACATCTTGTCATGTATGTCATAATTTAAATTCAATGTAATCAGTGTAATTTGGTCTAGGTGATCCAGTGTGAGTCACTTTATCGCCGCTGTCAGGCAAAACAGTAGCGTCTCTCAAATGATCACTTTTCAGGAAAACAAAATAACTAAAAGGAAACGTTGGCTAATTTTTTTTCAAAAACACTTTAAAAGTCACGTGGGGACTGACAAATAGTTTTGATTTGTGCAGGAGAAAAAATAATAATGACATTTGGTGATACCTGGACATAAGAGGTTTCCACTCCAAAGTTTAACTCTAATAGACTACAGTCAACAAGAAAACGTTCAGTCTTCACACAGCGAAGGCCAAACTCCAAACACACAACCAGCCAAAAACGTGATGGAGGGAAACCTGACTCGTGTTCTTGATAACGTTATCAAGTTATGACCTAGTGCATGGAGCTAAATCAAATGATTTAAAAAAAGTAAATAAAATCATCAGTAGTTCCTGGAAGCTTTGCCAAAACACTGGGAAACGACTCTCGCGGTGGACTTCTCAGAAAATGGGTTTAATGTTTACAAGGCAAAAAGAGCTTGCATTCGTCTGCTGCTTGTTCGCAAAGAGCCACAATGTGACATTTGGGTGTTGGATAAATCTCAAGTGAAGTCTTGCTAGTTAAACAAAACAAAACCAATAGCATTTATAAAGAAACCATCACGGAGATTGATTACCTGTTGCAATAGGGCCCTCTGGCTTTCTGCTGATGATCATCATGGTTGTAATTAATTTGTAATGCCAGCATCCGAAGTGAAGAAAAGTCCCAGAAAAACGTAGAAAAAAAAGTTACATGGCCGACTAGGCTGATGGTTCCTTTTAACAGAACCCCAAAGCTATCCTGAGTTGAAAACAACCCAGGATAGCAATTCAGGATTTGAAAGTCACTCAACGATCCCTTTTGCTCACTTATTTGTGTATTGTGTGCGCTACTAACGTTAGCCGATGTAGCAGCAGGGAGACTCTGGAGAAAGGGGGGTCGTTTCCCCGAGCTCGCTAGCCAGCTAGCCACAAAACAAACCACGTCCGCCGGGGAGCCTCTCCCGAAAAAAAAAACACTTCAAGTCCAAAACGAACACATTGGTGGTGTGTTCCGTGCGCCCCTCGCCTTTCTTTGTCTGCAATGCGATTCGATCCAGAGCACCATTCCCGTCTTTATTCCCAATTTGTTGACTTTGTGGTGATCGACGCTCCTAACTCCGTTGAGTCCTCCGTCGGGACGGCTTGGGGGGTTGTGGGTGTTGGGAGGGGGCTATCCAAAACAAGCTAGCGAGCGTTGCTGTTGCCCCATAATAAAAGCGTGGCCTTTACCGCAGATCACCTGTAGTCAGCGCGACGAAGAAGCGGCGTTTAATCAGTCCGCTTGACTGCGCGAGGATCTTATTCGACGTAGCGGTTGGGTTGTTGCTATGGGCGTCTTCGGTGTCTCGGCGGGGTGAGCAAGAAGGCAGTCTGGGAGTGGGGATAGGGGGAGGGGTTCGGGGTGGACGACAAGTTCGAAAGGAAGACGCTGCGCCCCCTGGTGGCGCTAAAATGTTAACAGCGTTGAAACCATTTGGGTTGCTTTGTGCAAGCGGGTTTGGTAAATGATACCACTTCTGGATAGAGTTGAGGTTCTTTATTGCGATTTCCGTCTTGGTCGGAGGGAGAAAGCAATGTGTGCATCTCGTACGACTGACTTGCTTCAGTGCATGCTCAGTTTGGTCGATAGCCAGGCATCGCTAATCGAAAACGCAAATACGATGTGCTTATATCGATGTTTGCCAACTTTCATTTGTGCTATGCACGTACATTACTTGTCCAATAAAAAGTTGTCATATCGACCATACGTTTAAACACAGAATAATGATTTTTACCTAACTACCTAACAAATTGTACGCAATTCAGTAGTGAAAAGTAGCTAAGTGGACTTAATCACACATTTTTTAATGCGGCCATTTTTAATGTGGCCATTTTCATGTGCTCTTGTAGTTCAAATATACCTGTCAACTCATACGGGTTCTCTGTATTTTATATATATTTTTTAATACTTTCAAATAATGTACGGTGTACTATAACTTTTATATATGTCTGTGTAAGCTCTCAGTCGTACAGGAGTGGTCCATCGATGAAAAGGTTTCTTCAGCCGTCATCTGTACTTATTTGAAGGTGTCGGACGTTTCGCTTCTTATCCAAGATGCTTCTTCAGCGAACTAAAGTCTTACTGGTAGTTTCGGCCCTATATATATCCAGGTTGGGGGGAGCAGACGACTATTCCCTGAGGCTCCACTGATTGCTTCTATTGTCCTGACTAACGACTGGCCTGATTGCCCTATTTGCTCGGGTATCACCTCATCAGCTTACGAAGTATCACCTCTCATACTAATCCTATGTTGCCTAAGCAGGCTGTTGTACACCTCACACCACTATATCGGTTTAGTGAAGGATTTAGCTGTTTTATGAAAATCGCTTCTTTTACTCCCCTTTCAAACCCTCTATGTTCTTTCGCTAAGACTTTAACCTCATTGTCGTCAAATGAGTGGTTGCTAGCTTTTAGTGGCATATGTACTGCCAATTGAGGCCTACTAGTATTATCCCTGCGATGTTGATAAAGTCTTTTTTTGAGAATTTGTTTAGTCTCCCCAATGTATTGCTCTTCACAATTTTATTATTACAATGTCTTGAATAAACTACATTACTTTGTTTGTTTCGCAGGGATAATACTAGTGGGCCTCAATCGGCAGTACATATGCACCTAAAAGCTAACAACCACTCATGCTATGAACTGAATAGATAAAATAATATCTATATCCAGTCAGAAAATGAAGTACACATGCACCGTATGATCCAAATAAGAGTTTCAATTGTCATATGTTCATGATAAAGGGTCATAGTTTGCCCCTCTGTATTGTCTAGAATCATTTCTCACTGTGCTGCAGTACAATTCGACACTACTACAAATGTCAACCATAAGAACGCACGTCTCAGATTCTGGTATCACCTGTATTGTCAGTCTGCAATCCTCATTAGCTGTTCCGTGTCAGTTTGTTCCCTTCCTGTCAAGTGCTAATGATTTTAATTACTTTGAGTGTGTTCAATTCATTACCTGGAATCTTTTTCTTCTGTCCTTGCTTGCTTCTCATTTTAGTGCATTTCATCCACTAAAATGGGAATAATAATAATAATAATAATACATTTTATTTTCAAGCATCCCTTTGTCCCCGCCCCAGTCCGACTGGCGGTCTGCAGTGACTTTGGGGTCGGCATGGCAAGGATCACACGGCGCATCATCATTTCGTGGCTTTGTTACACAATTGGTGACATAATTTGAAGTGACATACAAAGAAATGATGAATGGTTTGGCAAACGCCTTACGAGGCCAGTTAGGACTACTTTTACAAACACAATGTGTGTTTTGACTATTCTTTGTTTTCATTAAACTGCTCAGGCTATGGGGATGTATATAGGGCTCGATATAGTGAGTGGTGGTGTAGAGGACAGACGGTGAGATCAGACCGGCGTGAGAAGGGCTTGGGGCTAAATTGAGACGGTGATACATGCTGGACAAGCGCTGATGCTAAACTAAGCTCTTTTTCAGAGGTGAGAAAATGGGGGGCTGCCTATATACACTGCCATAAATAAGCTTATTGACACATTTTGATGATCACCTTCTTCTTAGCCTGTAGATTTGCAGCGGCAATGTCTAATAATCGATACTCCTATGCGTTTCTTTCAGAAGAGGCCAAAGTGTAGGGGTAAGGATGAGGTAGCATTTTAAATCACAAAGCTCTCTGCATTTTACCACCCTGCCACCAAGAGATGAGACCAGGTGACACTTGGCGGTGAGAACTGGCGGGTTGAGGGGGACTTGAAGGTCCCGGGGCTGTATTTGGTCTCGTAGTCTGTGATTGACAGTACCACATGTTGATTTGAATGCCATTTCAAACTACAATTGGTCTTTAGAGCGCTGGGGGGATAAAAAAGGGTTGGAATATTAGCGTCCTATCCCATGCAAGTGTTAAGCCTCGAAGGACCTGCGAAAATGCAATCACAACTTGTATATTTGCATTCATTTGCACCAAGCTCGCATTGTGACGTCATCACCTCCTGTGGCTGAATACTTTGAATTCATTTTGTCCAAAGTGTATTTTTGCTCAGGTGGACAGTTCATTTGTTTATCCACGTCAAAACATGTAAAATTAAAACACTGAAACGTTGAGATAAAGCTGGCAAAATATAGCTTTCACTTTGGTCTCAAAAATAAACACACACACACATCCAGATGATTTCCATCAAGGAATAAGTTTATTATTATTTTAGTCCGATAGTCTGTACATCTCTTCATATAATTATTACACGCTTCAAGTCAAACAAAATAATTTGCACGCCTCAATCCTTGGGTTTAAAATTATTTAAATAACAGTCAGTCAAACACACACACACACACACACACGCGCGCGCACTTTGTTGGAATGACAAACGAGTTAAAAGGACAGCAGGGGAGAAAGTAAAGTCACGCGACACCAACTCAAGAAAAACGAAATGATGTGCACCCAATTTAAAAGCACGCATAATAACACTGAGGCACCTGTGTGCAGGGACACGCCGTTCCATCCATCGGGTACATGAACGGTTATGCGGGGGGACACGAAAGGCACTGCCTGCGGGCATTCGGATTTTCACTGAGAAGCAAGTCGTTAGCTTCGTAGCAAAATTGACGAAATCATTTCAAAATTATTGTCATACTATGAGGAAAATAACGTGCTTGCAAAAAAAAGTTGTTTTCGTTGTCATTACGGCGGTGATAATGGTTTGTTTGTACTATTTTTTTTCTTGTTTTCCCCATAACTTATCCCTTAATATGCCTCATGCAACTATGGTATTAGGCTAACAAAGTGCTAATGGACAAATTGGCCTTCATTTATCATTTCTTTCACATGTGAAAATATATGAAATTCTTTGGTTGACTGAAATCGACAAAAACAATCAATTAAAGTCAAATTTATCACCGATCCAACTCAATTGCAATCATGCACACAATGCACATTTTGTGTGAAAATCTAAAGAACCCGAAAAATTAAATAGATTTCACATTTTTATCCACACACGCACAATGCTGCCCAAACAACGATGATATTCATCAACAACAACAACAAAGCATAATTTTCCAGTGTGTACTTATGGTATCACATTGAATGCATCACAAACCCATCATTGACACATCATAACCGTATATGATGCTTATTTTTTTTTTTTTTGCCCATTGGCACATCATAACCGGATATGATGATTTTTTTTTTTTGCTTGTTAATTTTTAATACACGTGGAAGCCATCTTGCATGAGAGTGACAAACCGACAGGCCAGAATATTTTCCATGCAGCGGAGGTACCTATATGGCTTTTCTCTCCGCTAGTGACACATTTTCTACATTTAATAGCACTTGCTCAGCTGCAGCACTAAGAATTCAAGGATAGATATACTGTACCTACATGCTAATATGCTCTTGCGCTATATTACACTTTTGCTTTCTACCTTTTTATTTTATTCTTGAGAAGATTATGGTTTTGTTGTGTGTGGTTTTTTTTTTTGTCGCCAGTGTCGTCAGACCAAACTGGTTATATTGTTCAATGGCAAACCATCACCGTTCGTTTTAATAACTGCTTGTGATCCAACAATTATGTGTCATTAGATGAAGTTCTGATTTAAATGACTATAATCACAATAAAAAGTATTAGTTAAATAAACAGAATTCTGCCCTGCACTCTCAAAGTGTCAATCAAAAACCTTTAACGTGGCTTTTGTCTTGGCTACCTCCGTGCCGAATGTTGTGGCCAGTCGGTGTGCATGCCACTTTTGAACGGAAAAAGTGTATGAACGTGTTCCCCACATTTTTAATATCATCCATGCAACTTCCTCTGAGTTGGGTGCAAGCATCTTATTAATGAAATGCGCAGAAAGTGTTTTTGAGACACAAAATGGCTTCAATTGCAGGTGAACTGAGTAGTTTTGTATTTTTTTTTTTGTAAAGATTTGTTTTTCAAGATGGCCCCTGAACCTAAGCCCACATCTTCTATCCAAGGAACAAAATCAACATTTCAACAACAACAGAGTCAAAAAAACAAACACTTGGTATGATTGTCCTTTCTTTCTGAAGAGATTCCGTAAAGGATAATCATGCGTTTGATTCATCATTCTAAATGGGTGTTTAGGGATGTTGAGGAGTTGAGAGAGACTCATGCATAAGTAACACTTTGCAGTAGCAGCAGTCCGAGAAGAAGAGAGGGTCCATTTTAAATGCAACGGAACATTTTGCCCTCCCAGCTTGGTTCTGGAATAAGTCCTCATACCCCTAAAGTCTCCTGGAGGTCTTCAAAGATGGAGCAGGGTTGGGGGGTGTATACATGTGTCCTGAGAAAGGCTATGTGCGTGTATGTGTGTACATGCGGAGACGAGCTCAGCTCCGTCGCCATGCCGTCTTTAAGGATGGTGGCTCTCTGGAGGGGTGTTGGGTGGGTATCCAGTGTTGAAAGGGTTAAATCTCTCCTTGCTTTGAGGTCACATGGTACCAGGTTAGAGGAGTGGCTGTCAGGGGTCGTGTTTCTGTAGAGCTTGCTGTAGTTTGCGTCTGTACATTGTATATTTCGATTGCACGGCTCGCACCCGCTCCGCCTCCTCTTTGTCCAGGATGACCAGGAAGTTTTGAAGCTCCGGGACTGAGAAGGCGTGCCACTGTTGACAAAACAGACATGACTATTTTTAGGCATTTGGTGACTTTTCATGACAAACAACTAGGTCTTGTTGAGTTGAGAGTGTCTCACAGTGAATCCTTGACTCATTTGCAGATCGCAATATATCAGGGGTGTCAAAGTCATTTTTTGCAGCGGGCCACATTGTAGTTATGGTTTCCTCTCGAGGGCCGTTATGAATTTGGGGAACCCATTAGAATGTTTAAATCCCTTCAAATATTACATATAGAGCACACAGCAAATTAATGAATAACTCGTTTTCAAATCTGAAGTCAAGAATAATGACTTTTATTGTGGTTGACATCCAAAAATATGAAATTTTGGCTCAGATTTTAGCAATCATCATGGAATTTAACAAGTTTGATTTGCTTTCGCGGGCCGAAAAAAATGATGTGGCGGGCCAGATTTGGCCCGCGGGCCTTGACTTTGACACCTGTGCAATATACAAAATCACTTATAAGCATTGTTTTCTGTGGATAGTTACAAACAAAATGCTCTTAAAAAGCGCTAGCTAAATATTGCTATCTAAATATCGCTAGTTAAATATCACTAGCTAAGTATCGCTAGCTAACAATGTAGAGAGGCTTTGTTATTGATTGGTTTGATGTATTATTTTTAAGGACTGTGAAGGAGTGAATCATTGACTAATTGGCAGATCGTAATACATGAAATCATGTACAGGTATTAGCATTGTTTTCTGTGGGTGGTTATAAACAAAAAGCTCTGATGATTGGCTTTTCAAAAGCGTTAGCTAAATATTGCTCTAAATATTGCTAGTTAAATATCGCTAGTTAAATATCGGCTAGCTACACATCTCTAGCTAACAATGTAGAGATTTTGTCATTGCTTCATATGTATTATTTTTAAGGGCTGTTAAGGAGTGAATCACTGACTCATTTGCAGATCGCAATACATGAAATCACGTATTAGCATTGTTTTCTGTGCGTGGTTATAAACAAAAAGCTCTGATGATTGGCTATTAAAAATCACTAGCTAAATATTGCTAGCTAACAATCTGGAGGTGTTTTCTTATTGCTTGATATCATGTATTGTTTTTAAGGGCTGCTAAGGCAACACAATCTGGAATTTGTTTTATCGATTAAACCATTAGTATAGGTGTAAAAAAGGTGGATTAATGCTTTTTGTTATTAGTGAAAGGACTGGATCCTGCTGCACCCCAATTAGTGTGGTTTTATTCTAGTCTTATGCAAGCGTCTCAGTGTGAAGTTTGTCGACAAAACACCTCAACAGAAAATAAAAAGTTGCGCAAAGACAATGTAATAAACAAAAAAAAAAGGAACATATTTGACGAAAAAGAAAGTTGAAGAGTGCGTTAATCGGATACGAATGTGTACTTTGTTACCTCCACTTCTCCAGTCTCATTTTCTTTGAGGATAAAACGGAGCTGCTCGCAGTCAGGACCTGCTATCAGTCTGAGAAGAAGGGGACGCTCACACAGTGGAAGTTTCTGGAACAAATCTGACCAAAAAAAATGACACAAACATCAAAATTGTAACATGTGTGTGTCGGTTGCATCTTGTATGACATTTTGAATTTTGACTACTGCCTTACCTTGTCCATCACGATGCGTCTGCCCGTATAAGGCGAATTTCCGAGGGTTGTCCAACACCATGAACTTTTTCAGCAAGCCCTGAATCACCTCTCTGGTGGTCGTCGTGGAACTGATGTGCAACTGTTTCACGCAGTCACATGGGAGGTAGAAGGAGGTCCCGTCCTCACTCTTTTCACATTCTTGGCTCTCTGATGATGAGCCGTCAGGGCCTCCCGGTACCGCCACCTCCATTGACGGCACTGTGACGGGTCGATTGAGCCTCAGATATACTTTGATGAAACCCGTGTAGGAGCCGTCTGAGGCCTGCGACACAGTAAAGCATCAAAGAATTTGACAAATTTAATATAATAGACCGTGGTTATGTATATGACATCTTAGAATTGTCAGGTGAAATCACTATCCAAATATTTTTATTTATGTTCACACGCTAGTGTTATGACAGCTAGCTAAACTGCTGATTGTTGTAAAGTGAATAACACAAATCCCAATGTGAATCCATTTACATGGTCCAAAACATCTGAAAACTCACCAGTTTCATGCCGTTCTCTGACACCCGGGAGTTATAGTCTTCTATCCTGATCCGCACCTCTTCTTCTGGAAGGTCTTTGACATGCCCTTCTTCCTCCTTCGCTTCACTCTTTAGTTGCTAGAAAAAAATAAAAAATAAAAGACAAGCAATCATGCAGTGTCTCTTTTGGGCCACAAGATGGCGGCGCCTCCTTCAGGAAAGCAAAACCATCTTTCATGAATAAACTTATCGCTGAAAACGATTTGACGATGCACACAAAAAGAAAGAGAAAAAAAGAAGGTGAACTGGGGACCACGAGAGCGTCTACAAGAATATCCCCATCTTGTAAACGCATTCGTTTAATACATTTCCTGTCCTACATCTTGTAATCTACAAAATGGAACCATATGCTACTCTGTCTGTATTTGATTCGCAGAGTGACACTTTAATATTCATATAAATCTTCTCTTCCAGGCAACCCGCATTGACATCGAAAAGGGGAAGAGGAAACGTTGCAAATGAAGTAGGCAAATGACTCAGTCAGCATCCCCGTACCCGATTATTGACTGCGCGCCATATTTCTCCCTCACGATGACGTTTAAGGAGGAGGATGAGCTGCGACGGCAGCGGCAATGACAGCAGAAGCAGGAGGTGAGATGGAGGTGGTGCGGGGGTAGTGAAGAGAGCGAGGAAGGGGGTAAGGGAATGATAAAAGAGAAGATGCTGAGCCAGCCTTAGCAACACAGAGTTTGACGAGGTTATTTATAGTCCACTCGGAAGCATCGTCTCTATCTTCGATATTTTTTTTTTCCTTCCTCTGTTCCTTTGCATTATCTGGAGCAGAGAGAGAGACAGGGAAATACTGTATGAAAGCGTGAGAGAGAAATGCAGGTCAGGAAAGACTTCTGAAGGGAAGTCCTCAGGTTGTGTGCTGAAATCTGTTTCTTTTCTACAGAAAAGATTTGTAAATAAGTGAATGTAGCATAATTTGGAGAATGATTTACAAAAATCTACAAAAATTCACCCAAGATGGCTGCTGAGGTTCCACACATTCCAACATTATTCTGGTACTTTGACTTTTTTGGAGAACTGCTTACATAAGTTTGTAGCATGAACAGAACAATTGCTGGCTAACAAAAGCATCTGAGGAAAATGCATGATATGCATCTTGGAGGTCCTCTCATGCCAAAATCAAGCACATTGAAAAGAACTTTGCAGGAATTCCTGCGTTTGTGTTCTCCTGCAAATGCATCAGAGGCCCAGGCAGGCCTCTCTGCATACCAGTGGCAGCGATTACAAAACAATACTTGTAACTTAGACCCTTTCAAATCATTTACATTTAGCCATTTTTTTCCTTGTATTGTCTTCAGATGCACTTCCTTCAGGTCTCATTTATATACGTGAGAGCGATTTTCATTGAAATGTGAATGTGAGAAGAAAGTAATCGAGTAAACAGTATTTGATTGTGGAACTGGAGAATTATGACAGCCTAAATGTGTAAAAGAGCCATTAAATAAGGGCACACCCACACACACGCGCACACACACCTACACGTTTTTGCTACATGGTGGGGACTAGGTGTGCGAAAGGGAACCCAATTTCAAACATGAAAAAAATATATTTCTGATACTCATCAAAATTTGATTTGAGGACACATTTTTTTTGCGGATGCTGTAACGGCTATGACATGGCTGGTTGATGTAGCATCTTTTGCTAATGCTAATGCCACAATTTTGGAGTATAGTCATCGATGTGGATTCAGTTCGGTGCAGATAGTTCCAATTCAAATGAGTTCAGAACGCACACGCGCACACAGACACACACACACACACACACACACACACACACACACACGCATACACACACCTCACGCTGATATGAGGATATGTTGATGCACTCATTTTGATAAAACCAGAGACGAGAGGTCACACAACTGCTTGAATGGTTCCCGGAAACATTCGGTACTTGTGTGCCCTGTGCGTGTGTGTTGTTTTAATAATGCATCTCAAAAAGCTCAAATGCAAAAAGACTCCAGACAAACCACAACACCTGCGCTAAAGCTCACATTACACACATAGTCACGTTCATATTTACATTGCACGTTCATACACACACACAAACACACACACAGACGTTCATGCATTATTTAGGAATGGAAATCAGAACTCGAATAGTGCACAGAAGCTTTTCAAGGTTGATCTTCAACCTCCCCAACAGCATGTACTCTATTTGCAAATGTTATGGAGATGCCCTTTCTATCAGACAGTCATGACACTGAACCAAAAAAAAAAAAAGGATGAGATAGTGCTGTATGTTTATTTGTGCAACCACATTTGATTCCTGAATTAATTCACCATCCATTGAAAGGCTATTGAAGTCAAAGGGCCCATTGCTTTCCCTGCAAATGAGTTTGTCACGGCACAAACACAAATATGAACGGCCTGTTAACTCTGGGTGCACAATAAAAATCTGGTGCGCTGCTTACCTACTAAAATAATCCAGAATGCCAGGATGTAAATTTAGTGGGGCGGGCTATATTTGATTCTGGGGCAGGGCAACAAAAAAAAGGCAAAAGGGGCTTATAGTTTTTGTATTGAAATTGCTATTACTTTTTTATTATGCTATTATTATTATTATTATTATTATTATTATTATTACGATAGTTGTCCATGTGAAGTGTTCAATGTCTAGTTCAATCTGCTATTTTATTATTCATTTTACTTATGGTTTTATTGTTATGTGCTTTGTTTTATTGTTTTTATTGTAAAGTGTCTTTGGGTGTTTTGAAAGGCGCTTGAAATTAAGTGTATTATTATTATTATTAAGTGCTTTGTTACGGCTTCAGCTGTTGTCAAAACGCTATATAAATCAATATTTATTGGATTGTATTACATTTTTTTGTCTGATACTGGGAAAAAAATCTATTTTTCATCATTATAATTCTGTGAAAAATAAAATCCAACGATGCAGAGTGAAATACACATTTTCACTGATTTGGTATATTAACTCATTGCCATTTACGAATTTATTCGGGAATTGAAAATATGTCAAAGTGCCATTCTCGAGTTAGTTTGTTTTTGTTTTTTTTCTTGCTTGGATGCCGATAAAGCGCTGGCCAGACCTTTGGCAATGTTTTTTTTTCCTTCTACCAGGGGGCAGCATTTCCCTTTTTTCCACGTTAAGTGTTTTTTTCCAGCTTCAGCTGTTGTGAAAGCGCTATATAAACCAATATGTATGGATTGCTTTGTACTGTATTTTGGACAGCCGCCCTCATTTCAAGCTCATATAACTCCAGACCCATATAATTTAGGAATTAACATTTTTTTTTTCTGATGAAAGAAGAAAGTCTAAGGTTTCCTACGCTACATTGAATGTTTATGTAGTCCTTAAAACGAAATATTCTGTGGGTCCTGGAATTTGAGTGACTGTCAAAAACCCTGGCACTGGAGTGCGCGCATTTTTGCATGTCTGGCAGTGAATGAGTTAATCAGATCATTTTTTGGGGGGTAAGAAGCAGCACACATGCTAAAGCTAGCATGTTGACGTGAGGCTAAAAAGTGGAAATGATTTTTAACAGCCCTTTCACCATTTGTCCCAGTATGGATGGATGGATGTGTGGATGGAGTCAAATGCAATCACTGCCTTTCACACTGAGCACTTCAATGCACCGAATGCCATAAACAATGGTTTGCATAATCTCCTTTTCATATTCAAAAGCACAGGGAGGAAAAAAAACCACACCAAAAAAAAAACCATCATGTACTTGATGTACAGGAAAGCGCAGACACTCCCTGATGCTTGAATCCCATAATGTCATTTGCGTGCATCTTCCTCAGGCTGTGAGAGATGGAAAAAGCTTCGCCAGCTGACAACAGGGAGGCTGGCAGCAGAGTCAGGCTAAGTCCGATCAGCATTACGTCTAAAGTGCCTTGCAAAGCTAACCGCACATGCTGACTACACAACTGGTCAATTATTGAGGGATTGTACCTGGGCCAAATTAGACACAGAAGGTATCGCTGGGACAGACGGCGGTGGTTTAAACTGGTTGAGCTTTTGTCTTTTTGTTTTTCGCTCATCGTGTACAAATGCACACAGAGTGTAAAGTACAGGTGTCAAACCTGAGTCCCGTGGGCCAAATCTGGCCCAACACATCATTTTATGTGTACGACTCACTGAACCAAATGCAAGTTTTTTGAAGTAAAGAAAATCACGTATGCTTTTTATCCACTATTAACTAATTCACTGCCATTCACTGATTTAATTCGGGAATTGAAAATATGACGTAGAGCGCCATTCCCGAATTTGTTGGGCTTTGTTTTTTTCATGCATGGGTGCCGATAAAGCGCTGGCCATGGCCTCTAGTAATTTTTTCATAAAACAGCAAAATCCTTCCCTTAACCCTAATGGTGGGATGTGGTTCAATTTGGATCGTTCTTACAAGACTGCTTAGGCAACATAGGATTAGTCATGCTGATGAGGTGATACCAGGGCAAATTGGGCAATCAGGCCAGTCGTCAGTCAGGACAATAGAAGCTGTCAGTGGAGCCGCAGGGATTAGTCCTCTGCTCCCCCCAACCTGAGAGCAGATGGCTGGACAGTAGATATATATATATATATATATATATATATATATATATATATATATATATATATATATATATATATATAGGGCCGAAACTACCAGTAAGACTTTAATTTGCTGACGAAGCTTCTTGGATGGGAAGCGAAACGTCCGACACCTTCAAAGAAGTACAGATGACGGCTGAAGAAACCTTTTCATCGATGGACCATTCCTGTACGACTGAGAGCTTACACAGGCATAAACCAATACATATATTTCACATTGTATTTTGGACAGCTGCCCTCATTTCAAGCTCATATAACTCCAGACCCATATAATTTAGGAATTAACTCTTTTTCTGATAAAAGAAGAGAGTCTAAGGTTTCTAACGCTGTATTGAATGTAGATGTAGTCCTAGAATTCAATATTCTGTGCGGCCCAGAATTCAAGCGATAATGACAAAAACCCTGGCACTTGAGTGGACACGTTTTTGCGTGTCTAGCAGTGAATTACTTCATGTGATTCATAACTTATTTTAAATCATAAGGCAAGCGAAAAGTAAATAGAAAGAATTTGTAATTATGTGAAAATGTTCGACCACTAGGCAGAGATTATTCTGGGCTGCTCTCTGATTGGCCAATCAGTGTTTGTCGATGATTAATTGTACCTTGTCATAGAATCCCGCATTCGAGTGTTATGACAACATTCGGAGGTTGGTATTAAATTTACAAGTATGCAAAGTATCACCACAGGCAAATATCTTGTTTATAGGAGGACAGGCAGATAAAAAAAAAGTTGCCATGGTAACAGCCACCCCCACCCCCTCAACTTGCTACAGTTAAGCGGTCGCCAACACGCACACACGCCAATAGTCAAGTGCTTGAGTTTCAGCTTTGTTTCTACGGAAACCTCTCCCACGCACTGACAAGGTTGACATCATTACCTCCGTGAAAAATACATGTTGCGGCGTTCACACTTTATACATGCCCCGATGTTTGATCCATGTACGTTCTCCCGCAGTGTCATGCGTGAGGCATCAAGGCTGGGATGGATAAGGCTGAAGGTGATCAATGTTACTAAATAATGTATGACTTGCCATACATACATGCAGCAAGAGACTGCCTGCAGTGTCCTAACCACTTCCTGCTCAAACTTCTGCATTTCTTGCCTTCACGTTTGTCATCCAAATCATCGGTAAACAAAAAATAAATAAATAAAATACACTAGCGACTCCTCTGCTTGTCACCACGGCAACCCGCAAAAGTTTTGTACCTGAGCGGAATGCCTGGATTTCCGGAAGAACGACGTCTTGGCTGTGAAGAAAGTGAAATCTTCATTGTCATCGTCCAGGCTGCAGTAGCCGCTGCTCATGCTGTTACTGCTGGTCATGGAAGGGGTCGGCTCCGTGTTGACAGTCATGGAGAGGGACGGCACGCTTGGACAAAAGTCCCGTTTTAGCCTGACTACACTCCCTCAGACTGTCTTAAGTCCCACCTGTGACTGCGATTGCAGACCAGGAAATCCGAGAAGGAGCATACAAGTGACTTCCCCCGCCAGTTTTCGTTGCTCTGGCAACATATATGCACCTCGACACGCACGGCAGGAGGTCACCTGGCCCTTGTGTCCCGAAGTCACTTTCCAGCTCGGTGTCAAGTTCAGCCACCTGACAGCCACTTGCTACACTTGCAAACTAACAGTCGCCACCGTGTCAACGCTGCAACCACATCCTGTTCTCTTCTTAGGAATCATCTAAGTAGTGCTGATGTTTCTAGTCTGAAGCGCGTCAGATGTCACTTCGGATAGCAACGATGCGAAAAGTCCGTCGCCTCCCGTTTCTCTGCACCCGCTTTCTTCACTCACTCTCCTGTGCAGCCTCTCTCGACCATTTGTGGTTATCGGGCTGAGAGCACCCACCCCCCTTTTCCCGCTCGCTCTCTCTTTCTCTCTGCAGTGCAACATCACTTCCTCTAACGGAAAGCCAAAAAAAATGGTGTGGGGGGGGGGGGGAATATGAGTGAGCTCCTGTGTTACATACTGTGCGTATCACGACTGCATTGACAGGAAGATGAGTAGACAGTCATACCAGAGAGGAAGACGGCAGTTATGTGTGTAGGTGTACCTTGACAATCACATAAGCAAGTGTATGGAAAGTGAATATGATGGACTATGCAAATTTCAGGAATATTTATTGATTGATTGTGAGATATTATTAGCTACGAGCTGTTCCACACCCATCCAGCACCTCTGCTTAAAAGGGAAGTCAACTCAAACTTTGTTTTCCCGATTATATATTCTATGTAGTCCCAGTAGTCTAAACACGGCATTCGGATTCATATTGTGTTTGTGGAATATTAGCTAAGGAGTAAAATCCATTCATTTTTGTCCACCTCAAGGGGCAGCCATTTTGGAACTTGCTGTTAACCAAAACTGACATAATACTTCATATTTCACAATCATTGCTTCGATTGAGAAAACAGATGAGACATGATTGGTTGTTAGCGAAGCCCTGAACAACTGTGATGTCATTTTCAAGTGACAAAAAAATAGCAAAATGGCTGTCACCGAAAGACCAGGTGGATTTTGCTGCTGAACATCAAAGTGGAAGTTCAATGCTAAATTATCTTGAATAATATATTCTATTCACCTCCCTACTAGTTTAAATGTAACGTTTCAAGTGGAACTTGTGAACTATGAAAAAAGCCGCAAAATCCACACATTTCTATCCATCTCAGGGGGTGAATTGAAGTAAATAATATGGCAAAAACGTGTGCTATTTTTTAAACATTCTATTTAATTATGTCATCAAACGTATATTATATAAGTTTTTATAAAGTAAAAATTTAGACTATTTTCTTATGTAATAAAATAAACTCAAACCTCTGCAGTGTGACAAACCAAGGATGTGCATTTGATAAATATTTTCATATATATTTTTAGTGGGATAATTTGGTTCAATTTGATGCACCCATTTTTTAAAATCAAAATTAATTTTCCAATTCAAATGATGTGTGGTTTTTTACATTCTTAGTATATATCATTAATGAAACGGATTGAATCTGATTTCAAGGTAAATTAAGTTAAGAATGCTTTCATTTCTTTCATAATGGATAAATCCCCACTTCCCATGGAAATTTTGAAACTACTGATGGAATTTTGCCTTTGGGTGCTAATTTTAGGTACTTATGGTGACATAATTTCTCACGTCAAGGGTCATCAGAAGTCCAACTTAGATTTTTTTTTATGATAATATTTGTTTGATAGGATATCAATCGAGCCTAGAAATCCCACACATAAACACCAACACAAACAAATGGTAACCCCACACATACAAATTTATAACAATGATGGCATCACAGAGTGAGTGTTTTCTGCTGACGTACACATAAGTTGAAGCTGGATGCACTCCAATTCATCAAGGAGATGAAATGACAAGAAGAGAGTGAAGGGAAATAAATCACCACCTCTTTGTTTACTCTGAACTAAATATTCATTCAGATCATTAAAGCGAATCATTCATTTGTCATTTACTCGCTTGTTTTTAAACCTTGTATTCAGGCGGCGTGATAGTCACGGTAGGTTTGTTCGCACTCACACACAGTAGAGTAGTACTACCTGGCTTGCTCCCAAGGTCCTAATTTTATCTCATCTACCCACTGGCTTCTGACATTCTGCTGCGGGCACGTGTGTCCGTGTGACTCGCGCTTTGTGTGTGCGTGTGTATGTGTTGAACCTCAACTGTGTGGGTGACTGCAGCTGAGAGGCCACGAGCATGATGAAATGATTTGTGTAATTATCTTTGATTTCCACTTTTTGCTAAGAATGGAGTACTGTTGCGAGTTTATGTGTGCTTCCTGTTATAGTTGGATGGGGTGGGCGTGTGGTGAAAAAGTGTAGACTTGGAGAAATGTTGAGGTAAGTACCATACAATTATTTACAATTACAACACATGCACGCACATGCACATACCATGCCTATACAAGTACATGCAATCCATCCGCACATAATATACAGAATGCTTACTTTGTGTTTCGGGGTGGAGCGTTGACTTGTGGGAAATTCAGTTTCTTCATCAGGCTTATTGTCCCTTTGGTTGCAGTTCAGCTGGACTTGTCTCTCACACTCCAGATGACAAGTGTAGGTACAGTCTGAAAAAAAAAAATAATAAACCATTTCATTTAAAAGCATCTTTCAAATCTCTCCAGGTCACTTTACAGTACCAGAATAAGTTTTTCTGTGGGTGAGCAGCGGTAGCCACACGCGCCAGCGTTCACTCAACCCGAAAGTAACTCAAATAGCTCATAATAATAATAATAATACATTGTATTTATAAGCACCTTTCAAAACTCTCAAGGAAATAGCTAATACGCAGATAGCTAGCTAGATAGCTATATAGCTAACACTGTGGATAGCTAGCTAGACAGATAGCTAGCAAGATATCAAATAGATAGCAAGCTCGATAGCTAGCAAGATCGCTACCGAGATAGACAGCTAGATAGCTAAATAAATAAAAATAAATAAGAATAAAGTCAAGAGAAAAGACAAAAAAAAGCTAAATGTTAAATAAATGTATTTATATCAATGACGAAAGAAAGTGGAGCCAAAGCATATATGCATACACACCCACATTACACTCAATAAACGACAATGAAATGATGCAATTTAGAATGAATAAAATCCATTTAGATCAAGCAGTGTTCGAGTGCAAAAGTAGCAAACGTGTCTACCCAATTTTGAAACTCCATACACAGGGTTGTGTCAGGAAGGGCATCCGACGTAAAAGCTTGGCCAAAAAAACATGCGGATCAAACCTCTAAAGTGGAGGACACTGATTTGCTGTGGCGACCCCTTGAAGGGAAAAGCCGAAAGGAAAAGAAAAAGATACACAGATGCAAATCTCTTATAAATGGAAACAGCATTGCCATCTGGTGGCAAAAATCAAATTCGCATTTATAGTTGTAGGAATTCGATTCGTGTGATCACCACATTTTATAGTGTAATTAGATCTATAAGAAAGAAAAGTAAGCGGTTTTTTTGTTACAGAGAACAAATACAGCTGAATAAATACATTTGATGCTTCAAAGAGACCACATTGTATAGACATGTCATGTATAGCATACCACACAATACAGTACACTAGAATGCTGACAATCCACTGTCATACCCAAAGTACAGAAATAGAAGCACTGGCACTGTGAACTATCTTTTACTGCTTGGCAAGAGAGGAACGGATTTGCATTCAGCTTTCTAAAACTTCCCTAAAATAAATTTGCCGTGGCCAGAGGCTTTGCACAAACTCTTTAGTCTCACAGCTCATGTCTTTGCCGTTGGTCACACGGTCCGTGCAAAAGAAAAAAAAAGACACTTTAAAAAGCACACAGGCAGCTCGGAGGTGACGGTGATTCCTAAATCGATTACAAATTTCACCCACAGGATACTCAACAAGTGCAGTTATATTTTTTTTCCTCACAACTTTTGTGCTAAATTAGTATAATGCCCTGGTACACATCGACAACATTTCATCGGCAGCGTAACCATGGCAACAAGCCCTTTCCCGTATATTGTAAGGGCGATATTTTGTCAAGCCGAGCTAACAACAGAAGGTGGGCTTCTATTAGTGGTTGAGAGATTTAAAAAAAAATACATAAATCACTTGAGCTCTGTTACTAACCACAACAGCAGCACAATAGCACATAAGCAGTTTACGTTCTCAAAGTTTCTCCGTAATGGACCTTTTTCATTGGGGATGAGCCAGTGCTGAAAACCTGGATCGATATCAGTCACATGCATGCCAAATTCTATAACCTTCTGGGTGTGTTGATGACCCGAGAAGGGTCGATGAGTCAAAATGTGACGGAGAACGGGGAGTGACGGCTCAGGGATGAAGCGTCTTGCTGACAGACAGCTGGGCGGTGTTGGGGGGGGGTCAGGCGAGTGCTCGGTTGGATAAGCAAGCGATTTTGTTGCGCTCGCTTCTATTTGGGAGGGGGGGGGGGGTCAATGCAGAAAGCCGAAAGGAAACACAAAGAGAGGAACTCCTTTCCTGCCTGCCTGAGATCATTAGCAGGTATCATTTGGGAAAGTTGTATTTACAGTAACTACCCACCCATCTGTTTTCCATGTTGCTTTTGCCCATTAGGGTCGCGAGCTGGAGCCTCGACCATGTGACTGGTTGAAAGGAGTGGTTGCCAATAGAGTTTATATTATCAATATTATAGACAATCATTATCTCAAACACACAGACAGACCCCTAAGAACAATTGATTACAGTGAGACCTCAACTTACAAACTTAATTGGTTCCCAGACAGAGTGTGTAAGGCGAAAAGTGTGTATCTAAAAAAAAAAAATCCCATAGGAAACTATTAAAATGGGAATAATCCGTTCCTGGGTTTCCATAAAATATACTTTTCAACTAAATAAGCCTTAAAACTACACACAACATACCTTATTCTATATATAATAAATGTGCTATTGTATTGCAATGAAAGAAATACACTGCATTGTATCATAAAGTCACTTTATTTACATTTGTGATGGTCATTTATGGCTTGATGGAATGGCGTTGGAGGTCGAAGGTCAAAGGGAATTGCATGAGGACTGTAATTAAAAAAATAAACTGTGCTGTAAAATAACGTTTTGTTTACATTTTTAATGGTCATTGATGGCTTATGGAAGGAGAGTCACCTTCCATAAGGACTGTTGGTGCTGTTTGGTCGTGTGCTTCCGCCGGAGATCACTCCGCTAGCCGTGGTGGGTGTGTATTATGAAAATAGTGCTTATTATAAGGTTTAATTCTCATAAATTTGACGTTTGTAAGACGAAAAGTTTGTAAGTTAAGGCGTTTGTAAGTTGAGGTCTCACTGTACAGTCAAACCTCAGTTTTCAAATGTCTTGGGTCTTGTCCAATTCAGTTTTTGACCAAAAAGTTCGTTTTTTTTATGCCTCGGTTTACAACCAGATATCGGTTTTTGCACAGCCGCCCCCATTTCAAGCGCAGATAACCCCAGACCCATATAACTTAGAAATTAACATTTTTTTCTAATGAAAGAAAAGAGTCTAAGGTTTCTTACGCTGCATTGAATATTTATATCGTGCTAAAACTCAATATTCTGTGGGTCCTGCAATTTGAGTGAAAATGACAAAAACCCTGGCACTGGAGTGGGCACATTTTGGCAGTGAATGAGTTCATGTCGGTGACAATGGTGGTACCTGGAGTGCCAAGGGTTTTCTCAGCCTCAAAAACGAGCTCGGTAGATTTCAATTTCACACATGATGGTTTTTGTTGGCAAAGTCAGCAACAACCTTGGGAGGAGCCTTTAACTGTCTAACCATGGCGTCGAGTGAGGGGGAAACACCAGAAACACTCGGAGGGGTGGAAAGTTCCCTTTGCGACATTCACAGTGGAATGATAATGCTGCCAACAAAGTACCAGCGTGTCACGGTTCATCAAACAATCACATTCCCACGCCAGATAAGATGACGCCGAGGGAGTCTCGGATTTGTCGTTGGCAATAAATAACAATATTTCAAGAATGCAGTTACAAATGTGAGAGTTAACCGCCCTGGAATTACAATCCAAAATAGTATAATAATAAAGTGTTTTATATCATAAAGTGTTTTATAAGTTGATTCACTTCTTTGTGTGGATATGCATAGAGCGGAATTCAGCATTTGTTAAGTGGTTATGGAACCACAAGTTTGAAAAGGTCATTGAGGTCAGACGTTTTTGTTTGTTCCCAGTGTGAGAACGCTGAAGGAGGCTATTTGGGAGGAACTTTTGTTTTTACGCAAACAAAGAAACTTGACATTAAGATGAGCAAAGACCAGTTCTGCTCAACTCTGCTGGAGTCAGGTTTCAGTTTCGTGTCTACTTAATGATTATTCTTCTTTTTTTACGCCCACTTTTGACGGTATTTAAAGGACAACCGACGTCTCCGGACAAGTTGTGTCCATAATTTGTAAAATGGCTTCAAATGACTTCTACTGAGCGGATTTTAATAAGATTCCACCGCATATAGCTATATTTTACGTTTTAAGACTCGCGCTGAATATTCAGGAAGTCTTGTTTTTGAGTTGGTGACGAGTCCGTACGTGACGTCACTAAAGGACCCCCCTTGACCGTAAAAAAGATGCATTGTAGTGGTCCTTCCATCACGTCAATGTATTTTGCTACTTGTTTGGTCTGGGGACCTCGTGTTGCACCCAAAAGCCGCCAGAAGGCCAGAAGAGGGCGTCCAAGCTCCATATAAGGAATTTATCAGCCTGTGTAAACGTAGGTGGCCACAGGATGTCACCATTTTGTGCCTCTTTTTTGGGTGAGAGATTTTCCCCAATGTTGCCTCAAAATGGCACGGAATAAATTATTTAATCGATTGCAAACATGTATGCTTTCCTCTTCAGAACTATTTGAATCATATTCATAACTGGATGTGTAACAAGAAAGCATATTCTCCGAATCTGAAGCCATTGTTTTGATTCTCCAGCAATGCAAGACGTCTTGGCGTGACATCACGAACTAGGGGCGGGACTTTCTGAAAATGCCCAATTCGCAGCTAATTTTTTTTGTTTGCTAATTTTGGACACTAAGTCATTTGTATTGGTGTTTTGCATTTGACTAAAAATATCATACTGCGTGTTTTGGGTATTTTAGATGCTACAAAACGTTTTTCTGGTGTCAGTTAAAAAACAAAAAAGTGACGTTGGGTGTCCTTTAACTCCATGAACAGAAGCGACGCTTCACGATCATAGTGCGGCGTTGCTACATTACATACACTCTCAACCTCGGCTGATCTTTCATTGAGAAATGCCCCAAACACAAATCGGCCAGCATACACACATGTTCAAACACAAACACAAACACACACACACACACACACACACACACACACGTCCCCGATCCCATTTTTCCAGTCAGACTACTTCTAAATTGGCACTGCCTCCACAAAGAGAGAAATGGTCATGCAAAAGCGCAAAATGTTTTCCCATTGGCCAAATCTTCCCTCTTCTGTAATGTGAGATAGCATGTTTAAGAAGCGGGGATGGAAAGACTTGGGATATCTATTTTTTTTTGTAAACATTACAGACAGTAGGTGTGTGACAGAGTCAGGAGGGGGAAATGTGGAGATTAGCCTAGTTCTTGGGGTCATGGAGGATTGTCGGTATGGCGCCAAATAGCAACATGATGGGGTCGTAATGTTGGTTCACCATATCTGGGTGAAGAGGGAGGGGGTAAATCCGAGTTTAGGCAACACTAAATCAACAGCGATGCTATTTACACAGCGACTAATGAACCCAAAAAGGGTCTTATGAGGGCATTAGGAGCATCTTTGAGCCAGTCTGATCCCATCATCCTATCATAGCTTATTTAGAAGAGCTATCCATATTCCCCGCGCAGTTTAATGGATCCCATGCGTCATAATTTCAGAAGGAATTAAAACGATGCACTTAAACATTGTTGGTTGCTCTCTTAATAAGCACTTACCGCACAAGCGCCAGGTAACAAACCGCCAATGTGGATGGAACGTAAATTTTAACTGATGCACTTCACCTCAGAGACTGTGCCATTTCCGTTGCCATATGTCCGGCAACAGATGCAGACCTCACCGAACAAACAAGAGGAGATTTTAATTGTGCTTGTTTGGTGAAGGATTTTTGCCAGCCGAGCTGCAGATGGATGCCGCCGCCGAAGGCTCAAAGTGGCACTTTCAAAAGGGCGGCCATCACGGCGTTACTTTTGTGCTGAAAATGAGCCTGAAGTTGTCTTTCCCTCTCAGATCGGGTTTCAAATTGCTGTTTTAATCCTCGAAATGTAACCCAAACAAGATATTTGTCTTCCGTTTTCAGTTACAAACAACAAATAACTTCAAAAAGAATAGGTAACATTAAACATTCTCTCTCTCTCTGTCTCTCTCTCTCAGCATGCTAACTAGCTAGCGCTCTTTCAAGGACATTGAGCATGCTAACTAGCTAGTGTTCTCTCTCTCCCTCTCGACCCCAACCTCTCCCTATCTCGAGGATATTTGGCATGCTAACTAGCTGTCGCTCTCTTTCACTCTTTTTCTCTGTCTTGAGGCTATTTATCATGCCAACTAGCTAGCGCTCTCTCTGTATTTCTTGAGGATATTGAGCATGCTAACTAGTTATCTCTCTCCTCTCTCTGTCTCGAGGATATTTAGCATGCCAACTAGCTATCACGCTCTCACTCTTTCTGTTCTTGAGGATATTTATCATGCTAACTAGCTAGTGTTCTCTCTCTCCCTCTCGACCCCATCCTCTCCCTGTCTCGAGGATATTTTGCATGCTAACTAGCTATCGCTCTTTCACTCTTTTTCTCTGTCTTGAGGCTATTTATCATGCCAACTAGCTAGCGCTCTCTCTGTATTTCTTGAGGATATTGCGCATGCTAACTAGCTAGTGTTCTCTCTCTCCCTCTCGACCCCAACCTCTCCCTATCACGAGGATATTTTGCATGCTAACTAGCTATCGCTCTCTTTCACTCTTTTTCTCTGTCTTGAGGCTATTTATCATGCCAACTAGCTAGCGCTCTCTCTGTATTTCTTGAGGATATTGAGCATGCTAACTAGTTATCTCTCTCCTCTCTCTGTCTCGAGGATATTTAGCATGCCAACTAGCTATCACGCTCTCACTCTTTCTGTTCTTGAGGATATTTATCATGCTAACTTGCTAATGTTCTCTATCTCTCTAGGATATAGAGCATGCTAACTAGTTATCTCTCTCTACCCCTCCCAAAAAACACAACATCAATTCTTTGACTCTCAGCAATTCATTAGCTGACTCAAACAACCTTGACAATTAAAAATATCACTGGAACATTTGCGCTTTCACTGTAACTGTCGCAGGCAAAAGCAACGTTTCTACCGGTCACTTCCATTCATCCGCAACTGTAAAGCCCTCATCGAGGTTGTGTTTTGCCAATGCGGCGTGTGTGTGGGTGGGCTGATGAAATGTATAGTTTGACGTCACAGCAAAGTGATACAGTTCAAGCCACTGGTAAATTCAACAAAAGACAATACAGTACAATCCTAACAGTTTGTTCTCGAGGACGATATTGCGATTTGAACTCCAATAGCTGGGAGCACTTTCTGTGGTGTGGTCTATATATTTTGACTTATTTTCGGTAACCTTTGAAATTTCTGGAAAAATAAAATGTAAGGATTTGCGTGTATCGTCCGTTCAAGGTGAAAAGGTTAATGTAGCAGTTGATGCTATATTAGCCTTTTCCTACAAGTTAAAGTCGAGGTCAAAATCCGATCCCATGAAAATAAAAACAACTGTTAACTGATCTCAGCTCTCCATGAGAAGATTTCAATACAGTTTTCTGTGTTCGAAGGGAAATTCATGTAGGGCAATGCATCAAGCGGCTATGACATCCTTATAATTTCCAAGGTTTGGCAACTATGGCACGTTCGGCCTCAAAGCCTGCCACAATGCCACCATGTTTGATTATAGCTCTATCAACTTATCAGGACTTTTAAAAAAAACATTTCAGACACGTTGATTATACTCAGTTCATATGGCGGTAACTGAGGCATCTCCATGGCAACCAATCAGAGATTTGTACCAAGTCACAATATCTGACCGCTAAAGTCAGAGACTTCAACCAGAGCATTTTAGAGAATTTCCCTAAAGTAGGGCTAACCAAGGTTGTGTGTGTGTGTGTGTGTGTGTGTGTGTGTGTGTGTGTGTGTGTGTGTGTGTGTGTGTGTGTGCGTGTGTGTGCGTGTGCGTGTGTGTGACAGAAGATAATTATATGACAGAAAAGAAGAAGGGAGTGAGGATTAACTGGGTTTCCTTGCTGGGAGCGCCATCTAAAAATATCCATTATCTTCGTGCGGTAGCCTGTGCTATTGATTCCCTTTTCTAAAGCCTTTTGTGGATGCAGCGTGACATCATTAGGTGAGTCTTGTATGCAGGTTTGCACAGTAGGGGTTGTGGGGGACACTCAAAAACATTCGAAATGCACTTTTTTTTCAGGACAACCGACGTCACTTTTTGTATTTATTTTTAATTTTAATTAAATTATTTCATGCCATTTTGAGGCAACATTGGGGGGGAAATCGATCACCAGAAAAGAGGCTCAAAATGGCGACCTCCTGTGGCCACCTCTGTTTCCACAGGCTGATAAATTCCTTATATGGAGCTTGGACGCCCTCTTCCGGCGGCTTTTGGGTGCAACACGGTTTTCAGACCAAACATGTCCAGCAAAATACATTGACATGATCGAAGGACTGCTACAATGTGTCTTTTTTTCGGTCAGGGGCGTTCCTTTAGTGACGTCACGTACGAACTCGTCACCAACTCAAAAACAAGACTTCCTGAATATTCAGAGCGAGTCTTAAAACGTAAAATCGAGCTATATGCGGTGGAGTCTTTGTAAAATACGCTCAGTAGAAGTCATTAGAAGCCATTTTACGAATGATGGACACAACTTGTCCGGAGACGTCGGTTGTCCTTTAAAAAACTGAGCTGTCAGTGTCCTGCAGCAGAAGCCAATCAATAAAACTGCTGATGCCGGCCTGATTTTTTTTTTAAACAGTGATTGCGCTGGAGTTACATGAGGCATTTATCAATCTCCTGTCCCAACAAACATTAGTTGAGCTGCATTTGGAAACAAGCAAGGCGGGGTGGAAATCGATCCCATACAAACATCCTGCTACAAATACGCAATACAATCGTTTTAATTGGATTTTCCGGGCTTATTTTGGCTTAGCTTTCCCCTTTCTGTGTGGATCGCAAATTTCTCTGCATTGGTTTGTTCTGTTTACTGGACAATTCTGCTGATCTCGGCACATCTGCACTCTTTGTGTTCACACATGATGGCGCAGAGAAAGTAAGCAGATAGAAACAGAGCAATGTCCACAGCCTGCAGCCTGCACTCAGACAAAAAAGTGTCCAGTCATCACCCCCCCCCCCCCACCATTCGCAAACTTGAGCTCTCGGTTTTCTGCTGGTTCTTCCTGAGCAACACTCTTGCGTCCTACCTGAGTTGGGGAGCAATGAGCCATTGGAGGCTGATCTCCGAAGCATCCTCAGGCCCTCACTCCACGATCGGGATTTAGGCAGTCTTTTCAAAAGTCGTCCCAGCCGGCGTGACACCTGCCCAAAGCAGGCGCCGCTGACTTCCCCCTCCGAGTCCCCCCGAACCTCCTCCAGTCGAAGGGACACCTGACCAAAGAAGGCCCCCCCCACCGTGACCCCTTCCACATTCTCGGACCTCCCCTCCACCGTCGTCTCTCTCCTCGCTCCGTCTTGCCCAGGTGCTACCTGGGCCACGGATGGAGCGTGTTGGCACCATCTGGAGGGCATGGTCCCGTAACCCTCGCCGGCTCTTCTCTGCTGCCCCCGCCTGGCCCTGTCCCCCAGAGGGCTGCCCCATCGCCAGCCCGCCCATGGCCCCCCTCTGCCATCCCAGCGTAGCCACTCTGCCGCCGGTGCCACGCTTCGAATAAAGAGCCCCTTCTGCGCTCGCTCTGCCACCCCTCTGGGGTCTTGAACACTCACTTTGCTCGGATCCGCCAGGCCCGAGGTGCTCCTTTTTCCTCCATGGTCCTATTCTTGTGAACGCAACGCTTTCCCAGCCCTCTGTCGGTCTGTACTGCAGCACCCACACTCTGCGGTGATGTGCAGCTAGCTTAAAGAGACAGAGACGCCCCCATCCACATGCGATATCAGCCTCGCTGCACTGTACAGAACACCTCTCGTCTTTCCTTCCAGCGGGAGCGTTCACCTTCTTGCTTTTTTGACTACCAAGATTTAGTTTTAAGGAAACTAAGGGGCATATTCAGCACATTTTCCTCCATTGTATGTGATCTAAATGCTTATTAAAAGCACATGTGATCTATAGTCTGTGCCACAAAGTGTTTTTTTGTGCTTTTGACTTCAAGATGGCGCCACGAGAGTAGCTACCTTTACAGCAGCTCCAGTATTTTGTTTTTCTATTTCTTCCTTACCTTTCCTCTTCCTCCTATAACTTTACTGCTGTGTGAGAAATGTAAATTTCTCCACTGTGAGACTAATAAAGTCTAATCCAATCCAATGATCTCAATATTTGATAATGAAATTGGTTTTGATGCATTTTGATTTTTGGAGTAATTAAGGTTTTCCCAAAAACGTACACCTGTTAGGTTAATACTCAATATGGACACCTTCAAAAAAGTGTCATAAAAATTGAATTTATTAATATTTTCTTTGATTTCCACTGCATCAAATATTTTCAACAACTTCAGACCGAAGCATAGACATCATATTTTTCATTATTTCTTGATATTTTTTATGTTTTATGCCTTTTTTTCAATCAAAAGTCAAGGCCCACGAATGGCACTGGTTTAAGAAAAAAAAAATGACACCATAGACTAGAGGAAGCCATGAGAGCTAAACTTTGCAGGTCAAAGGTCATTGTGCTTTTTAACAATCTGTTCAGGGGTATTTGCTTGCCAGGGCATTCGCCTTGTGTCCGAGTACAACTACTCAAATTCTCATGGGGAGTCAGAGGGATAAGAAAAATGGTGGGAAAATGTGCTTTTCTGTAATCCTTTTGAGAACCTGTCATGTTGATCAACCTCCAGTAAAAGCAGTACCGTCGTTGAACAGGAACACCTAATTAAGACTTACAGTTGCCAAATGGTACCACAACAGCACGGTCCCCTTCAAAGCTTTAATTAAATCCAAATGTGACATCTGACTCGTCTGCCGTGCCTGTAATCCCAGTCTCTCCATCCATCAGACATAATCCCAGGCAGGAGACACGTAGCAGGGATTAAACAGGGTGCCAATATCGCTCCCTCCCTCTCCTCTGCTTCTTCTGGTACAGTAAACTCAGGTTCAAAAAAAATATGTCACAGACAACATTAAAAAACCAAACAAGCAGCATCATAAGGATGATGAAGGATGCAAACCTGAAAATAAGAAATTGGTTGCAAGAAATCCGACGGTCAATCCCTGTGATTTTATGGTTGTTTTTCAAAGTGGAGCACTTTCTATTTTGGTTCTTCCAAGCCACAAAAATATCCAAAAACACCATTTATGTTACCCCGCATGGCTGCGTATCCATCTCTGATGTATTGTAAGAGAATTTTGCAGAGTAGAACATTTATTCTTAGGGCCAGCAAATAAAATGCCCTAACCCCTCCCACAAAAAAAAAAAACTTTTTTTATGTGCCTTCTGAAAAAACTCCGACAGTAATCTCAGCTCTCGCTTCACTGGGCGGACAATCGCTGATGGAACATTAAAACAGACAGCCCCGCAGTGCTGCGGACACTCGCACTACAGTAGTCTATGTACGCCTTTGACATTGCATCACTACAATTATGCACAACTTTTTTTTATCATAATCAAAATGAGAAAGCCTTTAGTAGTCCCACAATGGCGAAATTTGCAATATTCTATGTTTCCTTTGTCTTAAATTTTGTATTTGTCGTCCCTATGTAAAAGCAGTGATACTGCTTCCATGGACATTAAAAGAAAACAGACAGCCAGTAGCATGAGTTGCTCAGCGTTTTTGGGTTCTTTGAAATGCAGGATTATTGTTATTAGTATCATGACAGCACATGCTTGCATACATTTCCGACAAAACAGTCTGTCTTAAAGGACAACCGATGTCTCCGGACAACTTGTGTCCATAATTTGGAAAATGGCTTCAAATGACTTCTACTGAGCGTATTTTACAAAGATTCCGCCGCATATAGCTATATTTTACGTTTTAAGACCTGCGCTGAATATTCCGTAAGTCTTGTTTTTGAGTTGGTGACGAGTCCGTATCTAACGTCTCTGAAGGAATGCCCCTGACCGAAAAAAAAAGACACATTGTAGCAGTCCTTCCATCACGTCAATGTATTTTGCTGTACTGTTTGGTCTGAAAACGTCATGTTGCACCAAAAAGAGCCAGAAGAGGGCGACCAAGCTCCATATAAGGAATTTATCAACCTGTAGAAACGGGCTGATTAATTCCTCACAGGGAGCTTGGTCGCCATTTTCTGCTTCTTTTTTGGTTACACATTTCCCCCCAATGTTGCCTCAAAATGACACGGCAGGACTTCTTTAATCAATTGCAAACATGTATGCTTTCCTCTTCAGAACTATTTGAATCATATTCATAACTGGATGTGTAACAAGAAAGCATATTCTCCGAATCTGAAGCCAATGTTTTGATTCTCCAGCAATGCAAGACATCTTGGCGTGACGTCACGAACTGGGGGCGGGACTTTCTGAAAATGCCCAATTCGCAGCTCAATTTTTTTGTAGACTTTGGACACTAAGTCATTTTTATTAGTGTTTTGCATTTGAATAAAAATATACTAAGTGTTTTGGGTATTTTAGATGCTATAAAACGTTTTTCTGCTGTCAGTTAAGAAACAAAAAAGTGACGTCGGTTGTCCTTTAAAGCACCGAGACGCTGTCACCCAATTGACTGAGGCAGTCCAGGTGTTTGTGATGTCAAACGTAACCACGTGAGCCCATCAGAATACTTCCAACATTTTTTACCAGACTGCACATAAACAGGCACCATTCAGTGTTTCGGTTGTTTCTGGAATGCAAGAGGCAACAACACATACTTCAAGATGACAAAACAAAAACCACCATTTTTTCCTCTCCTTCTCTTTAAACAAGAGCCATAAATCCTGGAGAAAGAACAAGGAGGCAAGGCTGGAAGGACCAGATAATGAGCTTTCCATGGATAAATGTTGGCAACATCCGTACAGCAAAATGTCAGTAACCAAAACAACAACTGATGACTTGTCCCCTCTTCACAAGATCGCAGGCTATAGTCACCCATACTACAGTATATCCTGAAAATTCCGAAAAAAGTATCTTTATATATATATATATATATATATATATATATATATATCGCATATATATCGCTATACAGTATATATAGATATATATGTCAACTGCTCGACATTCAGTGGTTATTCTGCCTTTCGTGATAGATAAACTACCTAAAGTGTCCTTGAGAGCTTAAAATGTAATGTATTATTATTATCATTATTATTATTATTAAAGTTTGTTGTCTGGAATCTTTGATTCCAAAGGTTCTTTGATCTGTGACGTCGTAGGTTCTTTGATCTGTGACGTCATTGAAGTCGGCGCTAATTGGTTGCAACCAAATGACGCGCGCATGCGTACATGTTCTCTCTAACACTCCCACGGGGATAATGGAAGATCGAATGTTGAGGCTCGCTTCGCTCACGTGATGTCGCTAAAAGCAAAACAACGAACTCAAACGCGTGTTCGTTCGAAGTTGTCAACAAATATCCCGATTAATTTTTCGGAAAATTCTGTAAATTCATGATTTATTTTAATCCGCGAAAATCCAGGGGACTTTCATATCTGTTAGTGAAATCTTTATGCGAATTAGTAAAGCAATCCCAGCACTATATTAATTATTAACAGAACGTTTATTCAGTGTGTCCCACGAGCTGTTTTTCGGCTACCAGTGCCAATTTAGGCTTAATATATGTAGATAAGTTAGAGAATACACCCTACTAGTAAACAAGCGATTTCTTCACCAAGAATAAACATGCAGTTCGTATCACGAGTATGTTTTCGGTTGTTTTTTCGACTACCAGTGCCAATTTAGGGTGAATATATGTGGATCTGTTCGATAATAAATCGTACTAGTAAACACGCTGTTTTCATCACCACGAATAAACATGCAGTGAGTGTCACCAGTATGTTTTCAGTTACTCGTCGTGAGGCAAAACGGAGCACCAGAAAATTGTTGTACTCACTTTGACACTCGATGGCTTCAGCGGTGATTTGACGGCTGCAAGCATCGCACCAGTCCTGCGTAACGGCTTTGGCCTCGAACCGATGTCCAGCACCCTTGTCGGCCGACAGCGTGAAGATGGCCCAGGCCTCTCGGCGGGGAGGCTCGGTGCGTGCCAACCTGACCACTCCGGTCCTGCCTTGCGTGAGACGCTCCAGAGGCAGACCCCCGTTCTCGTCCCGGACGGTCACCGAGCTAAAAATGTCCTGGTGTCCGATCTCTTTGTTGGTATACTCTCGTCGGCTGTGTCGAAGCCGGTGCGGGGCAGCAAGTGCCGCGTTATTCGCGACGTCGACTGGGGGATCCCGGAGGGCAGCGTTACGGTCGTGAGAGTCCCCCCCGGCTGTGGCGCACCAGTCAGAACACGCGCTGCCTTGCTGCCTGGCTTGGTCCGGGCTACGTGGCGAAGCGGGGGCAGACGAGGCTCCTCTGCACCCGCCGATGGGAGTCCCGCCGGTTGCAACAGTCGGTTCTGCGGGCAAATGACATGTCCCGGCTTGGTCCGCAACGGTGACAGAAACGCATCTTTTCAACATCATTTTCTCCCAAGAAGACTTCCTCAGAAGGGGCAGTTTCTTCTTGCTGGCAGCCGGTTTAAAGATCCGGAGCAACGATTCCGTGTCCAGCCTGTGCTGGGCCGGGTGTTGGCCAACAACGCTCGCCGAAGCCATCTCGATTGCAAGCTGCTTAACGCGTGTGCCGTGTTGTGCTCCGTCCGTGGCGAGAATGTTTATTCAACTGGCGGGTGACACCGGCGTGCCGTCGTGACGTCACGACGCAGAGTTCTTCGAAACCCTCGGGCGCGCTCCTTCCAAAGCGACGTGCGCGCGCTCAGACTCTCAATTCGAACGTTTTAACTGTTAAATGTTGGTTCCTATGCAGATTTGTTGGAAATAATCTGGCGACAGGAAAAAACAATATTAATTGTGTGGGTTTATCACAAGATTAAGCAAGAAATGTCCCCATTGTGGGGTATAAAAGGCTTTCTTATTCTGAAAAAAAAAATGAGTCGTGTGTGTGTGTGTGTGTGTAGTTTTAAAATTAGTCCCTACACTTCAAAACAAATGTAATTTATAGTCTTTGTCAAAATAGGCATGTTATTGTCGGTCCACCTCCGTAGATGATGACACAATATGGAAAAAATAACTTAATAGGAACCAGGTGTGTGGAAAAGAGGGTCAGTTGCGACATGGAGGAACGTGCTAACGATGGTGGCAACTGATTTGAAGAAAGAAAATACTTTTTTTTTCGTTTTTTTACATATACACGCTGAATCAGGACACTTACTTTCACCTGTCTTTTAATTTAAATGCAAGTATATGGGGGGGATTCCATTTGTATTTACTTTCACTTTTCTTATTGTACAAGAGAAAACCATCTCTCACAACAGAACGAAACTGGCATATATAACAAATGTTAGCCCTTTCATTCACACTGTCACCTGATCACATGATAAACTATCCATTGAAGTAACTGCTCTCCTAGAAAGGGTTCAAATAAAATGAACTCACCTGTGCACAACTGACACAATTGAAAGAACATTAAAGCCTGACCTTTAAAAAACCCTCTCCATTCTGAGTCAATAATCTGTGTTTGTCCTGTGCAGATAATGTCACAAGAAAAGCAGGAGTTGCAACATGGAAACAACAATACAGGGACGGGCTAGAAAATGACTTGAATTAAATCAAACAAAGCCCCTCAATTGATTTAATCACAGTGTGTGACGTGGTAAACCAAAAAAATATGTAAATAAATCATGGGAGACATGACGGGCTAGATAGTGAGACGATGTGGTCAGGAGATGAAATGATGTCTAAATTGCATGGTTTGGTTTTATATTACATATAGAGCGCACAACAAATTACTTGGAATTAATGAATTGAATGTACAGTACCTTTATTCGTCTCACGGTGGAGAAATTTACATTTCACAGAATAACTAGTTTTCAAATTTGAAGTAAAAAATAATGACGTTATTGTGGGTTACATTGTGGGCACATTTTTAAATTTTGGTTTGGACTTTCGCAATCATCATGGCACTTGACATGCCTGATTTGCTTTCGTGGGCCGAATAAAATGATGTGGCGGGCCAGATTTAGCCCCCGGACCTTGACTTTGACACCCGTGGTTTATCTTATTATGAGGAATTGGAAAATCAAAAGAATTCTTGATGTGCCGAATTTCAATTCTCCTAAAATACAATTTCATAGACTTTAAACTCAAACAAAATGGTGATAATTCGCAGCCACTCCCAACATATCAAGGTCGTGAATATCGTGGAATACCTCGTGGAGTGATATGTGGAATGAGATGCTCCTAATGTGGCACCAAACTGTATTATACCCCATGATCGCTTAAATAGCAAGTTCAATGACTTTGAAAAGGATAAGCAGTACAAAAAAATGCATGGTTGGATAGATAAAAAGCATTCATGAGGTTCGCATTGCTCGCAAACGACACACACACACACACACACACACACACACTTTCTCAGCGGTGTTTTCTCCCCAAGTGTGAGCCTTATCTCTTAATTGGTACGCAATCTGTCCGTCTTCAGCTCCCTCTTTTAGCAGGCAGTCTTTGATTGCGTCACAGCGGTCATCCAGTAAATGTTCAGCAGGCAATTAAAACGAGCCGCCTGTCACAGTGTGGCTGGTCGTGCCAAGCTCGGCCTTACGGACACCGAAGAGTTCACTGCTTCCAGACTGCAAAAGAAAAAAAATACATGAGTACAAGCGACAGGGGAAACTGAATCTGGTCATGAACAACACATAAGCCATTTTACTGACCGCTCAATAATGGCGTTGCTACACTGAAGTTCCCGGACCAGAATTTCCATTTCTTCTTTTAGGTGGTACATCCTTGGCCAAAGAAAGACATGCTAGCATGCAAGCTGTCTGTCATTTGCATTCACACACAGTCTCACATGCACACAAACCTGGACACCATTTGTTCCTTGTCCCCATGTGGTATTTCCTGCTGCTGCTGTCCTGTGCCGCTCGACTGTAGCGTGACCAATATTCTGTCCAGTGTCTGAGGTAATCAGATGACATGTTGCATTCAAATAAGTAAAAAAAAAAAATTGACTGACAATGAGTACATTACCACATAACCACACAAGACCACATGGTTATAAGAATAAAGTCACAATTTCAATGGTGGAAACGAATACAGTCAAATTTCAGTTTTTGACCATAATTAGTTCCAGAAATCTGTTTGAAAACCGATTTGGTAAAAAATCGAAACATTTCCCATGTAATCAATGTCTGCCTTTTTAATTTATGTTTATTTTTTTATCGTGATTGGAAAATACAAACAACCTGCTCACAATGGAACGCTACATGAGGATAATGCGTCAGTCACAATGAGACACGACACAAGGAAGTGACGTATAAGGAAACGGAGGGGAGTCGAGTGTTGCATTCAAAAAATACAACATTTTTGGTGGAAAACTGAATTGGTCAAGAATCAAGACGTTCAAAAACCGAGGTTTGACCGTACCTATAAAATGAGGACTCGTAAGGTTTTACAATACTCCATCACTATAAGCATTAAAGAGCGACTGTGTTTTTCAGTATAGGTAATCTAATCACTTAAACAGCAAAAATCATTAAAAAAAGAGATCTATTCTTTGACTTTTTTAGTTCTATATCAAAATATCATAAAATGTATCATAAAGTGATGCAAATTAAATTTGTTTTCATTGAGAGTAATTAATGGAGACTGAGTCCAACTCACTTTGTTTTGGTGCTGCTCCGTTATCGCAAGATCAGCCAACAAGCCCGTGCAGAAGGAACTGAAGTCTTGTAGGTGGTTCTGCATTTCAAGTAAGATTCTGTAGATACAACCGAGAGAAATTAACTCAATTACTTCCTTCATAACCATGTAAAGTGAACTCAAAAATCCTGTTTCTAAATACATTCGGCCAGGAGAGGAAAAGTGGGGGACAGAAATCTCACTTAAAGGACAACCGACGCCTCCGGACAAGTTGTGTCCATAATTTGTAAAATGGCTTCAAATGACTTCTACTGGGCGTATTTTAATAAGATTCCACCACATAAAGCAATATTTTACGTTTTAAGACTCGCGCTGAATATTCAAGAAGTCTTGTTTTTGAGTTGGTGACGAGTCCTCACGTTACGTCACTGAAGGAACGCCCCTGACCGAGAAAGGACACATTGTATCACGTCAATGCATTTTTTTACTTTGTTTGGTCTGAAAACTTTGTGTTGATCCGTGTTGATGGTGAAATTAGAAGGAAAACACATAAATAACACGAAATGAATCGTGTGTGTTGCACCGAGCATCTATTTCATATTCGCTGACAAAAATTCTAAGGAAACAAATCAGCCGGTTTCCACAGAGCTTTGTCGCCATCTTCTGCCTCTTTTTGGTGCTATATTTCCCCCCTCCCAAATACCTCAAAATGACACGGAATAAATTCTTTAATCGATTGCAAACGTGTATGCTTTCCTCTTGAGAACTATTTGAATCATATTCATAACTGGATGTGTAACAAGAAAGCCTGTTCTTCGAATCTGAAGCCATTGTTTTGATTCTCGAGCAAGGCAAGATGTCTTGGCGTGACACCACGAACAAGGAGGCGGGACCTTCTGAAACTGGCCACTTCCGGGTTCAATTTGAAGTAGTTTTTTAGACACATTATGTCATTTTTATTGGTGTTTTGCATTTGACTAAAAATATCATACTGCGTGTTTTGGGTATTTCAGATGCTATAAAACGTTTTTCTGATGTCAGTGAAGAAACAAAAAAGTGATGTCGGTTGTCGTTTAATTTTGTTTGGACCACAACCATGCATTAGTCTGGCTATTAGAAAGCGCCTCATTGTCTGCCCTGAGTGCTTGCAAATTACGCTGAAAAAAGGTAGAACCACCCGTTTTGGGTAAGAGTCTGTGGTTTGAAGATGCTCTGACCTGCTCCATGTCCTGGTGGTGTCCAAGAGGTCCTTGTATTTTAGCACACAGTTGTCTCTGGTGAGAGACTTAACCCGCTTGATGTGTGACGACAGTTGGATTCTGTCAAAAGACGGTGACAATCAGATTATGCGATGATTTTCTTAGGCTGCAAGCAGCAGTGCAACAGTTCATCGTGACACCTACTTTTCAAACTTGTGGATTTGTTCGTCATTATATAACAACTCTGTGGAGAAAAACAAAGTTAGACAGGGCAATGCAATCAGGTCTGTGACGTTAAGAGATGCACACATACTGCCTGAAAGTCTGTCTTTACGGTAAAGCTGATGAATGGCCGTAATTTTTTCAAGGAGCATCTGCATTTTCTGACAGCTGGAGGAAAAGAAAAAGTCCAAAGTCGCACCCCCGTATACGCGTCACTTCCTGCTTTCGTACCTTTTGTCACTGGTCAGAATCTCTGCAAACTTGGCCTGCTCGATCTGCAAGTGATCCAAGCGGTTCTGAAATTCCCGAATGCCTGCAATGTACCCAGGCAGCTGATCATTGACCTGAAAGGATCAAAGCAGCAGCCACACATTGTGTTACAAGTGAAGCCGATATTTTCAGCCCTTTTTATACTCGTACTATGTACAATTTTTTTCATGTTATATTTTTGCACAGTTATACATTTCAGTCTTCTAACATTTCTATTATGCATAGAATATTTTGTTTTTAATCTTTTCACCCCCCCCCCCCAACCTTTTCAATTTTGCTGCTTTAGATTGCAAATTTCCTCATTGTGGGACTAGTAAAGGTTTTCTGATTCAGATTCTGAACTGTTTTGTTTAGTTGTTTTCCTTTCCAGCTAAATTAACATACTGTATTTTCTGGTGTATAAGGCACAGCCAAAATCCTTCATTTTCTTTAAAAGCTGACCCTGCACCTTATACGCCAGTGCACCTTATATGTGAAGTAATATTGAGCCACAACAGGTCTCGCAACTACTGTCAGCAGCCACCGACTCCATTTCTCCCTCGTAGAAGTAGTGCATAATCCCAGCCTCCAATATAGCGCCTTAAAATGGGGTGTGCCTTCTATTTGGAAAACATATATATATATATATATATATATATATATATATATATATATATATATATATATATATATATATGTGTGTGTTAAGTTTAAGAAATCATAAATCGGGAGATTTTCATACTCGTGACTCTGTGGTAAAATAATGTGAGCGTTACAAAAGTGTAACTTAGAAGTAAATAAAACACAAAAATGCTTTGTTTGTTTATACATTCAATTAGTATGAAAATGTATTTTGTTTTTTTACATTTTCTTTTGTTTCATCTTACAAATGAACTGTCTGTATTGTGTCAATAGATGCTTTATAAAGTGAGTATTGTGGTCAAAATTGGGAGTCTCCCGACCAAATAGTGAGACTTAACGTATGTTTATATATTACAGTAAAGTCTCGTTATATCGATATTCAAGAGAGTCCGAAAAAATATCGATATAACCGGGACTATCGATATATCCGACCCTGTTTGCATGTAATTTTCTCCGTGCGTGCATAGAAATAGTATCGATATAACCGGGACTATCGATATATCCGATATCGATATAACGAGACTTTACTGTATATTTGGAATATGTTTTTCATTCATTGAAGGTGCGCCTTATAGTCCGGTGCACCTTATCAATGGAAAACGTTTGAAAATACACGATTCATTGGGGGTGCGCCTTATACACCGGAAAATATGGTATATCAGAACCCAAGACATTTTTTTCATTTGAAACTAGTCCAAACTTTCCAATTGATCCAGTTTAAGCTACACAGAATGTCCTGCTTCTGCATTTACAGTTGACCAAAAGCTCACTTACTTGATGTAACCTGTCACTCTTATCAGTGGCACCCAAGTTTTCGGAAGCATGGCGATGTCTTTGTTATGTGAAAGACACGGGAGAAAAAAATTAAGACGAGGGTATGTATTAAATTCCCGTCACTTTACCCGGAAGGCCTGCAAAAGTAGACTCACAGAGTAAATATCCTGTGTTGTACGTCAAGGCAGGATTTGAGCCTAATGCCGATCTGTGCAATACTGTGCATTGCTTCCCCACACTCCCTGCGCAGCTTCATCCTGAAATACAGAAATGGCTTGTTTCACTAGGGGGAGGAAAAAAATTAAGCACTCAGCTTGAAGACGAGAAAATGATGGCCAGTCTGATTTTGTGGTAGAGCATTGCAGTGTCAAGTGGAAATAAGAACAAAGAGTGCTCCTCACATGTAACTGTAATATCCCTCCAGCAAAAGCTCTCTATACGAGTGCAGCAGTTGTGTAATCCTCCGATACTGGTGGACCACTCCAACTATTAACTTCAATGACAAAAAAAGAGGGGGCGGGGGGTAATAATGACTTGAGGATTTTTATTTTATTTCATCTAGCAACAATAGGATAAATAAAAAAAATGCTAACTTTGGTGAAATTGGAGTCGGCCATGACGTCAAACTTGGCTGGGATGATCGGCGTGTCTGCTACAGACGGGCCACATATAAACAAAAGCTAGCCATTAACTCATTCAATGCCATTGACGAATGTATTCAGGCATTAAAAATATGACGTAGAGCGCCATTCCTGAATTTGTCCGGGTTTTGTTTTTTTCATGCTTGGGTGCCAATAAAGCGCTGCCCATGGCCTCCGGCAATGATTTCTTTTCCAATAGGGGGCAGCATTTCCTTTTTTTTCCCATTATAGCACTTTCTTCCAGTTTCAGCTGCTGATCAAGCGCTCTATAACCCAATATGTATGCATTGTATTGTATTGTATTTTGGACAGCCGCCCTCATTTCAAACTCATATAACTCCAGATCCATATAATTTAGTAATTAACTCCTTTTTTCTGATGAAAGAAGAGAGTATAAGGTTTCATACGCTGCAGTGAATGTTGATGTAATCCTAAAACTCAATATTCTGTGGGTCCTGGAATTCGAGTGACAATGACAAAAACCCTGGCACTGAAGTGGACACATTTTTGCACGTTTGGCAGTGAATGAGTTAATACGCGATAGCATAAATTCAAGTAAGTGCATCTTACGTTCCCTAAAGGGCAGGCTGCTGTTTGCTTCTGACCCCTGACTCAGCAGGATGAGAGGCTTTCTGGCTGTCGTGTGAGGGAGGTTGACCACCTTCATGCTGCCCTCTAGTGGGAGTTTATGGCCCAAGTAGAGCAACTGTTGGTGTTGGACATCAATTCCCGTCTGCATTGTGACCTCCTCAAAGAAAGCAGATACTCTAGGTAGAAGGACAAAATGAGCGTACGTTGCAGCTACACAAAAATAACAATTGTCTGTTGGTATATCAACCAACAAAGATTCCAAAATGTGCAGACTCACGTGTTGTGTTGATGTATGTACACACAATGCGCCGTAGCCTGCTGGAGAGCAAACAGGTGCACCGGTTGTCGTTGCAGGATGTCAATTGTAGCAGTGATGAACTGGTCGAAACTCCAACACCTCTCCTGGTCTGCTTCGAGTATACCGGCAAGTACAGGAACTAGATGCATCTTGAGACCACTATGGAGATGGTCAAAGGTGACAAGAAAAAATAGCCACGATTGCCGCAGATGTACAAGCATTTTCTAACTTTTTATTAACTCATTCACTGCCAGACAATGTGCAAAAATGTATCCACTCCAGTGCCAGGGTTTTTGTTATTTTCACTCAAATTGCAGGACCCACATAATATTGAGTGTTCGGACTATATAAACGTTCAATGCAGCGTAAGAAACCTTAGAATCTCTTCTTTCATCAGAAAAAAAGGTAATTCCTAAATTATATCGATATGGAGTGATAAGAACTTGAAATGGGGTCGGCTGTACAAAATATAATAGAATACATACATATTGATTTATATGGCGCTGTAACAACAGCTGAAGCTGTAACAAAGCGCTAACATGGACAAAATGCAAATTCTGCCCCATCGTGGAAGGGAAAAAAAAAACATTGTCAGAGGTCTGACCAGCGCTTTATCAGCACCCCTGCGAAAAAAAAAAAAAAAAAAAAAACAGAACAAATTCGGGAATGGCGCTCAACGTCACACTTTTCAATTCCCGAATAAATCCGGGAATGGCAGTGAATGAGTTAACCATAAATGCAGTTTAAAAGAGCAATCAAGTTCCAATTATCCAGGGAAGTGGCTTACTGTGACAATTGGCAGCTGTCCGGCAGGTATGAGCTCCACTCTATCGGTCCTTTATCGACACGCTGTAATCCAGAAATAGTCCCCGGTGGTTTCTCTGCTGTGATTTTATACCTACACAACAAAACCAGGGGTTCATAACAATAACTTCAATAAACACGCGCTGACAATGCTCACTCAAACCACATTTAAAGACTTACATGGTCTGCTTGTCCCTACGGGGCCCTCTGAATGGCATGAAGGGGAGCGACCCCGTGGCAGTGTGGTAAAAGGTCACCCCGACGCTCCATAGATCCACGCTCACTCCATACGTCTTCTGGTGATGCGCACGGAGCACCACACGCTCATACATGTCCGGATGCTATCGTCAATAGCACAAATAATTACACAATAGAACTTTACAAGTAAGACTTTTTCCAGAAAAGAGAGCCAGCTTCAGAGTCCATCAAAAAGATGAACAAATGGCAGAAAGTAGCTTGTGGGTCTTGCTGATTCAGTTTAAAAAATGTTGATTTTTGGCTCGGCTATGAGGTTTTTTTTTCCATTTGTGTTTCCAATGTCCGATTTGATATAATGCTTATGCAACTAAGTAAATTAAAATATTTTAACAGTACTCAAAATATTGTCACTAAAATGGGCAGTTCCGCATATATGTGCTACAAGTTGATGAAGTACCAGGTACTTCATCAACTTGATACGTTCTAACCAACATTGAAGTTGTGACAGTAATCGTTCTACCCACTAGAGGTCGCAAATGTTTCAAGTCACTTTGATGTGAAAACAATGAGACTTTAACATCCACCATTATCTGAAGAGTTTATCGTCACGATGGTTGTCAACATGTTTTTTTCTAAGGGTGCACGTACATTAGAAAGACATTTGGACGGTACTTGATTTAGAAATCAAGTACCGAAATTTCCGCCATAGTGCAAATCTCCCCATTGTGGGACTATAAAAGGCTTTCAGATTCTGATCTCTCTTAAAGCATTTAGACTTCATGTTCTCGCATCACAGCAATTTTAGATTATTTTTTAATTAATAATATAATAATAATTTCAGATTATTTACAACTGCTGCACACAATTACTGCTAACCACAAGTCACCGTACAGGAACCATTTCTTGTTTGTTTCTGCTATAAAATAACACTTTACAATTTACAGAACTTCAGTTGCCACAAGATGGTGGCAAAGTACAGTATTACTTTCTTTGGCCTGAGCACAAAAACAGGAATTCTAGCAAATGGAAGACAGAATTTAAGAGACTGTCAATTACTTTCAGTTATTCCCCAAGGCTAACTTTATTGATATTATGTGAGGTGCCAGTTATCAAGAAAATCTGGCAAGAAACAATCACAATACAGAAAACACAATGCAGGTAAAAGACCACCATGAGTGAGGCTTGCTCATTAAGTAATCATTGCAAAACTGATTTCTGGAGTACAACAATGTCACACAAACCGTACCTCTTATTGTGATTCCTTACCAGATATTCTTCAGTTCCATAAATGGACATAAACTTCTCATCATCCTCCAACTCTCTCGCCGCTCCGAAGTCAGTGAGCTTATAGACAGACCTGCCGTCCTCGCCCGTCTGACGCATTATGTTGCCTGGTTTAATGTCCCGATGCACCACACCGTTCTCTCGTAGGTGGTTCATTCCCTGTACTAAAATGGAATGGAAGTGGGCAATTATTCTCATGAAATGCTGAGGTGACAGCAAAAGTCAGTGTTTGCAATCGATTAAAGAATTTATTGCGTGCCATTTTGAGGCAACATTGGGGGGGAACTGTCTCACCCAAAAAAAGAGGCACAAAATGGCGACCTCCTGTGGCCACCTCCATTTCCACAGGCTGATAAATTCTTTATATGGAGCTTGGACACCCTCTTCTGGTGGCTTTTGGGTGCAACACGAGGTTGTCAGACCAAACAAGTACAGCAAAATACATTGACGTGATGGAAGGACTGCTACAATGTGTCTTTTTTTTTCGGTCAGGGGCGTTCCTTTAGTGACGTCATGTACAGACTCGTCACCAACTCAAAAACAAGACTTCCTGTATATTCAGTGCGAGTTTTAAAACGTAAAATATAGCTATATGCGGTGGAATCTTATTAAAATACGCTCAGTAGAAGTCATTTGAAGCCATTTTATAAATTATGGACACAACTTGTTCGTAGACGTCGGTTGTCCTTTAAGTGTCTACTGTACATTCAATAACTTCAACCTACCAACACATTGCAATACAGTGAGAAACTCCGCCTCAGCCAGTCCAAAAGCATTTTCTGGCTCTTCAAGCACGTTGAGCAAACTTCCCCCCGAGCAGAATTCCATCACTAAAACTTTTTGTTTGGATGGCAGCTGCAAAAGAGAAAATGTCTGTAAAACTTCACTTTTACACCGCAATCAGGTGAATGCTTCTGTTTAAAGTAATCCGTTGTACAATTTGTCAATTAAATGTCATCCTTTTATGAAAAGGCAGCTTTACCTCCTCCACGGCGTAAAGCTTGACAATATTCTTGTGGTTGAGCTTCCTCAGCATGTCAAACTCCCTCATCTGCACCTCATGAGTGCGGTTGTAGCTTGCCAAGTTGAAAACCTTGACAGCTACCAATTCACCTGTTCGCTAAAACAACAACAAAAACATACAAACAAGACTCAGAAAAGGGAAAAAGGTCAGCGTCAATGTTCTCCAGCCAAAATGTGAGGGGCACAGATATGAGGAAGACAGACGCAATCGTGTTTATTGGGGGAAAAAAACATGGTTACCTTATTTCGAGCCTTGTAGACGGAGGCCGTCGCCCCTTGACCCAGGACATCCTGTAACGACCACAGGTAGCTGGGTGTGCTGGCCGTCATCTCTGTCATTATGGCAAAAAAAAAAACAACACTCAAAAGCTTTATTTTTCATATTTAAGTAAAATATAAAAGGAGTAAATTGTCAAACCGTGGAACACAAATAAAGACAGTATTTTCGTACTACTGTTCCTACACATGCTAATACATAACTCAAAAGCTTAGGAGGTGCGAACAGTGATTTTTCAGAGCAGTGATAAATATTGCAAACCACAACATTGTATTGTAGTTTACCACTCAGTAGTGTCAGTAATCAGTTTGCGCCCGAAAAGTGCCTTTAAAACGGACTGTGCATGAGAAAAGACGTACAATATGGCACAATTGTAGATATAAAAAACAACATTGGTAACAAGATAAACCATACCTGAGGGCGAAAGTCTTTGCGATGGCTGCTGCTAGTGTTAACTATTTTTTATCCTTTGCTTGGTTTATGGAGGTACAAACGTTTTGTATTTAGACTTAAAAGTTGCGTCGCTAAAATATTTTAGTGTTTCAACTCACGGGAGGAAGTGTCTGCTGGCTGCTGAAGTCGTTCGTTGTTGATTGCGGAAATGAAGCTGGCTGACTTTGCGAAGATGAACTGTTTCTAAAGTAGTGACACCATATAAAAAAGTTGCTTTTCTGCTTAAGGCCAACTCTTGAAGAAGTGGATTTTAGAATGGAACGGCGACAAAGTTACTTACATCCGCGTCTAAAATAGTTGCTCGAAAGTGGGTCATGTGGCATAACGTGTTGACATACAAAGCACGTTATTTATTCAGTAATACTAAACTAATAATAATAAGCAGTAATACTAAAGTACAAATAACTTCTTTTCGTTGTCGAATTAAACGTTATTAAATTATTAAACATTACGAAAGCACGTACTGTATCTCAAAAGTTACTTGTGCGAAGTGGATTGTGGGAGTGGTAGTCATTGGAATGACAATTTCTCAGCACTGGAACTAAATTTCGAATATAAGATGGGGGAATGATGACGGGAATCGATTAAAACTGACGATCGTTCGTTTAATTGTTTTATGCTTCAATAACCTGCAACGTGGAATCTATATAGTAAACATGTTTGTATTTGTCTGCACATAACACCTATAGTTACTCAAAAATCTGTCAGTTTGGACACAGACACAAGTCAAAATTCATAGCAAGCAATGTTTATTAAAAAAACAATAACTACACAGAATTATATAAGGCCTATTTGATTAAATCACCAGTCATATTACTGTACAATATTGTACCAAAAAAAGAAGAGTGTACCTCTGCAATGTACACCATTGTTATATACAAAGTACATCTGAACACAGGATTCTCCAGTAATACAAAGACTACTATAAATAAATTTGACATAAGAGTCCATCTCTCTCTCTCTCTTTTTTTTTTTTTTTAGTTCTGTTTCAAATGGACACAAATGGATATATGACAACTCTGGCAAGTCACCCGCAGTTAGTCCACACGCAAGCCAGGTTTGTCCAAGTGCATGATTGATTAAAGATCACACAAATGCACCAACCACCCGCACCCATGTTGGTCTGTGTGCACGTGCGCACAAGCACGGTCACAGTCCCTCCAGTTGTTGCAATGAGGTAAGAACAACAGTAATACACAATCATGATTGTGATTTATAAATGTACACGGGTAATTTCAATACGTGGGAGAGCGTGATGCAGTGTCTCATACAGAAAAAAAAATATTTGCACATTTTAATGAATTTATATCCTGATCTAATTTACATACTTGCAAAAGGAGAAATGTATCTGAATGATGCTACACCCTGTATTAATAAACGGGGTCTTCTTTGGCCACCTTTGTAAGAGTTTTGTGGCATTATTGCAGAATCCTGTCAATACAAACGGGTGACAACACATATTTGACTTAGCATACCTTGGCCATCCTCTTGTAATGGATTCACCCATCCATCCACGCATGCTCACATAGGTGCACACACATGCACATGACCAGACGGCACCACAGGTCAACATTTGTCCAAAAAACAGGAAAACATCCGAATCAAAGGGTGCTTAAGAAGTATTTGGATGAGGAGGTTGGTTGTGTTCAAACACACCCTAAAAAGCCCTCAGTTGTTTTAATGATTAACAAACAAAAGTGAACACTATTAGAATAATTCAACTCTTTTTACTGCAAAGTGTGAAATATAATATGAGCAAGCTCTTTTTTTGTAGTTCGCCTCTTCCTGGCATTGCAAGGACAAAAATGGATATCATCCATCTTGTGATTGCAAATGGCCACAGCATGCAACCTGAAAGGTGTTTTAGCTGCCACAAAAAAACACACACACACACACACACACATCTGCGGAGAACATGTGCATGTACAGTCCAACCTCGCAAAAAAATCAAACATAAAAAAGTAAAATGCTGGCTTTCAGTGGTCCCCCGCACATAGAAGAGCTGCAGTCGAAAAGCAGAAAAAAAATACTACCAGCGTTCCATCCATATTATTGCTTTATTTAAAGGACAACCGACGTCACTTTTCTGTTTCCTAACTGACATCAGAAAAACGTTTTATAGCATCTAAAATACCCAAAACACGCAGTATGATATTTTTATTCAAATGCAAAACACCAGTAAAAATGCAAAAAATGGAGCTGCGAATTGGGCATTTTCAGAAAGTCCCGCCCCCAGTTTGTGACATCACGCCAAGACGTCTTGCATTGCTTGAGAATCAAAACATTGGCTTCAAATTCGGAGAATATGCTTTCTTGTTACACATCCAGTTATGAATATGATTCAAATAGTTCTGAAGAGGAAAGCATACATGTTTGCAATCGATGAAAGAATTTATTCCGTGCCATTTTGAGGCAACATAGGGGGGAAATGGATCACCAAAAAAGAGACAGAAAATGGTGACCTCTTGTAGACATGACAGTGTATTGCGTTTCCACAGGCTGATAAATTCCTTATATGGAGCTTGGTCGCCCTCTTCTGGCAACACGAGGTTTAAAGACCAAACAAGTACAGCAAAATACATTGACGTGATGGAAGGACTGCTACAATGTCTTTTTTTTTCGGTCAGGGGCGTTCCTTCAGTGACGTAACATACGGACTCGTCACCAACTCAAAAACAAGACTTCCTGAATATTCAGCGCCAGTCTTAAAATGTAAAATATAACTATATGCGTTGGAATCTTTGTAAAATACGCTCAGAAGTCATTTGAAGCCACTTTACAAATTATGGACACAACTTGTCCGGAGACGTCGGTTGTCCTTTAAGGCTGGGGGAACCTTTTCAATATCAGTGGCTATCTGTGACAGCCATATTAAAATTCACGCAAAAATATGATGCGATAACCCCAAAAATATGATTACATACTGTATATCTAACAATGTCAATGCTTGTGGTTCCCCAACCAATTTTGTATTTCTTTTCGCTACATTTTACTAGATCAAGATCCCAAACAGGATTATAAAAAAAAAACAAGTGTGACAAAGCTCTCAATCACTCATGCCATTTTTGGCCCGGTTTTTCAATACAGAGGTTCTTCTCCAGTCTTCCACGTGTGAAGCAGCAAGACAGTGTTTCATTTCAAAAGAGCTTCAAACTTTTCACAGTCTTTTCTTAGGAATCAAACGATTTCATTTGATCGTTACGGGTCTTAAAAATGATTCAAGGAAAATAGAGTTCTTTTTCCTCCTCAGGTGAATCTCTGTGTAAAGGAGAGCGATACTTCTGACCCCCCCCTAAAAATAGCTCATGTCATAAAGTTCCAGGTCCTCATTAATAAGAACATTTGACTGTTTTCTCATGAAAGACTTGAAAATTCTGTTTGTGCCGCGATGAGTGAAAAGTGGCCTTTCATGCAACCCGATGACACTCAAAAATGGATCGTGACGTCGTGATAGTGGGTTAGTATGTCCCGTGCTTCCGACACCTGCTCGGTTAAGCATTCGGGATTCAATTTAAACTGAGTTGGGAGCGAAAAGGTTTTAAGCCGGACAGGATTTGTCATTCGACTGAGATGAAGGCGGTGGAGGAGGCGCGTGAGGGAGCGAGTGTGTGTGCACCGGTGGCGGAGGTGTCGGCAACACAGTGGATGTCGGGGAACCGCCATTCCCTCCGCCGCTTTTCGGGAACACCACCGGCTTGGGCCTGGTTGCCGGGGGACGCAGATCTCTGAAGGAAGGAACCGAGGAGGACAGAGAAGAAGAGGAGAGAGAAGGCGACGTGGCGGAAGGAAGGGGGCTCCTGGGTTGGTTTTTGGTCGCTCGGAAGGAGGAGGGTACGTCGCTGGCTGAGGAGGCGCTACGCTGAAGTGGGTGGGAGTGTGAGGAGACCCCCTCATTGTCGCGTAGTAAGCGGGAGTGGAGCGGGCTGGAGGGTTCCGATGCTCCTCCTGCGCTACCGCCACCACCTCCGCTGACGCCCTTCAGCTGCTCCAGCGTGTCGAGGACCACATCAGGGGTGTGTTTCGAGGAACTCTGTCGCTCCAACTCCCTCAGTTCATTCAATGCGCAGCTCATTGCTGCTTCAATGTCCTGCGACAAACAGGAAAGAAGCGTTAACTGAATTGTGAAGTGGTCGTGGTCGGTGGAAGTTGATCAGACGTGTCTAAAGTCTGACCTGGGGGCCAAATGCGACCCATGGTCAATTTTCATCCGGCCCGAAGCCTCTGTCATGAAATCAATAACGTCTGGCCCGCATATAGAACTAATACAGGGGTGTCAAAATCATTTTTTGCCCCGTTATGAATTTGGGGAACCCATTAGAATGTTTAAATCCCTTCAAATATTACATATAGAGCACACAGCAAATTAATGAATAAGTCGTTTTCAAATCTGAAGTCAAGAATAATGACTTTTATTGTGGTTGATATCCAAAAATATGAAATTTTGGCTCAGATTTTAGCAATCATCATGGAATTTAACAAGTTTGATTTGCTTTCGCGGGCCGAAAAAAAATGATGTGGCGGGCCGGATTTGGCCCGCGGGCCTTGACTTTGACACCTGTGAACTAATACATCGGGCAGTAGCGTTGTTACCTTCGTGTGCTTAGTGCTGCCATCTACAGACTCAATTCGGAACAGCAAATTAGAAAATGAGTATGTAATTGACTGAATGAGCAACCCCGTATTTTTGTAAAATATCTATTTTCAAAATTAAAAACATTCTAAAATGGTGAAAATTAACAAAAGGACAATTTCTGAAGTTACAAAAAGTCATTGTTTAAAAAGTGAATTGAAGTGAATTTCAATTTTCAATGTTAATTCAATTTTGATATGATTTGATACGTTTCAAATGAACCAAAACACATGCTGAACTTAAAAAAAAACAAATGTGAAAACCAGAATGGCTTGCTGAAATTTATTTAAATTAATTGTTGTTATATGTAAAGAATGCCCGCCAAGGTTTCCTGCTGTACATTTTTAACACACTAAAATTTGCAAAACGTTTGGACACCCCTGAAGTAGAAGCGAAACACTGCAGATCGCCAATATGAGACAAATCAAGGTTATCTCATGAAATGCAAAGTACCATATTTTCTGTTGTATAAGGCGTACCCCTAATAAATGTTGTATTTGCAAACCTTTTCCATATATAAGGCGGACCTTCAATGAATGAAAAATATTATATGTAAATATTTTAAATGTATTATTATTATTTATATTATAGGCATACCATAACATAAGGCGCTAAAATCCCGTGACTGTAAAGTGTCCTTGAGAGTTTTGAAAGGCGCTTAGAAATTAAATGTATTATTATTATTATTAATATTATTATTATGATTATTACTGAAATATAGGCTGGGGTTATGCACTACTTCCTCTAGAGGAGGAAATGGAGTCGGTGGCTGCTCACAGGAGTTGCGAGACCTGTTGTGGCTCAATATTATCCTGTGACTGTAAAGTGTCCATGCGAGTTTTGAAAGGCGCTCATAAATGAAATGTATTATTATTATTATTATTATTATTATTTGCAAATTTCCCCATTGCGGGACGAATAAAGGTATTCTGATTCTGATTATTATTATAAGGCGCACCTGCGTATCAGGCGCAGGGTCATCTTTTAAAGAAAATCAAGGCTTTTGGGTGCGCCTTATATCCCGGAAAATATAGTATGTTTTAAAATAAAGGGAGAGAGAGCGCCATCGGCTGGGTACCTGTGAGCGGTGATCCACCTGTGCTATAACCTCAGGTTCCAGAGGTCGATGGTTGCTAAAGCTCTTGGAGCGTCCCGCCGGAGTTGACTTGCGCAGCTGAGGACTTTCCACCTGAGTTTTCATGAAAAACTGAACACATTACCGGCTTCATCATTCAACACAGACTCTCAAAATATCTCAATTCACATTACCTTCGTCTTCAGCGAGGAATGGCGTGTGATGGAATTCAGGATGCTGTGGGCACTAACCGGCCGTTTGTCCGCAGAGTCCTTCACCAGAGCGCCGCCTATAGGAAGCGATGCAGTCCTCACCCCACCCGGGCCGCCTGCGGTGGCCCCTGAATTTTCACTATCTGAGCCCCGGAATGTTCTTCTGATGCTGCCGGACTCTGGACGTTTCCTCATTCTGTGAATGAGAGAATTATTGTGTCGATTAGCGAATGAATGCTGAATGGGATATAACAAAAGCTTTCATAACTCTGGTTTGTTTCATAAAGTCGTAGTCGCCACATCCTGGTGACTTTTGCACGTCAGACTCACTTGTTGAGGTTGGCCAAGTAGATGTCAGCCACGTGAGCGCCCGTAGGTGATGCAGCGCTGCCTCGGGTTGAAACCCTTTCCTCCAGTTGGTCCCTGGTGTCCAGATCAATTTTTGGGCTTCCACGGCCGCCATCAGTCCTAAAAATAACCACATTTTACATGAAATGTCCCCGTCGTTGCACTTTGAATGATACGGTTTGTAAACACACAGGCATGAAAATATACTTTTCAATATAAGATTGAACATTTTGTTTAAAAGTATACAGTATTTGACTGTCTCCAATATTTTCCCTGGAAGCTCCACTGAGCACAGAACTCATTCACTGCCATTCCCGAATTTATTTGGAAATTGAAAAGCATGACATGGGGCGCCATTCCTGAATTTGTTCAGGCTTTGTTTTTTCTTGCAGGGGTGCCGATGACGCGCTGGTCAGACCCCTGGCAATGTTTTTCCACGAGGGGGCAGCATTTGCCTTTGTCCATATTAGTGCTTTGTTACAGCTTTAGCTGTTGTTAAAGCGCTATATAAATCAATACGTACATATTGTATTTTGTACAGCCGCCCCCATTTCAAGCTCAGATAACTCCAGACCCATATAATTTAGTGCTTTGTTACAGCTTTAGCTGTTAAAGCGATATATAAATCAATACGTACATATTGTATTGTATTTTGTACAGCCGCCCCCATTTTAAGCTCAGATAACTCCAGACCCACATAATTTAAGAATTAACTTTTATTTTTTTGTGATGAAAGAAGAGAGTATAAAGTTTCTTACGCTGCATTGAATGTTTGTCTAGTCCTAAAACTCAATATTCTTTGGGTCCTGCAATTTGAGTAAAAATGACACAAAAAAAAACAAACCCTGGCACTGGAGTGGACACATTTTTGCACATCATCTGGCAGTGAATGAGTTAAGAGTACGGCAGTCCGCAAGTAGCTATAAGTCTCACAACCTGATAGAAACATACCACGGCCACATGAATAGCTCACAGAGCCAGAAGATGACCTGCAATGATCTTTTCTCGGCTGTCAGAATATTGGGGATTTCCACAGCACAGTTAACAAATACTGGAATGTTCTTGCATGAAATGTATTTATGCACATTGTGTACGACGCGGCGTGAGTGTACACGTCTTACATGTCTTGGACCACAATATATTGATGTGGAACCAATCCATCCACTCCGTTATGTCGTCCCTCCCACCAGTCATCCGACGCTCGTTGATAGAGAAGCAATGAGGCGCCCTTCTTGAAAGACAACTCGCGGCTGGTCCGGCCGACATAGTCGAAACGAGCTACGGCTTCAACTGGATCGGACTCTGAAAGAGCCAAGGTGCCTGATGTTGAGAGGATGGCAGACGCAGAGACAGGAACAACAAGAGTGGGTTGCACAAAGCAAGACAGGAGGGGTGGGTGGAAAAGGGTGGGCAGAGCAACGTCAAGCAGGTTAGTACTGCTGTGTTTAGCGACGGCATACATTGCAGAAAACACAAATAGCAGCAGGATGGGAGCTGGTTGAAAAGCTTTGAGCCATAAAGAACTACAGTGAGACCTCAACTTACAAACACCTTATCTTACAAACTTTTCGCCTTACAAACGTCAAATTTATGAAAATTAAACCTTATAATAAGCACTATTTTCATAATACACACCCACCACGGCTGGCGGAGTGATCTTCGGCGGAAGCACACGACCGAACAGCACCAGAGGTTAAGTTACCAGCAGTCCAGTACAAACAGCAAGTGCCTTTGACCTTCGACCTCCAACACCATTCCATCAAGCCATAAATGACCATCATAAATGTAAATAAAGTGACTTTATGATACAATGCAGTGTATTTCTTTCATTACAATACAATAGCACATTTATTATACATAGAATAAGGTATGTTGTGTGTTGTTTTTTTAGGCTTATTTAGTTGAAAAGTATATTTTATGGAAACCCGGGAACGGATTATTCCCATTTTAATGGTTTCCTGTGGGAATTTTTTTTTGAGATACACACTTTTCGCCTTACACACTCTGTCTGGGAACCAATTAAGTTCGTATGTTGAGGTCTCACTGTTTGTGCAAGTGACAAGGAGCGACTCTGCTTGATCAAGTTTCTTGGAGTAGGTTGTTAAGAGGAATTTTTTTAACGCACCGTCTTCACTGTGGTGGCTGACGGGCACGCTGTCGGGCGCAGGCTCTTGCACAAGTGGGGGATCGCAGTGCGGACTGTCACTAGAAAGGACAAAAAAAAAAGAATGTGTCACACCACTGAGATCCAATACATTCAGACCTAACATTAAATAATTATCTTGCAAAAAAACAACAAATGCAGAATTAACTGGATAAATATTGAATCATCATTAATGTCAGAAGGTCTATTTTATTTTGAATAAACATCGGATGCAGGAATGGGCAACATTCTGTGAATGTGTAATTTTCTTTTTATAGTACACAGCCAATCTTCAACTACAGTTTAAAAATAAAAATAAAAGTCTCGTTCAGAAACTGCACAACAATTTAGGGTTGTCTTATAAAATCTGAATCAGAGCACTTTACAAGTAAATTAGTGCTGTTGTGATTTGTGGTTACAGTAAAACGAATTCAAACTTAGCATCTATGTGCAAGTGAACCGATGAGGTCGGGTTTGACTTCAATCTCTGCGTTATAGCAGGTAAACCGATCCTCATGGGAATTTTTTTTACAAAACAAAACAAAACATCAAGCTGAGGATTGAACTCACGTAAAAAAACATCCAATTTCAATGGCTTTGTTAAGCTAGCCTAAAAGCGCATACAGGCTAAATGCAATAAGTGTCGCGGCACTTTTTCCCATTTGTCTAATTTTGTTGAAAAAAAAAACAATGATCACGCCAACAAATCCCCCATAGCTGTTCTTATCCACGCTGCCCTGGCTCCACCTCCTCTCAAAAAGTGTTAGCGAGTGATTTGAATGTGAATACAAAACGAGATAAAACTTGCTGTGCCACATCCAATATGGCCGCCGAGTCACGTTCCCGGTGGAAGGCAGGAGTTGCTCAGAAGCAGACAGGAAATGAGATTGGCTTTAATGTCAACTCCGTTTCTAAATGCCCACCGGTGTGAAATATGTGTGAATTGTACAAATACCGAAAGCGCATGTCACACTTTTAACGATTACCTGGACCTAAGTCATTGTTTGTAACACCAGTTAAAGAAATCCACTTTGCCCATAACGATACGATCGTCTCCGTCTAACCAGAGATATGCATATATTTTGAAGTATTTATATTATAGAGCATCATTTCATTTTTGTCCCTTTCACTGTGACTACGCTGGGCGATAAGTTGTCACTCCAGCGCCTTTCTATTGATGACCCTCCACTGACCAGTAGTCATCACCAGCTCCGGGGATGATGTAGATGGGACCCTGAAGTTCCTGCACTCTTGGAAAGATGGTATCATGGTGGATGATGATCGTTTTGATGAGTTCATTGACGTGAGCCTGGCAGGACACTTGGTCGTGACCTTCCGGGACAGACATCAGAGTGGGGCCAAAGCAGATGGCAAGGTTGTAAGGGTCCATCATGTTGTCCTCACTGTACTGGGACAAACTAGGTGGAGAGAGAAAAAAAAATGCAGTTTGTTTGATAATCATCTTCTGAAGTCATTTTGGGGGCATTTTTCGCCCTTTTATTTTTCATACTGTTTGTCCGGAACGTCTGACTTTGAGGGGCCAGGTGCACCCAAGACTGACTGCCAAGAAATTGCAGATGAAATTGCAGTTTACTCCTCTACTTGTAAAGGAAGTGAGGCACTGACAATGGTTTTGGGAGTGTGTGAGAATAAGCAGACTCATTTGGAAGACTGTAAATCACCCACGGCGCAAGAAGAAGCGCCTCTTAGCTTCACAAGTCTGTCCTTGATTGTCACGTTCAGAGTTTAGCTTTGGAGGGAATGCAAGCCTGCGTAGCTCATCAAAACACTGAATATGATACAAGGCTATAAATCAAACAGAGAAAAAGGGGGGCCTAATCTTTTTTCAAGACACTAAATAGGCAAAGAGGGAAAAAAAATCCAAAAAGGGCCTCCTATGGCTTTTTCAGGATGTTTACCTCATATCAGCTATCATGACAAAAACATATTTTTTTTGTAAGACTTTACAATATGTTCGGAAAGAACTTGACTCACTGGTTGAGGAAGGCAAACAGATATCTCATGATGATGAGGATCGCACTCGGCAAAGAATGCAGCACTTTTTTAATATGGACAGCACGCTCCTGGAGGCTCTCCATTGCTGAAAAACATCAATGAGGAGTTTCGTCGTACAATACAGAGTATGAAAAACAAACCAAGTGTGCAAAGAGAGTGACAGAAGTGACTCTTACAGACACAGGATATGAGGTCATGGAACACTTCCTTTGGAAAAAGGGCCTGGTCCAGTCCTCTGAAGTAGAGCTTGAGGACACCAGCAATTGAATCCATGTCATGGTCATTTTGGTCTCCTGCTAAAGGATCTTCGCCTGGAATTCACAAGACGGAGAGTGTGAAGATGTGTGAGTATAGTGAGGGGATATATTTTCTGTGAATTGTAGCCCTACCTCGCTCAAATGCATTCTTGATATCATTGACCTCCACCTGGGAGCCCGATACTCGGAAAATGCCCTCATGCTGCAGACCTACACGGCCATAAAGCACACAGTTGCTTGGATTACATTCATTTTTCATTTTCACCATCGGCATGCTGGATATCGGAGATGGAGTTTATTCATTCCGAGGCTACTCTGGTCGGAAGCGATCACATGACACGAGCGTTCAACCAATCGGTACGCAGTAAAGGCCGGTGCTAAACCTATCGCTTGACGGAAGAATTTTCTCACCATGGCGACTGATGAAACGGATGCAGCTCTCAACCATAAGAGGAATGGCTTCGCCCGTATTCTAAAATTGGAGGAGAGCATTATTTGAATAGTATGAATAATTACATCCAATCGTAGATGGTCAAGAGGAAGCTGCCAAGGACATAAAACAACTGCAACCTTAATACCAGGATGACTGCCTCATACGCGTTCAGGAGGAAGGGATGCCAGACATGAGCTGGGGGGAGGTTGCTGTTGCTAGGAGACTACAATTTTCCTCTTTATTTTGGTTTTTCCACCATAAATGTGACGCTGGGTACCATGTGGAATACATATCTTATGATGATATTATTATTATTATTATTACATCCTGGTTTTGGAATCACTGCAGTACTGTCGCTGATCATGGAATTATATTTTGTTTTTCCAGTATGATGCCAAATGATGCCAGGAGGGGGCGCTTTACACATGACGTCCCATTTTTTTTTTAAACTCCCGTGTCACACTGCTCGGGAGATTCCCAATTTTGACTACAATACTCACTTTATAAAGCAACTATTGACACAATACAGAGTTCATTTGTAAGGTGAAAAAAAGAACATGTAAAAAACAAAATAAACATTCATACAAATTGAATGGATAAACAATGAAAGCATTTGTGTTTTATTTCCTTCTAATTTACACTTTTGTAACACATTATTTCAACGCACCACAGTCGAGAGTCCAGAAATCTCCCGATTTCTGATACTTAAAGGACAACCGACGTCACTCTGTTGTTTCTTAACTGACATCAGAAAAACGTTTTATAGCATCTAAAATACCCAAAACACATAGGCTGATATTTTTAGTCAATTGCAAAACACCAATAAAAATTACTTAAAGTGTGCTAAATCTGCTAAAAAAAAAAAAAAGTTGGGCATTTTCACAAAGTCCCGCCCCCAATACGTGACGTCACCCAAGCCTTGCTCGAGAATCAAAACAACGGCTTCAGATTCGGAGAAGATGCTTTCTTGCTATGAAAGGTTGTTATGTTCCAGTTATGAATATGATTCAAATAGTTCTGAAGAGGAAAGCATAAATGTTTGCAATCGATTAAAGAAGGTCTTCCGGTTCATTTTGAGGCATCAAGACTGATGTGTAGCGTCCCAGAAAATGGTGCCAGAGCTCCGTTGGAAATGGGCTGATTTGTCTGCTTCGAATTTATGTCAGCGAATATCAAATAGTTGTCTTGGTGCAACACACAACGATTCACCATCGCGTTACTTATGTGTTTTCCTTCTAATTTCGCCATCAACACGGATCAACACGAAGTTTTCAGACGAATCAAATTACCGCAAAATGTGTCCTTTCTCGGTCAGGGGCGTTCCTTTAGTGACGTCACCTACGGACTCGTCACCAACTCAAAAACAAGACTTCCTGAATATTCAGCGAGAGTCTTAAAACGTAAAATATTGCTATATGCAGTGGAATCTTTGTAAAATACGCTGAGTAGAAGTCATTTGAAGCCATTTTACAAATTATGGACACAACTTGTCCGGAGGCGTCTGTTGTCCTTTAATATGTATGCTCATTCCATATCAAATTAACATCTGTGGATGTTGAATACGCTTCCAAATATGCCCTCGCACCTCACGGGTGGCAACTGTGGGAAAATCATATGTTCCAAAACAAAACCACACTGACACGGCAGATAATTACCTGTTTTCGTACTGCAGAGTTTCTCCGGTCACTTTGCACATAGAGAGAGGGGAAACATCACTCTGTCATTAAGTCGCCAAAGTACCTATTTATACGCGCACAACTTTGGTAGCACATTTTTTTTTTCACAGTGACACATATGTTGGGAATATCTTGAAAGAGTGACAGGGAAAATAATACACCCAGAGTGCCAAGAAATTAAGAGAGCCTTTGAGATAGTGCGCATGTGTGTTTATGTACTTCCTTCCTTCACCACACGTACCTGGCAAGGCAACAGTCGGTCTTCTGACCTAAAGGGGGGAAGAGAGGACAAGTGTAGACCTTGGTGAGTAACAGTTAAAGCAGAATAGAAGCAAAACACGGGGGAGGAAGGAGTGAGCGTACTCATACAAAGGCTTTCCTGCTCAGTTACGGAAATGCTAACATTTCCTCAGGAAGACCCCCCACTCTTTTCAGTCCACCCCCCCCCCCAGCACATCTGTTGTCCACATATGGTCGCAGTCACTGTGACCTCAACATACAGGACACGTCTAAAACGTATTGAAGGACACGCACTCTCTCCGATGGTTTTCTGGATGAGGTCATGCTTGGCGTCGAGCTTGGTGATCAGGTTCCTGCCTTCAAGAAACTCCTTCAGCTTCTACACAACACACCATACGTACATAGGAGTGTGTAGTTCAGGTGCACGAAAAAGTGCAGTAAATCAAAGCGCTCTTTGAATCCAGTCCAAAGCCAAAAAGCCGTTATTCAAACCTGCCACTGACCGTAAAGTAGAACTGTTCTGTTTCCTGTTGGTTGGCCCGCCTCTTGGCAAGGCTGGGCTTGCTGAGATAGGATTCGCTGAACGTCGATTTCACCGACTCCATGCTGTTGCTATGGTGGAAGCAATCAGACACGTCGTAGTCCTCCACTGTCACCATATCCTGGATGGTAGACAGAGTGGCCTCCATGGTCTTCTTGACCTGATGAGCAGCAGAGCCAGGCGAAGAATGAGCATGTGAAGGCCTGTTATAAACATCGAGGGGAAACGAATACGAACTTCTTCGTTTTCTATCTTGAGTGTGGAGAGGCGGGATTGAAGCTGCTGACATCTCTGGAGAAGCTCACTTTCCAGCGGCTGCTGCGCACACATGACGCTCATCTATGCAAAGACAAACGCGGGTTTTGTAGTTTGAAATACGGCAGAAGAGGATTGCGTAATACAGAAACATATATCTACCGTGTCTCCCATATGCGACTGAAAGTCAAAGCGAGCTGGGGGGCAGAAGACATTGTTGTAGGTCTCCATCAGCTTCTGTTTGTCTCCGTTGGGTTCTAAACTTTCAGCGGCATTCTCCAGTGTCTCCAGACCAGTGTGTTTGGATACTTCGACATTCTGTTCTGCTGACAAGTAGGTCCTCAGGGCGCGGTGGAGGCTGGCATGGTAACCCAGGTCACAGCACTGGACAAACATGAGTTAATCGTTGTGGTGAAACGGACGCCAATGAATGCCTCTACCGCAAGGGTGTACAAACGTTTTGCAAAGGGGACCAGATTTGGTCTTTTAAAAATGTAGGGGTGGTGGTAGGGGGGGGGCAATCTTAGCGGACCTTCTTTACATATAAATGCAATTAATTACAATAAATCGCTTCAGATTGAACTCTAATTCATTCACTGCTAGACGATGTGCAAAAATGTGTCCAGTCCAATGCCAGGGTTTTTGTCATTTTCACTCAAACTGCAGGACTCACAGAATCTTGAGTTTTACGACTACAAAAAGAAAAAGAGTTAATTCCTAAGTTATATGGGTCTGGAGTTATCTGATTGTGAAATGGGGTCGGCTGCACACAATACAACACATACATATTATAATAATAAATAATAATACATTTAATTTCTAAGCGCCTTTCAAAACTTTCAAGGACACTTTACAGTCATGGGATAAGAACTTCTTTTTTATTTTGTGTGCGCGGGTGAGCAGCGGCAGCCATTCGCGCCAGCGTTCACTCGACCCGGCAGCAAAGTTCTGAAAGGAAAGTGATCCACTGCTGAAAAGGACACCGATCTTCTCTCTTTCATCTAGAACTGCTTCATGTCGCAGAGAGGGTACAGCAAGTACTGAAGAATGAATGACTTTATGTGGCTTTGTGTCGTCATATTATTTATTTAGTTTTTTTTTCTTTTGACTTATGTTTATGTAGACATTAGTAAGAAATATTGTGCCAAGTCTATTCTCTTGGTCTTTTCTGTAATAGCGTACAATCGCTAACTGGCTGGCTGGCTAGCAATCTAGCTTGCTAACTATTAGCTATCGAGTGGCTTGCTTTCTATCTATTGGTCTTACTATTCTATTTGAGTTACTTCCAGGTTGAGTGAATGCTGGCGAGTGTGGCTGCCGCTGCTCACCCACAGTGACTCTAAAGTGACCTTGAGAGTTTTGAAAGGCGCTTAGAAATGAAATGTATTATTATTATTATTATAAAGAAAGAAGTAGAAAAACAAAACACAGGAGCTGCTGGAAAGGCAGCCACTCTCGCTGCCCCATCATATTGATTTATATAGCGCTTTAGCAACAGCTGAAGTTGGAACAAAGCGCTAACATGGACAAAAGGCAAATGATGCCTCCCTGTGGAAGGTCTGACCAGCGCTTTATCGGCACCCCTCCGCAATAAATTCGGGAATGGCAGCCAATGAGTTAATTATGGAGAATCCTTTTGTGAGAGGCGATATAGCAACCTAAAGTTTGACACTGTGGGTCCTCAAAAAAATGTATATATGTACTGCACCTACTTTTTTCTCTCCGTATTTTTGTGTGCAAAAACCTTCAGGGTGGTAGTTGTTTTCAATACTCACGTCAATGATGTCAGAGAGGTCATGGATGTAATACTTGAAGACGCAGCCGTTGGTGGCCTCCAGAGCGAGAAGATACTCATTCCTAGCTTTGATGGCTTTTAGCTTGTTCTCCGTGTACTTGGCTTGTCTCTGAGAAAACGATGGGAACAAAGAGCCATTGACGACCTGACCGTTGAATACTCAAATACACACAATCAAGTCGATACAACAGCACGTGGCATCTTCCATGATCTAACGTCGCTCGCTCACCTTCTCCTTCATCTTTTCTATTTTCTTTACACTGGATCGGCGAATGGGTTTGTCTTCAGCCTTTATGCTAGCGAGGGTATCTGGCGAGCGTGGCGTCTGACGGTCGTCTTGGCGACTGGAGCGCCCCATCTGTTTCTCCTCCTGCTTCTCGGCCTCCTTCAGCTTGGACTCGGCGTTGATGCTGTCCGTGTTGTACATGTGGTACGTCTTCATCACCTACGAACATGACATTTCCGTCACATTTTTCCACCATGTGGCTTTGGGGAAATGATGGGCCAGTTTTCATAGTGAAGGAGTCACCCACACACACATACACTTATGGTCAAACACATGAAAGTGGGAAATCAAGCTGGGTCAGCCCCAGTTGAGCGACCAACACTCGGCTATTTTGATTGAAACTCCCAAGAAAGTCATTGCTTTTTTTATAAGTACGCATGTGCATGTCAACTGAACTGGATTTATTTATAACACTTTGCACACTGTAATTGGCGGGTTGAGCTGCAGCTAAACATTGAGCACACACACACATACACACACACACCAGAGCGACTTGGCTGCGCTTTGCACATGACTAACCAACGTTGTTGCTCCTGACAGCCCAAGACCACTAAAACAATGACTGTAAAAAAAATAAAATAAATAAAATAAAATAGTGGTGAGGTTGATGTCTTGTCATATTTTCTAGCTATCTGTATAAATTAAGTGGAAATCAATATTACCGATCCAGCTGTCTATTGTGCTTAGAGTAGAAAGTATTATGAGTATTAATGATTATTACGTGGCTACTAAAATGAAAGGAAAACAGAATCCCACCAATCCTGCATCCAAATGTGTTTTTTGGTACTTGAATGAATCACAAATGATTTTTTTGCTATTGTAAATATACAAATAAATGTCTTGATCACTACCGGCATATATTTATTTATGTATGTATTTATGTATATATTTATTTCTGTATTTACGTGTGTATTGATGTATTTATTTGTGTGTGTACTTATTCGTTTATTTATTTAATTGCTAATAAATGTTCAGTCTTGTTTCAAGCGTTTGGATCACCGCCAGCATATATTTATTTATGTATCTATTTATGAATTTACATATGTATTTGTGTGTGTATTGATGTCTCTATTTGTGTGTGTATTGATGTATGTACTTGCTAATAAATGTTCGGTCTTGTTTCGAGTGTCTGGCTCACCACCGGCATACATTTATTGATGTACAATATCTATCTATCTATCTATCTACAGAAAAATAACTTTGGGGATGCACAATGTATTTATTTCTGATTTGTGCATTTACTTATTTACTTATCTATTCATTTTTCTATCTATTTTTTTATCTATGTATATATTCATCTATCTACACACACACACACACAAAAATAACTTTGGGGGATGCACATATTCAAAAGTTACCCAAAGTGATTTTGTCTTACCGAATAAAGTTCATTGAGAACCTTCATCAAGTCTTCTTGCAGCTGCACGCCAACCTCTTTGCTCTAAAGAGGCAAGAATGATTCAAATGAGTTAATCACAGTGAATAAAGAGCTTGTTAACAATTATATCGGTGTCATTAGCAAGATTACTCGGCAGTAATTGTGTATTGTCCGTTCGGTAAACTTGCAAAACCAACTCAAGCGTGGTGTTAAGCAACAAGACTCATCTATTTTGCCTATCTGGCAGGATGAACGTATTGCAGGAAGGATACAGGAGAATGGCTGCATTTGCGGGGGAACAAGCCTGGACACAATTTGAATTCTCTGCCCCTCATGTGACACACTTCAGACACGCGTCATGACATCGAAAAATAAAAATGACGGCATGGAATAGCTGATATTGATGAGAACCAGGCCATTCAATTTGAATTGCCGCAGTGTTAATCCAGCCTGAGTTAAAAAAAAAAAAAAACAGGGCAAGAAGTTGAATCCTGACAAGACTGTTAAAAGGTCAGGATAAGGATGAGAGAGGGATAAATGCGTGTGGGGGGGAGAAAGCGACAGGCGAATGATTTAGGGTTCTGCGGCGGACAAATGAGGTAACGAGGCAACTGAGGTCGCCCCGCCCTCCGGCTTTAAAGCGCTGAAGAGTGGTAACAGCAGTCGAAAACTAATCAGCCATGGCTGAGCCGTCCTGTCCCTTAGCCATCCTATCCATTAACTGTGAATCTTAACCTTTGACCTTCTTCTTCTGGCCTGTGCTTGATTGTCTGGCTAGGAAGGTGATGACAATAAAAATAAAATAAAATCGAAATGTAAATGAAAAAAATAAAATGAAAGGAAATGAAAGGTAATAAGATAGAAAAAGAAAGAAAGAAAGAAAGAAAGAAAGAAAGAAAGAAAAAGAAAGAAAAAGAAAGAGAGAACGAAAGAGAAAGAGAGATAGAGAGAGAGAGAGAGAGAGAGAAAGAGAGAGAGAGAAAGAGAGAGAGAAAGAGAGAGAGAGAGAGAGAGAAAGAGAGAGAGAGAGAGAGAGAGAAAGAAATAAAGAAAGAAAAAGAAAGAAAGAAAAAGAGAGATAGAGATAGAGAGAGAGAAAGAGAGAAAGAGAGAAAAAGAGAGAGAGAAAGAGAGAGAAAGAGAGAAAGGGAGTGAGAAAGAGAAAGAGAGAGAGAGAAAAAGAAAGAAATAAAGAAAGAAAAAGAAAGAAAAAGAAAGAGAGAAAGAAAGAGAGAACGAAAGAGAAAGAGAGAGAGAGAGAGAGAGAGAGAGAGAGAGAGAGAGAAAAGAGAGAAAGAGAGAGAGAGAAAGAGAGAAAGAGAGTGAGAAAGAGAGAGAGAAAGAGAGAAAGAGAAAGAGAGAAAGAAATAAAGAAAGAAAAAGAAAGAAAGAGAAAGATAGCTAGAGATAGAGAGAGAGAGAGAGAGAGAGAAAAAGAGAGAGAAAAAGAGAGAGAGAGAGAGAGAGAGAGAGAGAGAGAGAGAGAGAGAGAGAGAAAGAAAGAAAGAAAGAAAGAAAGAAAGAAAGAAAGAAAGAAAGAAAGAAAGAAAAAGAAAGAAAGAAATGAAAAAATAAAGAAAGAAAGAAAAGAAGAAAGAAAGAAAGAAAAATAACCTGACAATTTAAGCGACAATTTAACCTGACAATTTAAGTGAGATTTTTTTTTTCTACACCACACCATAAAGAAGTGAAATTAAAATTAGGATAAAAATGATTGTGGAATGACTACAGAACAGATGCAACGTGCACATTCACGACTTGGAAGAATCTGCATTAGCGAGTGAGCATTGCCTTCTTAAAGAGACGTCCCGAGTCCTCGCTGATCTGCGCAAAGCGTGGAATGATGTTGTTGAGGTAGAGGTCGGACAGCGTGGCGTGGTCGCGGCTCTCCCTTTTCACCTGAAGCAGCAACAGGTTCCAGCAGTTCACTGGGGATAAGATACTTTGCTCCTTCCTGTGCAGGATGACAATGATGGACAACAAGTCTTTAGATGTAATCGGAGCCTCTTCCTCAAAGCGCAAGTTAGACCAAAAAGCATTTTTTTCCCCTTTCATTTATTTTTAAAGTACAACCGACATCACTTTTTTGTTTCCTAACTGACATCAGTAAAACGTTTTATAGCATCTAAAATACCCAAAACACACAGTCTGATATTTTTAGTCAAAGGCAAAACACTAATAAAAATGACTTAATCTGTCCAAAATCTGCCAAAAAAATGAACCCGGAAGTGACCAGTTTCAGAAGGTCCCGCCCCCTTGGTCGTGGTGTCACCCCAAGATGTCTTGCCTTGCTGGAGAATCAAAACAATGGCTTCAGATTCGGAGAATATGCTTTCTTGTTACTCATCCAGTTATGAATATGATTCAAATAGTTCTGAAGAGGAAAGCATACATGTTTGCAATCGATGAAAGAATTTAGTCCGTGCCATTTTGAGGCAATAGGGGGGGAAATGTAGCACCAAAAAAGAGGCAGAAAATGGCGACAAAGCTCCGTGTAAGGAATTAATCAGCCCGTTTCCACAGGCTGATTAATTCCTTACACAGAGCTTTGTCGCCTTCTTTTGCCTCTTTTTGGTGCAACACGAAGTTTTCAGACCAAACAAAAGTACCGCAAAATGCATTGACGTGATGGAAGGACTGCTACAATGTGTCCTTTTTTCGGTCAGGGGCGTTCTTTCAGTGACGTAACTTGAGGACTCGTCACCAACTGAAAAACAAGACTTCCAGAATATTCAGCGCCAGTCTTAAAACATAAAATATAGTTATATGCGGTGGAATCTTTGTAAAATACGCTCAGTAGAAGTCATTTGAAGCCATTTCACAAATTACGGACACAACTTGTCCGGAGACGTCGGTTGTCCTTTAAGTTCCCCTTTTGGCTGATGGATGCGGACAGAGCCACGCAGCTTGTCAAAGATAGGAACAAGTTCATTGTGCAGCACGCTATTTTTCACCAAGATGAAACAACCGGTGGAATAACACACATGGAGGGAAAGAACGCCCAGACAGATTTTTACAGAAAACAGCCACCCTGTGTCTTACCCCACACCACACCCCCAATTCCCCCTACCAGGTCAGTGAGCCAACCTAAACAGGGGATTCAGCCAGCGTACAGAACCCAGCAGGAAGTGGTAAGGCTCCCCAAAAAGCACAGCTGTTGCAGAATAGAAAGGGGGAAGAAAAAAATAGAAATGGGTGGGGGTTGGGCGGAAGTTCCTCTTATAATCTGCCTGGAGATTTTGCAGTGATTGTGTCTCATTTTGCCCATTTGTAGATATAGTATTTAAGAGATGCCCATTTCACGGTAAGATCAGAGCATTGTCATCAAACGGCTTTTTTTGAGTGTTGCTGTGCCGATTACCATTTTGTGTTTGGGAGCCTTTTACTGAGCGAGTTGCTTGTTCTGTAGCCACAAAGGGACATATGTCTTCTTGTGCCGGTCCCAAGCCCGGATAAATACAGAGGGTTGTGTCAGGAAGGGCATCCGACGTAAAAGCTTGGCCAAAACAAACATGCGGATCAAACCTCTAAAGATGGAGGACACTGATTTGCTGTGGCGACCCCTTGAAGGGAAATGCCGAAAGGAAAAGAAGAAGAAGAGGTGAGGAAAAAGTACAGTTTGCTTTCCAGGTTGAAGTAAGAATATATGTTGAACTGTATATAAACTTAGTAAATTACGCTCAGTAGAAGTCATTTGAAGCCATTTTACAAATTATGGACACAACTTGTCCGGAGATGTCGGTTGTCCTTTAAGTGGATAATACAAAGTCTTTGTTTGATAAGAGAAGCGCTAAATCACTGCATGGAGTCAATAAATAGTGGACACATTGATGAACAGCCGCAGTCACACTAAGCACTAGGTCACACCGACAGAGGAAGTCTTTGACAAAAAGAGAGAGGGGGAACTATGTGGGAAGACTGGATCAAGGTTGAGTCAGAGAGAATGATGTGATGTGCTGGTACTGGCACTCACTGGTCAGATGACTCAATATGTGCAATAATGTGATCTCTAACAAAAGGTCACGGTGACACACAGCCTAGCATTTTTACAACATGCAGTAACATTCAGACTTTTGTGACTTTTTTTTTAATAGCTTTTGGACATTTGTCCGAGCGCTAATTGAGTTTTGGATGGGTTAGCCTTGACGTCGGATCTGACTTGACGTACTGTTGATGTTGACATACTGACGTGTACGGAGATCACATTTTATTTAATTTGGTTTCAAAATGGTTCATATCGCTGATTTTAGCGGACAGTGTGGAGGAAGCTCGGCATTTTGTACGACTCTAAAATGTTATGGATCCATATAGAGAAAGTAGCACATTCAAAATTAATTACTGTTTCATAACATTAGCTACCATGCTAGCACGCGTCACTTCTCGCGATCGGTCATTCATTTAACTTATTTACTGCTATTCACAAATTTATTTGTGAATTGAAAATAAGACAGAGCGCCATTCCCGAATTTGTTCAGGTTTTGTTTTTTCTTGTTTGGGTGCCGATTAAGTGCTGGCCAACGCCTGTGGCAAGGTTTTCCCCTTCTACAAGGGGGCAGCATTTCCTTTTTTTCCATGTTAGTGCTTTGTTCCAGCTCCAGCTGTTCTTAAAGCGCTACAGTGTATAAACCAATATGTATGTATTGCATTGTATTTTGGACAGCTGCCTCCATTTCAAGATCATATAATTCCAGACCCATATAATTTAGGAATACTCTTTTTTTCTGGTGAAAGAAGAGAGTCTAAGGTTTCTTACGCTTCTCTGAATGTTTATGTAGTCCTAAAACTCAATATTCTGTGGGTCCTGGAATTTGGGTGATAATGACAAAAAACCCTACCAATGGAATGGACACATTTTTACCCATTTGGCAATGAACGAGTTAAGGATTATCTAACCCTAAAAGTTAGATCTTAAATTAGTAAATCCATTTTATTGATGCACTAGATCACTCCTCCTAGCTGTCTGCTCACTTTCCGGTGCTTCCAACTTCCCCCGATTAAGTAACATTTTCCTCCAGAAAAACAAGTTTCACTACTGGCTCAATCAAGTGGCCTCCCCGTTTTATGTGACATGGGGCACCCTGAGTCAGTTCCCGATCACCAGGGCACAACAGCACTCAGGGTGAAATAACAAGCCGGGGCCTCGGTTATCAGAATGTAAACACGAAAATGTCATTGGCCTCTTTTGAAGGTCACATGGTGCACTTAGTTTAACATTGCGAGCATTCGAGTCAGGTGACGGCAGTGAGTCACATGGGTGGGAAATGCTAAATGGTCATTTACAGTCAGGATGAAAGCACATAACATTAAATGGAGCATCGCTGCAGGGAGATTTTTCTTTACGACCTTACAACCAAAGGACTCTTTCGTGATGAGACACGCGCACACAAACCAAGTCATAAATTATGATTACGATAAATGTTAAATACTAGTAGTTCCACAAACAATAGTCGCGTGTGGGTTGGGACAATATGGAAGCCACTAATTGCTCAGTGGCTTACGGATCGCTAATACAAGGCTAAAAAAACGCTTAAAGGACAACCGACGTCACTTTTTTTGTTTTTTAATAGCATCTAAAATACCCAAAACACGCAGTATGATATTTTTAGTCAAATGCTAAACACCAATAAAAATGACTTAAAGTGTCCAAAATCTGCAATAAATTGAGCTACGAATTGGGCATTTCCAGAAAGTCTCGCCCCCAGTTCATGACGCCACGCCAAGACGTCTTGCATTGCTCGTGAATCAAAACAATGGCTTCACATTCGGAGAATATGCTTTCTTGTTACACATCCAGTTATGAATTTGATTCAAATAGTTCTGAAGAGGAAAGCATACATGTTTGCAATCGATTTATATGTGCCATTTTGAGGCAACATTGGGGGAAAATCTCTCACCCAAAAAAAGAGGCACAAAATGGCGACCTCCAGTGGCCACCTCCGCTTCCACAGGCTGATAAATTCCTTATATGGAGCTTGGATGCCCTCTTCTGGCAGCTTTTGGGTGCAACACGGTTCTCAGACCAAACATGTACAGCAAAATACATTGACGTGACGGAAGGACTGCTACAATGTGTCTTTTTTCGGTCAGGGGGCGGTCCTTTCATGACGTCACGTACGGATTTGTCAGCAACGCAAAAACAAGACTTACTGAATTTCAGAGCGAGTCTTAAAACGTAAAATATAGCTATATGCGGTGGAATCATATTAAAATACGCTCAGTAGAAGTCATTTGAAGCCCTTTTATAAATTATGGACACAACTTGTCCGGAGATGTCGGTTGTCCTTTAATATGGCATAATATGGGGCATTATTTTATCATTGAGTGTTCATGAAGACATCCTGCAGCAGTACCCCCACAAAGGTGCAGAGTCAGTGCATATTTCCAAAACATTCAGTTGGGATTGAATAAATGTCAAAAACTACCAAAGAACCAGCATTGGCTTTTCTTATCATGAAATGTATAAGTTTGACTGATTAAAAAGATAGAGTGAATTTGTTTCACTGTCTCCCTGGCTTCCTCCTCCTCTTTAAATTTTCCATGAGGTCATTTTAATGTGAATGAAACAATGTGACAACCTTCCAGGAGACGGTGAACTGACACTGTCAAAATCTTCTACCCTATATGGAAAAGTGGGAACTTCCCCAGCAGCCAGCAAAAGTACAGCCAACCCAAAAAAATAATAATATTGGAACTACATAATTGGGGATATTTTTCAGGACACATTTTTCTTTCGACTGGGGAAAGAAAATATAGGGCAAGACATGTCTTCCTTTCCTGATAAATGTTTCAAAAAGCTGGCATGACTCAGCTGGCTTGCCCAGACGAATGAGCTCATCTTATCCCACCTGGGAGGACAATCTGAGCGGAGTGTTCGAGACTGTGCAAGAGAATGTCTAGAGATTTTGTATTAGCTTTGTTACAGCTTCACATGTTATTAAAGCGCGATACAAATCAATTTGTATTGTATGGTATTGTATTAGAATGGATCCCATTTATCCAGTGTCATTATTTAAATGGAATTTGTCAGGTGTTGTTGGTTTCCCTATTTTATTTGTTCACTGAGGAAATGTGTCTCGCAAATGAGGAATGTTATTCATTCGCATCTGTAACTTTGTGTTGCGGTGAATAATGACATGTTTTTTTAATATTTTGATTCTAAGGCCGACAAGGGGCAGCATTCGTGCATGAAAGGATCGCACATAACAGCAGACGTTCCACAGAAGCGAACAGCAAATGCTTTTAACTTGAGAAAAATAACTCAACAATGCTTGAATAGTGATGCTGATTCTTCTCGATTGTGCGTGGAGGGGATTTACAGCATGAAATCGGATCAAGATTTCAAAATGAAGACCTTGTCAGGCATTTTAACAGCAAACGTGGTGCCTCTTCTATTCATGCTTGAATCTAGTCCTTTGTAACTATACAAAAAATAAACTTATTAGTATGATGCACTATGGCGGCACAGTAAACCCCATCCACGAAAATTAAATAAAAACTCCTATCTTATTTTTATTAGTCAGGATGGCATTTTTAAAAATGCCATCCTTACTAAATTGAGCGTTTGGATACAATGTTGTGGCAAGTTATGTAAGGGCCATGGCTAATTAACCCCGAGACTGGCCGAAAAGTGAGTGAGAGGGCATGCCTGCCTGCCAAATTTGTGACTCATCATCCTGTCAGCCCACGAGCATGCGTAATCCGGTTAAAAGCCCAGAGCAGTAAATTTACCAATATCAGCCGTCTTGTCTCTATGGTCTCAATACAACACACAAAAAGCTTTTCGGGTTAGAAAAAAAACACAACAAAACACACAAAAAAAAAAAAAAATCCATATGCACATGGACAGAAAAATAGCTGAAATTCCAATGTGGCACCCGGACAGAGCAGTACAGCTGATTAACTCATTCACTGCCAGATGATCTGCAAAAATGTGTCCACTCCAGTGCCAGGGTTTTTGTCATTTTCACTCAAATTACAGCCCCCACATAATACTGAGTTTTACGACTACATAAAGAGTCAATACAGTGTTAGAAACCTTAGACTCTTAATTCTCAAGTTAGATGGCTCTGGAGTTATCCAGGTTTGAAATATGGGTGGCTGTATAAAATACAATAAAATACATACATGTTGATTTGAAGCTGTAACAAAGCGCTAACATGGACAAAAGGAAAACATTGTCACAGGTCTAACCAGCGCTTGATCGCCACCTCTGCAAGAAAAAACAAAACCTGAACAAACATATAATGATAGTTTGGACAGGTGATATCATAATCTTTAACGGTAGACATGTCAACAAAAATGGTTGTTTGAGCGGCAAAGGCAATGGAATGTAAAGAAGAATTTGTTTTGCTATTTAAAGGCTGTTCAAGAAATATAATTAAATAAATCCACTACGGTAAGTTGTATTTCAAGCCTAAAAACCTGATTCACATGTTCATTTTTTACATAGCGATGTCAACATGGCGTCCATCAGCACTTCCTGTTGATTCTTGTTTTGATCAAGCATTCATTTCATCGGTGCAAGTTTAAAAAAAACACTCAATGACTCCATTTTGATAACCAAGTGTGTGTCGCTTTCATACTTCAGCAGATGGTCTTTAGTGCTGCGTGTCTTTGTGAGGAAGCGCTCAGCCAGCTTTTCCATGTTACGACTGTAGTCCATTTCAATCTCCGCCTTCTTCCTAAAGAAATCCTGCAGGTCTTGAAGCAGCTGCACCCGCAGTTCACACTGCTGGTCCAGACACTTCAGCTGCTCCACCAGCTGGGCACGAATCTCTGTAAAGGCAGAGGAGAGAGACATGTTGTTCAGAATACAGAATTAAGATCTGCATATATATGTGTTTATTGTTTGCTTTATGTTAATACTTTTGTTAAAGGACAACCGACGTCACTTTTTTGTTTTTTAACTGACATCAGAAAAATGTTTTATAGCATCTAAAATACCCCAAACACGCAGTATGATATTTTTAGTCAAATGCAAAACACCAATAAAAATGACTTAAAGTGTCCAAAATCTGCAAAAAAAATGAGACGCGAATTGGGCATTTTCAGAAAGTCCCGCCCCCAGTTCGTGACATCACGCCAAGACGTCTTGTATTGCTAGTGAATCAAAACAATGGCTTCAGATTCAGAGAATATGCTTTCTTGTTACACATCCAGTGATGAATATGATTCAAATAGTTCTGAAGAGGAAAGCATACATGTTTGCAATCGATTAAAGAATTTATTTGTGCCATTTTGAAGCAACATTGGGGGGAAATCTCTCACCCAAAAAAAAAGAGGCACAAAATGGCGACCTCCTGTGGCCACCTCCGTTTCCACAGGCTGATAAATTTCTTATATGGAGCTTGGATGCCCTCTTCTGGCGGCTTTTGGGTGCAACACGGTTCTCAGACCAAACATGCACAGCAAAATACATTGGCGTGATGGAAGGACTGCTACAATGCGTCTTTTACGGTCAGGGGCGGTCCTTTAGTGACGTCACGTACGGAAATGTTTTGATTTAGATTAGATTAGAAACCACTATTCATCTCACAGTGGAGAAATTCGCAATTCACAGCAGCAAAGTTATGAAAGGAAGAGGAAAGGAGTAAGTAGAATAGCATGTCATACGATAGCTAGCATAGCCAATAAATACAGTATTTTCTATTCTATAAGGCACACCAATAGCCTTGATTATCTTTAAAATAAATGACCCTGCGCCTTCTACTGAATGTGAAGTAATATTGAGCCACAACAGATCTCGCAACGACTGTAGGCAGCTACCGACTCCATTTCCCCCCGTAGAAGGAACGTGCAGTTCATGCTGGGATATATAAAACTTAAAACCAACCTGTACTGTAGCGTCTTATAATGAATGCGGTGTGCCTTATATCTGAAAACTTTTTTAAACACGTCAATCGTTGAAAGTGCGCCTTCCAGTCCGTAAAATACAGTCGCCACAAAAAAATGCACATTAGATATGCTATTAACATATTGTCGTTGGCCTTTATTTGCTTTATTCCGAGTGTCTGTGATGTCTTCGATGATGACCGCAAAGTGACAACGTTAAAATCTCAGATGAGAGAATGGGCAAGATGTGAAAACTTGATTGTTAGCTTAAAATCAGTGTGCGGAGCGATTGGGCATAAGATGTGGCCGTTAGCAGCTCTTGAGTGAATGTGAATCCTGTTACCGCTCGCAGGAAGAAATCGACTGAAGCGCCTCAGCGACTGTCATCCTTTAATTCATGACATATGAAGGTTTTATGATACACGATCGAACATAAAGCTATGATGTGTATCCATGTCACACACACCCACCCCCACATGCAAAAATCTAAAAGCGGTCGTTTATGCTTGCTTATCACTTCCCATTTCCCCTCTGACTCCCGCCCACATTTCCTTCCATGCTGCTCCCAGTCTGGTCTCTTAATTAATCGAGTGCACACTGTTGAAATATTCAATCAGAAAAGGAAAAAAAAAACTGGTGTGCAGTGTAATCCCGCTTGGTTTCAGGAAGCGAGTTGCCACGTGCACGCGGTTACATGCGCTCGCATTCGCGCGCGAACCCATTAATGATAAATGGATCAGTGGCGACAGCTGACAGATTAATGCTATGCTCTCCTAGCCGCTTGCCAACAGTTTGTGCGCGCCACACGTGCATCCTTGTACAATGGGGAGAAGCACACGCAGCTTGCCCTACCCTCTGCAATGTTGGCTGTACAGAAACAATGTGTTCTGCCCTCCATTTTGGCTCCTGTTCACCATCAAATTCCCTGACACACAAGCACAGACTGTCGTACACATTTCGCAGGCGATTCTGGCAAGGGCCCCTCGTCAGTTGAGCCAAGAGCCTCTTTGATGCTGCCTTTGCACTTTATAACCGAGGGTGCAGTTCCACATTACAGCAAAGAGAAGTGGAATTTCGAAAAAGGTGTCTGAGCGCACACGCTCCATCTGAAACATGTGTTTCACACAGTCCTACGCAGACCCAACCAGGAAATAAACTCAAATTAACACAGACCCAAAACAAACACGTACACAGTCAGCGTCGGAGCCAATAACCTGTTGTGTTTGCTTTGACAACATGTGTGTGCACATTTGTGATGAATCTACACACTGCAAAGCACCGTGAATGACAGGGATGGAGTCAGCATGTAGTCACTGGGACCACAGAACCACAAGGTGACAGCCTTGCAATTAACTGTCATGGGACAACAACAATGCATTACCACACCGCACAAACAGCGCCACCGAAAAACAGCATTCCTAAAAGCGCACCGCAATCAACAACATTAGAACCGCTAGAACACGTGTCAAAGTCAAGGCCCGGGGGCCAGATCCGGCCCGCCACATTATTTTATGCAGCCCGTGATAGAAAATCATCCATGTCAATTTCCATGATGCCTGCTAAAGTCTGAAATCAAAATGTCAAATTTTCTCATGTAATCCAGCATAACTGTCATTGTTCTTGACTTCTGATTTTAAATCTATTTTAGTCATCAATTTAATGTGTGCTGTGTATGTAATAAGTGGGTGGGAGTAACCATTTATATGGTTTCCCACAAATCATGACGGCTCTCCAATGCAAACTAACTACAATGTAGCCCGGGACAAAAAAAAAAAAATCATTTGACACCCCAGCTCTAGCGCAATCGACAGAATTTGGATTGGAATAAGAGATTTTGCATATTCCAGATAGTAAATAAACACCACATTTTCTGGATTTTAAAGTGCACCGGATTATAAAGCGCACTTTCAGTGAATGACATATTTTAAAACGTGTTCCATATATAAAGTGTAATGTATTATAAGGCGCCTGGTCAGCTTTATTAAAAAAAAAAGGCTTCTAGGTGCGCCTTGTAGTGCGGAAAAACCAGTAAAGAAATTGTCACACGCAACATTTATCAATCTTGTGACACATGAGGGTGTGTGTGCATCTACGGGTTTGTTTCCTGTTTTTGAGATTATGCCGCATCCACAAGAAATAACCATCAAACTGAAAATGTAGCATCACAGTTTGACTTTTTAAGTTCCGGACCAGAGTGGACGACCCACATGGGTTCCAGGTTTTTATAAAACCAGCTTCAAACGTGGCTAAATTCCATCTCAGACATTCCAAAAAGAACACTATTTCCAAAATCTATAGCTATATGACTCAACCATTGGGAGAGACTGAGCTCTTTAAAACTACCCACTGTTGATCCTGGCCTTTTTTCCTGGCGTCATAAAAAAAGTCAGGCTTTTCATCTTTGAAAGACACGTTGCAAAAAGAAAGGAGGCGAGACATTCACGGCATAGATCGATGCAGTCCCTCTGCAATGGTCATCATCCTCCTCAGCCAGAAAGAAGTGGGATGTGAAGTGAAATGTTTCCAACCCCCCTCCAGAAAGCTCAGTCATATTTTCCAGGCAGATGAGAACAGGTCTTGCAATCTAGATCTGGGATTGTGCTTCACAGATGCACTCATCTTGATTCTCACCACCCCCCCACGACCCCCTTCATGTCAACATTACTGTCTCACTCAATCAACAGCACCTTTAAAGCAAAGAGGTACTCTTGCTCTCATGGTGTCATTCTATTGACAAACCTTCATATGACCTATGATCTATTTGTCCGAAGGCGAAGAAGACGTCTGGTGAAGAGCATTTAATCAAGTGGCAATGTCTATGAAAGTCCACTGTACTGTAAGATTATTAAAACATTTTTTCCTCTTAAAAATGTTACAGCACCAAACGATCGATCGTACATTATTGACAACCGCTCATTATGGCCCTCGAAGGGAATACGAACAGAAGCAGAATTGCGCGTCAGACAGAGCGTGGGTCGAAAGACAAACAAGAAATGCAATATACGTTTGTTTTACATTTCCATTCATTGTTAAAAAGTGATAGATCGCCAACCGCCTGTTCACGTGAGCTTTTCCATCGGACTGAAAGACTGTCTATTGTCTTTGGCAGAGATTGTAGTCGTTCTTAACGTCTGAGACCTCAAAATCAGTCAGACACGCTGCACTGATATCGTGCGGTTTAGACATATTGAGTCAAATAAAGGCGCTGCCAAAGGGCCTGTCACATAAACACTCTGGGTGGAGTCCAGAATAGATATTCCTTTCCATCTTGACGTGACATTGAGAAAAAAAGGGTTCTCGGTCGACCAATCAATCTGTCCACCATATATGTATAGCTGACGAACATTATACAACACAATACATTGATTTATTTAGCGCTTTAACAACAGCTGAAGCTGTAACAAAGTGCTTAACATGGACAACTATCATATACAGCAAATAAAGCAGTCACAAAGATAGTACAAAGCATCAGGCGGTAAAACCAAGATCAAGTTTGAATCATGCTGAGTCAAATGCCAAAGATTACAAGTGAGTTTTGAGACGAGTTTTAAAGATGGGCAGCGAATGTTCAGTGGCAGATCATTCCAGAGACTGGGACCAGCAACGGAAAAGGCTCGATCCCCTCTGAGCCTCCGTTTAGTTTTTGGCACATCTAGTAATGTCTGGTCAGAAGACTTGAGGCGTTGAGGTGTGTTGGGGTGGATGAGCTCGGAGAGGTAAGGAGGAGCGAGGCCATTTTAAAATTTGAAGACAAAAAATAAGGTCTTGAAAAGAACACTAAAATGTAAAGGGAGCCAGAGAAGGGATGCCAGAGTAGGAGTTATGTGCTCCCTCTTACGAGTTCCAGTCAAGAGGTGAGCAGCAGTGTTGTGGACCAGCTGGAGACGCTTCATGGAGGATTGGCTGACTCCAAATTAAAGCGCATTACAGTAATTGAGCCGAGATGTGACAAAAGCATGAATTACTGCTTTAAGGTGCTCATGAGAAAGGACATGTTTCGTTTTTAGCCAGCTGCCAAAGATGACCAATATGAATTAATTTCTGTGGTACCTACAAAGTCTTAATTTTAAAAATGCAAAAGAAGCAGTAGCAAACTGACCTGATCTGCACCACACACTGTAGATGGTTTTTGTGTGCAGAAAATAGAAATTCATTTTAAGCCTGCTAAGAAGCCATGACGGCACTGAGCTGGCATAAACACAAGAGACACATTTTGGGCCTCGAGTACATCTTCTACCCTGGGCTTGGACTCGCACACAATCTGACAGCAATAGGACTGCCAATTTGAGGCAATTTGGACCACATGTGAGAGGGGCGTGGGGGTAAAACGCTAGTTTCCTGCTACCATAAGATGGATATACAGTAAAGTCTCGTTATATCGATATCGGATATATCGATAGTCCCGGTTATATCGATATTTTTTCGGACTCCCTTGAATATCGATATAACGAGACTTTACTGTATATATATTTTTTTTCCATCTGGTGTTAAACAGGACGGCACATTCAGTCTACCCAAAGCAAGATGAGCTGTGTGCTGTTATGTGAGCTGCTTTATGATACCTGCAGGAATTTCCTTCACTCGGGTGAAGCTTCACTTCCGTTTGCTGCTGTCATATTTGGGACTTCTTTTGACAAAAAAACGATCTGGGGTCATTTTGAATCAACAGTGCCTCTGCTGGTTGTAGACAATTAGCACAGTTAGTAAACATTTTGCATCATTCCACATTCAGTGCTGTATCACAATTGCAGTGCTATGGGTCACTTAAAATATTGCAATGATTTATTGGTATCATCCGCACAACTGCCATTGCTTTGTAATGATCACACCAATGGTCACTTTTTCTGACTCATTGTGTCATTTGTCCAGCTTTTGGGTCAGTTCTACTGCACTAATGGTAGCCTTCCATTACATTGTGAATCTCTGTACTTATGTGACGTCATCATTTGTCATTGTTGCATTTTTTTTCCATAGCCAATAAAAGAAAGTAAAAACAGCAGCAATGCTGAGACCATCTTGCCCAATCGCTTCCAGCATTAATAACGTTGAGTTAAACCACCGCGAGCCCTTGTCCCTCTTGAGAATCAAAGAAACACAATGAAAATTGCAAGCTGTGTAAAGTGGAGGGGGGCGTTATGTGGAGGATAGGAGGGGAGGTCATAGCATCAGTCCTCCGCACAGGAAGCCACGCAACAGGAAGTAAGCGGGAGCGGTTCATTGCCTATAGCGAGCACAAGAGAGGGAGACTCTGAAATAACTACAGGAAGCACGTGCACAAAGGCCAATAAATATAGTGCGTATGCCCCCAACCTCCTACCCCCCCCCCCAAAAAAAAAAAAAAAAAAGACAGAAATAATCTGTATAATTACTCACAATTAGGTGAGGAACATTTTGTGTTTGGGAGCCTTTCACTGAGCGAGTTGCTTGTTCTGTAGCCACAAAGCCACATAAGTCTTCTTGTGGCGGTCCCAAGCCCGGATAAATACAGAGGGTTGTGTCAGGAAGGGCATCCGACGTAAAAGTTTGTCCAAAACAAACCTCTAAAGATGGAGGACACTGATTTGCTGTGGCGACCCCTTGAAGGGAAAAGCCGAAAGGAAAAGAAGAAGAAGAGGTGAGGAAAAAGTACAGTTTGCTTTCCAGGTTGAATATATGTTCAACTGTATATGGACAAAATTGGATGGCGATTTCAAGGTAACCGAATGGGTCGGTAGACTGAGGTTGCAAGTAGTGTTTCCTCAAAGGACTCTTAAACAGGGTGGTATCTATTAGTTCCAGACATGCCTTACTAATACTACTTCAGTTTGGAGACACATACACACAGCAGTATGTGAAGAAGGGGGGGGAGTAGAAGGAAAAGATAGAGTTACCATACAGTGAGTGTTGGAGGGGAAAGTATTGCTTCAATGGAACCATTCCAGACCATTTCTTTTTCTTGGGTCTACTTATTTCCTCTGAAAACACACACACACACACGAGAGAAAGGCATGGAGCCCGTCACCCACATTTCCCCAATTTAAGGAAATGCAGTGTTGTCTAAATGAGGCCAGTTAACAAGTGCGGTGCCTTCTAGACACGAAACACTCGCCAAAGTGTGAAAACCAAAGCAGGCCTGGCAATTATATGAAAAGAAAAGATGAGGACAATGGTGGAATGGGGGATTTTACGTGTGCTATGACCAAGGAAAATAAGTACGCGAGGGGAAATTTTAGATATGATGTTTTTCGGGTGCTCTTGTTAGTTCTTGTTCTTCATAATGGAGAACTGAGACCGAAGGGATTATTTTAACCAGGAAAGGAAACAAAGCTGGAATTTTGTTATGAACCACAAACAAATACTCCCACTGCACCAATTAAATCGCTGATGACCAAAGGAATCTAATACGGATGGATGATGGGAAGAGAATTTCAGCAAGTGCTTCCCAGTATCGTTCGTATAGGTCGTGAAACATCTGCCTGAGTGTGATCCTCAAATCAGGACAATACTTTCAATTGTATGTAAATGTTTCAAAGACACAGGACTGACGGTGAGCTGGGGAAGATGACGATGAGTTAGCAACAGAAGTGGCTGCGTGATCACCTTGGTGACCAGGTCAGAAGGTCATTAACCTTTTCACAGACTCCAGGATTCAGATAGCAGAATGGAAGATGTGATGTTTGCACTCGGAAGGGTGCCGATGCGTCTGTGGGCCTGGCTGTAAGCCATGTGGGCTTCCTGCCGGGGTTCCTTGACCCGAGAGAGGGCTTACGGGTCATAGGTCACATCACTATTCGGCGGAGGTCAGTCTCCCATGTCAACCAAATGGTATAAAACACATAGAATTTGCTTTCAGATCATTTTCAGCCGAGGCGAGATTATTGCTGCTGCTAGAATGTTCTTTTTTTCTGTCCTGCGCCATCGCATGCTCTGATTCCTCTCGTCAGAAGGGGGTTGGGACTTGGGGGGGATGGGGGTGCCCTATGCATAATGAAAAGGACTGCTTATCAAAAGTTAACTGCTCACCCACTTTAGAGTGCCTGCTCCACTAACCCAGTCTTGGGAGAGTGAGTAAGGGGGAAGGGAATGGGGGGTCTCTCTCATTCAAATATACAGACAAAAAAAATACATAAAATGTAATAAAATAAAATAAAAAATATAAACATTAATAAAATAGAATACAATTTAATAAAATAAAATAAAATAAAATACAATTTAATAAAATAAAATACAATTTAATAAAATAAAATAAAATAAAATAAAATAAAATAAAATAAAATAAAATAAAATAAAATAAAATAAAACAAAATAAAACAGTGTTTGGCTGGTGACAACTCCAGGGTGACTCTCACGAGGATAAGCGGTTTGAAGAATGAATGGATGCGACTAACAAAAGTGCCAACAGCGACATTGATTCAGTTGGACGCCTTACGTGACATTCCTCATTCACGCTGTGACTTTGAATTCAATTCAAACACACTACCAATGACACAAAAATCATTTCCTTTATATCGATTAAAAGTTGAGTAAAACGCCCATCCTGTAGTGTACTCATGGGGTAATTAGTCACAAAAATGAGAATCATAATGATGTTCCATTTTGCCCGCATGACCATGCAACCTGGTGTCACTTCTATTTCCTGTCACGGGCAGACACGGCCATCTGGGCTTCAATTTCTTCCAACGGTCTTCCCTCTCTGTCACAATCACGCACACACCCTTTGCCGAAGGGATACACACCACGACCGTACAGTCATCAGTGCCATCTGTCTGGGAAGGTTCGCTGAAAGTATCAAAACATGACGAAACCTGCTCACACGTAATATACCAACCCGTTTCAGCGGCGGAGACAATACTCAACTCAATTGGACGTGCGCCCACGTGTATGTTTATGTGTGCACTATTTCCAGTGTTTCCAAATGACCAGTGCATAACACCCTTCTTAATCAGCTTAGCAGCCAGTCAGGGGATTTGACTAATCCACAACACAAGCATGGGAAGAAGCCTGCTGAGTGTGTCTGCCTGTTTCACTGTGTGTGAGTGTGTGTGTGTGTGTGTGTGTCATCCTCCACCGTCTTCGCATCAAGCATTACGGCGTTTATCTATAAGACATGCGATGAAATGAAAGTAGCCATGGGTGGGAGCAGACGCCATTCAATGTGCAGTGTCTGCCGGGCGACGGATGGATGGGTCAGCCCCATTTCCATTAGCCGTTTGTCATACTTCCACTGAATGAATGATGCCGCGTAACACCTCCTCTGTAGATTAAATCGTAATTTGACATGTTTACCCCTCTCCTCCACCCCCACTGTATTTTACTTCTTACAGAAATTGATTCGTCAGCAACAAGCTGCTAGGGGAAATGACCAGCTGTCTGAATGCAACACTGTGTGTAAACGCCCCTATCTATAAGCCGACAGTCGATAGATAGGAACATGTTCCATCAGATGGAAGACCACGCGCATGGGTGTGTGTGTGCCCAAATTGGGGGCGGGGAGGTTCTTATCGCTGGATTTTAACGGACATGCGGCTAAAAAGGGGGATAGAGGATTGAGTGAGAAGCGGAGAGGGTCATATCTGCTGACGGCTGTCAAGTGGTGATGCTTATCTGCATGGAAAGGCGATGACCGAAGGGAATATGTTCTTTCTGACACTGAACATACCAACAACAAATTATTCTACGGGGATCGATGGGAAAAAAAAAGTGTTCCCAGTCACTTCTTCAGGAAAAAATACGAAATAACTCAAACTTTTATTTAAGTATGCACACTAATTAATTAAACTCCAGGATGGCTGCCAACAGCAAAACTTAAGAACTAATTGTAAAAAAATGGGTGTGATCTTGCTTGATAAACCTCACAATTGGTGATTTGTCATGCTCTCTACCCAATACAAAACTGAGCTATTGTATACCAGTGGCGGTCTCTTTCAGTCCAGCAGTCCTTTGTAGATTTGCATGCGAGATACATGACGAAAATGAGACGATAACAACCCCACCCTATCTAATGCTATTCCATGGAGGACGTTATGCTGCTGTGTACAAAGTACTATCGCGGGCCTAGGGGGGGAGCTTAATGTTTAAATGCACCAATACTCCAGGCGGGGGAAAAAAAATCCTATGATGATTATCACATTCAGCATTTCGATCAAGATTCTCCTCAAATCCGCCACTCCCATCAGAGCATCTTTTAAAGTGGTGCATTGAGAGGAAGGAAAAAAAAAGTGGGGCAAGCTGCATAGAGGAAACTCTGCACCTCAGCACAAAACAACCACTTCAACAGGGAGCGGTGGAATAAAAAAAATAAATCAGACAAAGGCTTGGCTGGAATTTTTCCTTTTTGTCAGGATTTTTTCTTGAAACCACTTCAATCATAACATACCTGGATTGTAGAAAAAAACACCCCATGCAGACACACAGTGAGAGCATTGCACTAATGCATGAAGAAAAGGAATTTAGATAAAGTAAGATAAAGTGATTCCTCGCAGAAAGCTAAGGTGAAAATCTGTTTTACATCCATCTTCTGATATGCATTGCTCACTGAAAAGAAGGGGGGGAAATGGTTCTAGTTATTTTTTTAATTAATTATGTGGAACTAAAATGGATTATGTGCTGCAATAAGAGGCCTTTAAAAATGAGTATTTTATGTCCCCCCCTCCCCCAAAATAATCTGAATATTTAAAATTTCTGTGATTCGCCAAGCCCAAATCCAAGTAACCGGTTAAGACAGTTTGGACAAATGACAACATTCTTTATCAGAGTCCAACAATTTGTGGTTGCTGGAGTTGATATAATTTGGCTCTATTCACAACCCCTCACCTTCTACCCAATATATTGAGGTGAAACAACAAAGTGTGATTTTGCTCCACAAGAAAAAAGCTTGAAACATGTCAGAGATTGTACTTCAGAAAAAAAAAAAACATCAAGGGCCATAATGAAGCCAGTAAAACTTACAAGTCACCAGGCGGTCAAATGTGAGTTCATTACCCATCATGAATCATTTCACTTAATATGCATTTCTCATGTTACCACAATACACAAGATTCAAATGAGCCGTAAACAAGCTTTGAAATCTCCTCTTGATTAAAGCACTGCAATGCTAATAAGGGGGTAAACACTGCCCGCGTGCTATTTATGGGTTGTAAAATGATGCAAGGTGACAAACATTCCACCTGAGGTGATTCCGAGAACAACCTTGCCTGGTAGAAACAGCCTTCGCCCGGCTAAAAGTGCACAAACACGCGATTGTTTTGCCTTCTCACACATAACAACCTTTCCCACTTTGCAGTCCTGGCATACCACCCGCATGATTGTCCCGCCGGCTCAAATGTCATCTCATACACAGTTAACAGGCACCTTCCCTTATTCCAAAATCCAGTAGCGACATGAATCAGACATGGCGGTTCTATCAAAACACATGTAATGTCAAACGGAGATGAATGTACGCACACTCAAGTCAAAAGGCAGCGGTGCATCACAACAACACGGAATTGAAAATACAAAACAACTGCACCCCGATGGAATCTATTTGCGTTCATCCCTGTCAAACTTTTTCATTGGACAGGAGGTTGAGGTCTAGGATCTCACATAGTTCATCAAAATGGTGGCCTTGCGAACACAGAGCGATCCTGTGTCTCTCGTATTTGCTGAAAAGTCGGAAAAAAGTAAAAACAAGGAGTAGAAGGTGGGGTCTTAGTGGACGACAATATTGACATCACATGAACCTATAACGGCGACAGACATGCCGATGCTGAAAATATGAGTTGACCACATGTCGAACCTGCTCGGCAACCTTTCTCTCTGGCATCAGTTAAGCAAAACAACACACGGATGTGTCGTTTTAACTGGATCTTCTATTTGTGACTGATCACTGTCATTAGCAACACATATTCATGAAATAGACCGTTGACACAGTGAAAACTCAATTTGAACCTGTAGGACACCGTTGTCAAAGTCAAGGCCCGTGGGCCAAATCTAGCCTGCCATATTATTTTATTTGGCCCGGAAAAGCAAATCAAACTTGTGAAATTCCATGGTGCCTGGTAACGTCCGAACCAAAATTTAGAATTGTCCCATGTAAACCACAATAACAGTCATGATTTTTTACTTCAAATTTTAAAACTAGTGATTCATTCATTTGTTGTGCACTCTATGAAGGGATTAAACATTTGAATGCCTTCCCCAAATTCATAATGGCCTCCAAGAGGAAACCATTACTACAATGTGGCCCGCAGCAAAAAAAATAAGTTTGACACCCTTGATCTATGATGCGACTTTTATTCATTCAAAACAGACACAGAATCTTCATCTTTGACCTCAGGTGGAGAGCTGCTCAAAATCTGCTCCGGGAAGAGTTTCAGATTTAAAAAACACGCTTTGATATCTATGTATCGGAGCCTTTGACGCCATGGGAAGATGGCGCCCAAACAAAAGCGATCTGTGTTTGTCGATTGGACCGTTTGATAAACACGAAATTGCCTTAGCGGCAGAGGAACACGTGGAACAACAGCAAGTTGCCGACTCCCCGCAACATGTGTGCGATCTGCCTCAAAGACAGGACGTGTCTCTAATCGGTACAACACAATAGGGCGCTCGGCTGTGGGCGGTCACACCCTTCCCTCCCAACTTCACAACCGTGACCTCGTTCAATGACCCTGAAGAGGCTTTAAAAGAAAATGGAAAATAAGGAGAGAAAGGGAGTGGACTCCTCAGGAATGAAATCCCTGTGAAAACAGAAAGCGGGTTTACGAATACAGGAAGTGCGAGAAAGACCGTGAGGTGTAACCGATTCTGGGTAGACAGCTGAGACAACGAACAAGCCGATGCGGAGTGAAGGAAGGCAAAGTGCCGCTGTCGTTTTGCGCTATGCAATGTGGTGCTGATTTATTCACGCTAGATGAGCGGAAGCAACAAAAGAAAACCTCTTCATGCGCCCGGTGTAAACTCGGCATTATAAAAATGCATAAAAGCATACACGGAGCTGCCGGGTGCTGACAAGAACATGATCATAGCTCAGACTCAAGAGGACACGGTTGTTGCTCATGTTACATACTACACGACGGTGGTGAGCCGTGCATTTGACACCTAGGCCTTCAGTAGTGCTACATGTGAATCAATTGAACTCTTAAGTACTATTTTATGACTATACAACGTGTACTGTAACTAAAGCTACAACTCATATAAAGTGTAGTGTGATTTACTACAAGCCCACAAGAGGGTACCGTTAGCAAGGAAATAAGGCCTGCGAGAAGGCCTTGGCGTCACCGACTCAAACTCTGGTTAAAGCAACAGTTTGATTGACACACTTGATGTGAAGAACTGATTGTGAAGGCGTCCAGGTAGATCTCTGACCCTGGTAACAAATAATGGTTGAATGACGACAACCCGCCACGGTTGGAATGCCTTTGGAATTCCCCTATTTGGAATTCAACCAATATTTTGGGGAGAAAATATTCCATTACAAGTCAATCGAGAAACGGTGCCATCATCACAGACATGGCAGCCTAACAGGAAAGAAATTCTCAATATACAATACATGACAATGCAAGAAAGTGTCACAACGCATGTCCGACCTTTTACAGATAGAATTCTCAGCAAATAATATCACCCACGCTTGTTTTGAAGCGAGGAATTATGAAGCTGGGTAGTATTTCTCCCTCCGAATGAAGCGAATGTTATCTATTCCACCAGGAATGCTGTGTCTGTAATGAGATGCTTATTAGGAGTTCATTTTGGAGGCAGTGTGTCACACTTAATAATTGAGCTCGTAGCATGCTTCCGACCGCAGCTGACGTTTGCTCAACGCCGGGATTGGAAGAGATCAAAGGTCATAGGAGCCGGGGAAGAAGACATGTGGCCAACACCTGTTCAAAGGTACGTGACGGCCACGTGGCAAGAAGACCAAAAACATTGTCACGTAGACAAGCAAGTCTGTCATTAGCAGAGTTTATTGTGAAACTGCGAGAGACTACAAAAGACTGTCATGTTGTTGTTATTTTTGCTTTATCTCTCTGCAGCCAGTGTTTTCCTCTCTGTTGGTCTGCATTTTCTTTATTATCCGCAGAAGAAGCCCGTTTGATCTGCGAGACTCCCGCTGTTCTGACTCTCTGAGCTCAAAGTCATCAGGAGTACACTCCTCGCTCACTCCAGGCAAGAGCTTGCACCTTTTTTTGTTTTCAACACCACTTTATCAAAAAGAAAAACCCGTCCCTCATTTTTCCTTTGCTGTGTCCGTCTGCTAGAAACCCCAAGACAGGACAATAATTCCGGTACTCAAAATGGCCTCTATACAGTGGAAGTTGGGCTGATGCCAGCAATGCAGCGTGCTTATGGACCATGTAGTATGTGAGCAATGAAACCCAAGAGAGGGGTTTAAGGGGGGGTACAGTAGCAGTCATTGTCTTCCACAGCGAGAGTTGGACACAATGGAGAAGGATACAGACAGGGACATGACTCACCCGTACTGTAAGACCCCCCTTGAGCCCTGACCATTATGACTGACAAAGACGCTGGAAACAATAGGCAGTAAGTGTCAGCATCTCGTACATTTAAACAATAGCAGCATTCGATCGGCCAACTTGAGTCTTAAAACGCGATTCCAGAGAACATTAGGACGATTGTGGAATTTGTTTCTTACTTGAAACAAAAGCTTTTTGGCATCGCTGAAGCTCATTAACTGCAAAACGCATGCATTTCGAAATCGTTTGGGAAATTTGTGGCTGAAAAGACAATATGTACGACATTGTTGGGCATTGAGATTGGAAAGACAAAAATGAGACTTGTGTCATTTCAGGAACTAAGAAATGTCCTCTGTTGTGCAATACATTGCATGTGGCAGATGAATAAACTCCAGCTACTAAACTAAAGATGTCATATCTTTATGTTGTAATTTAATTGTGCACGTTAGAGGTAATTTAGAATGACGCTAGACTGATTTACTATATGGGACGAAAAAGTATATTTAAAAACACAGCATTTTTCTTAGTGTAGTCGCTCACAGTGTATGGAATTTTTAAGTACTTTTAGGTGAATTTTCTTTTTTTTTAAGTAAATTAATTGGTTGTCAACCCAAGGAACTGCCAGAACATGTATCACACCATTGAAAGTAATAACTTCATTCCTTAACGCCACTTTTGTCTAAATACCCCAATGATCAAGAATTACCCAATGTTTTTGCCATGCTGAAAATGCCGCTTTTTAAATAGGGATCCATTTACATGCAGTGTATCAGATACCCCCCCACCACCACCACACACACACGCATGCATTCACACACATTTAATAGTTATTGATTTGACAAATTTTCGTGTTAATTTGAGTGCATTCGAGTCAACATCTAACTGTACATACTTTGCCCAACGCCAATAAATATTTACTAAACTCATCAAAATCTAATCTCACATTAATATGTGAAAAAGCCCTTTGAATAAGTGATTAACACATCCACCTCGCCGTCCAGCGGTACTGGGTTAAATCCCACCGCACTCTGGCCTTTTCTGTGTGGTTTGGATGGCGTCCCTGTGCCTGCGTGGGATTTTTCCGGGTCCTCCGGTTTCCTCCCACATTCCAAAAAACACGCATGACAGGCTGACTGAACACTCCAAATTGTCCCTGGGTGTGAGCATGAGCGTAGATGGTTATTGGTCTCTGTTTGTCCTGCCATTGGCTGGAACAGGTGTCTCATTCCCATGACCCTTGTGAGGATAAATGTATCAGAAAATGGATGAACGTATTAAAAAAAAAACATACATAAAGCATGACTTTAGTAGTAGTACTTACAAAATGTATAAAATGTATTAAAAAGCTAACCCAGAGCAGTGTCAAATTCTCGTCCATGCGGGAATACCACCAGTGCATGACAAGAGTCCCACACACATTGAGCCTGGTGCCACCTACTGCAACCTTTTAACACACTAAGTGGCTGTTTGCGTACCGCTGTGTGTCAGAGACTGCCACCTTTAACACCACAGATCTCAGAGAAAAAGAGATGGATGACCGAGAGGGTGTGGGAGCAGAATGATTCACAGTAATTGGGAGTGGGTGGCCGGGGGTTGCCTGTCGATTGTGCCCTTGTAAATGAAACGGGGTGACTGATCTTAACTCAATCACTGCCAGACGAGAAAAATGAGTCCACTCTAGTGCCAGTTTTTTTGTCACTATCACTCAAATTCCAGGACCCACAGAATATTGAGTTCTATGACTACATAAACATTCAGTGCAGCGTAAAAAACCTTGAACTTTATTCTTTCATCAGAAAAAAAAAGAGTTAATTCCTAAATTACATGGGTCTGGAGTTATGAGCTTGAAATGAAGGTGGCTGTCCAAAATACAATGCAATACATACATATTGGTTTATATAGCGCTTTAGCAACAGCTGATGCTGGAACAAATCGCAAACATGGAAAAAAGGGAAATGCTGCCGCCTTGTGGAAGGGAAAAAACATTGCCAGAGGCCATGGCCAGCACTTTATCGGCACCCAAACTCCACGTCATATTTTGAAATCTCGAATACATCTGTGAATGGCAGTGAATGAGCCGAAGGGCAATGCTCTTCAGACTGTGTTCTTCGCCATCATGCCAAGTCACCTCTAAAAATAAGTCAAAATGCACCTACGATGTAGTAAAGACTATTTCGCCAAGGGATGTTTTTGTTCATCCATCAAAATGATGCATTTTGCCTTAGATACAGTAAAGTCTCGTTATATCGATATCGGTTATATCGATAGTCCCGCTTATTACGATACTATTTCTATGCACGCACGGAGAAAATGACATGCGCACAGGGTCGGATATATCGATAGTCCCGGTTATAATCGATATTTTTTGGACTCCCTAGAATATCGATATAACGAGACTTTACTGTAGTTCCGAAAGGAACCATTTAAAGTTCCTCAAGGTGAAAGTTGCCTTAAGTGGTTCCTTGAGTAACGGGCTAGATCTGGCCCTCCATATCATTTTATGTGGCAACTTTAATGATCCTGCTAAAATCCTGAACAAAATTCCAATTCTCATTTGTAATAACTAAGAGTGACACTGTAAGCATTTTCTCATTACCAAACCCCTCATTACAGTAACTTAAGCAAGATGAATAAACCGTTGTTCTTGACTTTTGTTTATACGGTTTCAGTTATAATGGCCATCCAAATAAACAAAGGCACAATTGCTTATCCAGCTCTGAAATTAAACGGCACAGAGTCGGTCCGCCTAAATTTACGCCGTAAATGCCGCCGTCAGTTCATACGACTCCTGTCGCTCATGGGCCACTGCGCACCGAGAATGAAAATGTGTGCGCGCACGTATAAAGGGGAGGGGATGTTCCCATTTCCACTCTGTTTGAAGCACGTGGACTGAATCGGAATGTTGGGGGTATGTGTGTGCGGGAGGGGGATTGTCACCACAGGGAGAGCGATGGGAGGCGAAGGCCGTAATCGGAGAGGGGAGTCCCACAGTGCCTGTTGGCGCAAGGTCCCGACACTCCACCACTGAGCTTGATGCACAGTGGAGAGAAAGCGATACAACAGATTCAGTGTGCTCTGCTACATCATTATAATGATGACGTATGACATATTGTATCGTTTGGTCCAGATACAAAGAAAGCACAATGAGTCATACATGATGATTTCTGTTATCAAGGATGACGGAAGAAATAAATGGATCGTAGTTCACCCTCCGAATTACGCACGCACTATCCTGCTATATTGAGATGCTTATACAGTCAAACCTCGGTTTTCGAACGTCTCGGTTCTCATCCCATTCGGTTTTCAACCATAAATGTCATATTTTTTATGCCCCGGTATACAACCGAAATTTGGTTCTCAACCAAACTGAGTGCATCTGAATGCATCACTCGACTACCCTGTGCTTCCTTATATGTCACTTCCTTATATGTCACGTCTTCCTCATTGTGACCGACGCATTAATATTGTTGTTGTTTTATTTTTGCGAAAATGCTGACATATTTGGTTAAGATCTCCTGAATAGTATGATTTTAAAGCAAGCAGGGGATGGTTTGGAAAGTTAGTGTGCCCTCTGTTTGCCCAAAGACAGCTGGGATAGATGCCAACACGCGCCGTGGTAGAAAGATAGAGATTTTTATGTACAGATGTTAATGTTAAAAATTGGTGAAAATAAGTTTGTTTTTATAGAATTTTACACACGACCTGCTCTATTATTAAGTTTTTATCCGGTTTATGCGATGGAATGGTTGAAAAGTTGTTTTCTAGACTTTGAACGGATTAAGATTTTTTACATTGATTTTAATGGAAAGTGCTGTTTTGGTTTTTGAACAAATCGGTTTTCGAACAGGTTTCTGAAATGGATTATGGTCGAAAACCGAGGTATCGCTGTACTGGGATTTTTTGGTAACATGACGGTTTAGCCTGTGTACTGACTCTGTAGAAACGGCAAGCTGCTCCTGTTTTCCTCTTGGAATCATTCCATCTATGCTGTTTCGATCAGCTAGCGCGCGCGGTGAATTTAAGATAACAAGCCAGGGAACACGGCGGCAAAAAATCTGCTGCGGCACACGTGATCATATTTCTGGTGTGAATATGACATTGGAATGAAAGAGCTTTTCATTCAGATCCTCGATTTTACTTGTAGAATAAGGCCACTCCCATGCTTTTTTAATTTAAAGACTACACTGTTTCACTATACAAATGTGATAGCTAAGTGTTGCAAAATGTATTTTGTTGCGATTAAATGATTTGTTCAACTCAGAGGTAGACAATTGCCGCAAATTCAAAAGTCAGCTGTTATAAGTGAGTGCCGGACGGGCACGCACTGCAGTGTTTACCAACGTAAAATACCTCTGGGGTAAAAAAAAAAATGAATTATGCATAGTTAACGGTGGACGCGGAGATAAAAGGCGCAGGGGAGGGCTGCAGACAGGAAGAATTTTTGATGCAGTTCACTGAAGAGCGGCTGGAAAGCTCAGTTGGTAGTGCTGGCACACACCCCGAGACACTCCCATCAAAATCATTTACTCTCTGTAAGATGGCAACATATTTCGGCAGTGTTGTTCAGTGGCATGGGAAACGTTGTTCGGAAGAACACGGAAGCATTGATGAGCGAAAGAATCTCTATCAATTAAAAATACATAACAGACCAATAAATCGTAGTCAAAACAGTCAAAGAAGCAAGGTCAACATCAATCTCCGGGAACAATACAGATGAAAAGAATGCATTACACTTGATTCGGCCTAGGGCGAGTTTCACATATCTTCAGTTAATAACTTGCTGGGGCAGAGAATTGAATTTGACAGTTTCTGTGTGGGGTGTGTCTTCGGTATCATCTGACCATGTAGCCATTGCCGTCACTAGCTCGGTGGATGATACGTAAAACACCACCCATACAATTTGAGTGAAATACTCTTGACGGTGCATATTTCACTGCCTCAGGACAAACTTAAAGGACAACCGATGTCACTTTTTTGTTTCCTAACTGATATCAGAAAAACGTTTTATAGCATCTAAAATACCCAAAACACGCAGTATGATATTTTTAGTCAAATGCAAAACACCAATAAAAAGTCTCAAAAATCTGCAAAGAATTGAACTGCGAATTGGGCATTTTCAGAAAGTCCCGCCCCCAGTTCGTGACGTCTCGCCAAGACGTCTTGCATTGCTGGAGAATCAAAACAATGGCTTCAGAGTCGGAGAATATGCTTTCTTGTTACACATCCAGTTATGAATATGATTCAAATAGTTCTGAAGAGGAAAGCATACATGTTTGCAATCGATTAAAGAATCTATTCCGTGCAATTTTGAGGCAACATTGGAGGGAAATGTCTCACCCAAAAAGAGGCAGAAAATGGCCACAGAGCTCCTGTAAGGAATGAATCAGCCCGTTTCAACAGGCTGATAAATTCCTTACATGGAGCTTGGACGCCCACTTCTGGCTCTTTCTGGTGCAACACGAGATTTTCAGACCAAACAAGCATTGACGTGATGGAAGGACTGCTACAATGTGTCCTTTTTTTCGGTCAGGGGCGTTCCTTCAGTGACGTCACGTACGGACTCGTCACCAACTCAAAGACTTCCGGAATATTCAGCACAAGTCTTAACACGTAAAATATAGCTGTATGCGGTGGAATCTTCGTAAAATATGCTCAGTAGACGTCATTTGAAGCCATTTTACAAATTATGGACACAACTTGTCCGGAGACGTCGGTTGTCCTTTAAGACACGCATGAGAGAAGGACACTTTTCAGCGTGTCCTCCGCTGTTACCCTTTGACAAAGATTCCAAACAAAAAAGCGCTAATAAGTGCCTGCAAAACCCTGCAAGATAAATATCGGGCGTCAGGTATGCGCGTCAACTTCCTCAACAGCCTTCCTGAAACCTACGCTGACGAGCTCCACCGACACGCAAAAGAAATACTTCAGTCAAACACGCTTACCACACCCACATCCAAACACGAGGCGCAAGACGAGTGTGCACATGCAATGCTTTCTCTGAAGGCGTGTTTGACCACATTTCATTTCGGGCGCGAAGCTACATAGCAGTTACCGCTCTTATCAATAAATGGCATTTCTGAGCATGTGTCCCCCTTTCTACTTGTTTATCAAGGGCTATGAGGCCACCATCATCATCACCGTCATTAATTGGGGTCAAGGACACTGACCACTGAGTGACTTTTGAACTGAGAGGTGGGAGTTTATATTTCAGAGCCAATAGACGTATCGACTTTATACTTCACCTTGGTTTTCGAACGTCTTCGTTTTCGACCAAAAATTTACGTTTTTTTTATGCCTCGGTTTACAACCAAAAATCGGTTGTCGACTAAACTGAGTGCACCTCAACCCACCACACGCCTCCCCTCAGCTTCACGTCACTTTCCTTGTCTCCTTGTGACAGACACATTATCGTCGCGTAGCGTTCCATTGTGAGCAGGCGTGTTTGTATTGTTCAACCACGATAAAAAAAGCTGACATTGATTACATTGTTTATGTGCTTTATACTATCTTTGTGACTGCTTTATTTATTGTATATGATCGTTGTCCATGTTAAGCGCTTTGTTACAGCTTCAGCTGTTGTTAATGCGCTATATAAATCAATATGTATTGTATTATATCGTATAATGGGAAATGTTTCGTTTTTGAAACAGGTTTCTGGAACAGATTATGGTTGTAAACCAAGGTTTGACTGTATGTAGCATACAGAGACCTGGGTGTCCCTCAAGCTCAACGTTTTCATGATGTGGGCACACCCTTAACACCACCCACACATTCAACATGCATCAGGGATGAGCTTGCGGTTAAGAATTGTGAAGAAGTGAGGCAACCATCGGGGCAGAATTGTAAAGTTTTCATGATGTTGCTTTTTAACAACCCACTTGAAGGATACAAAATGGCGGAGCAGCATGACAGTGTACACCTTACCAATGACATTTGAACGGGTACAATATTGCAAGCTGGTGCCGTCAGGAACCGTGATATTTCAAAGAATGACGCAAAAGATCGGTGATACTCTGTTTGGAAGTGATAGGCTTACTTTCACAAAACACGCATATAAAAAGAGGCACTGGTGCTCACAGCATGTTGTCAAAATGAGAGAGAGAGACAGAGAGAGAGAGACACACAGAGAGAGAGAGAGAGAGAGAGAGAGAGAGAGAGAGAGAGAGAGAGAGAGAGAGAGAGAGAGAGAGAGAGAGAGAGAGAGAGAGAGAGAGAGAGAGAGAGAGAGAGAGAGAGAGAGAGAGAGAGAGAGAGAGAGAGAGAGAGAGAGAGAGAGACACACAGAGAGAAAAAGACAGAAACACAGAAAGACAGAGACAGACAGTGAGAGAAACAGTCCTAAAATTTGCATGCGGTCCAAACAAATACTGTACAGACGATTTGCCAATGCCACATCTTATACCACAAGGGTGTCGAACTTTTTGCCACATTATAGTTACGGTTTCCTCTCGGCCGTTATGAATTTGAGGAAGCCATTAAAATATTTCATCCCCTCCGCATGAAACTTAGTTTCCGACGCTCGCAAGCATTATGTCACTTGACATGCTTTGTTAGCTTTTGCGGGCCGAATAAAATGATGTGGCGGGCCAACAAATGTTGAATATTTATAATAATAATAATACATTTCATTTATAAGCGCCTTTCAAAACTCTCAAGGTCACTTTACAATCACAGGATACGTTTTTGTGCGGGTGAGCAGCGGCAGCCACACGCGCCAGCAAACACTCAACCCGGAAGTAACTCAAACAGATAGAAAGTTAGGTAGGATATCCAACAGATACCTAGTTAGCCAACAGATACCTAGCTAGATTGCCAGCCAGCTAGATAATGAATAGCTAGCTAGCAAAAAAAAAAGCTGCGGCGTCCCTCAGGGCTCCATTCTTGAGCCCATGTTATTCTTGAAATAAGGTCACAAACGTAAAACCAAGATAGGGATTAAATTAGACTATTAATTAGGGATATAATTTAGGTGGCTATCCATGAGCCAGATGACAGCTCACTGTTCTAAACCGCTCTACAGCACAGTGCTGTGTTTGCTGGTTGCATATGGGAGGTGCGTACTGAGAAATTGTCTCAGATGCTTGTGGGAAAGAACACGACAAAACGTTCCTCACATCCAAAACGACTGAGCGGCAAATCTCAGTCTCAGCACTGAAAACAATTCTGCATGTGTGGCAACAAATATCAGGAGAAGGAACAAAAAAAAAACCACCTCATCCTCCCTCTGGAGCACGGTGGATGCTGGGAACGGCAGAACTGGTGTATCCGCATGGCAACCAGGGGAAAGGGAGAGGGGGGGGGGGGGAGAACACCGTGTCCTCACATTATGCAGAAAGAAAAGAGGAAAGCGAGTTGGAAGCTACGTGTGTGTGCAATGCAGATTTAAGTGAGACGAGCTGATGAATGGCTTCATTAAAACGGCATTAGGAGAGGTGACGTGCATGGTGGGGTGCAGCGCAGTGAAGTGATTTGCTTTACTTTTAACGCATAGAAACGCCATAACATCGGCATTTTTCTTTTTGTACAATCCAACCTTTCACTCGGTTATTCAGAAAAAAATGATTTAAACTCAGCCTTTCCCAAAAAAAAAAAAAAAAAGAACAATGATGCGATGGAGAAACAAAGCGTTGAAAAGCATAGAAAGTACCGGAATCTATCCGCTTCAACCACAAGTAGAAGCAAAACACAGCAACGTTATTCTCTCTCAATTTCCTCCATGCTCCTCACAAACTCAGAAAAATGGGGGCAAAAAACGGTAACCCTAGCAACCAAGTGTGCCTACGTGCATAGACAAGCTGCTCATGGAGAAGGAAGGAGGGACAGGGAAGGGAGACGGGAGAGTGAGCGTACACACTCGGGGTTGCCAGACTTCAGATTTTTTTTTTTTTGTCAATGATTTTTATTTCCCAGGTTTTGCCTCATTCCATCCCTCTCTGGTCTCTCTCACTTATTAGTCCAGCGCCTTTATTCCCCTTCTTTGTTCTCGGGCCACGCATGAAAGCCGCTCAAATACAACCTGTATTCTCTGGCGTCCTGCAGGAACATAGTCCAGCCTTTCTTACACTTGTTTTCTTTCGCTCCCCTCGCTCAGGCCCCTTTCCTATTTATTTATTTACAGTGGTGTGCTCCAGTACCGATTGTTTAAAAGAGGATATGAGCACACTTTTGTTATCGCACTCGCTGTCTTTGTATAGACCCATCTGCTTTTAAAAATGCCCTCATCAACTCACACAAACATCCGTAGTCGTTTTTGTGTTAGCCGTGTGGTTTACACATGTGCGGACTAAGGAGACTGGATGGCCGGTTTGAAACGCAACAGGAGGCCGTGTGCGTCACACGTCACCGCCGTTGTCACACGTGACGAGTGGAAAGGAGGCAGACAAGAGTGACAGACAGGGCAAGGCGGACCAAGGAGCGAGAAAAACAAGTGTGTGAAGAGGAGGACCAGTGGTTCTTTTCACAACGCTGCGATTGTTCATTGGATGTGGCCCGAGAGAAAGGAAAAGATTGAAATTGAGCACGAGGGAGGAAGGGATCGACAGATTTTCACATTCTTGTGTTTGCCGAGTGGTTGGTGCGCTTTTGCTGTGACTAAAGGGGGTCAAGGCTTTTTAATTTTTATTATATGTCCTAGGGTTACACTCACTCGTAGACGCACACACAAATGATTATTTTCACAATGGAATTTCCCAACAAAAACAAACAATATGGCAATGATAGGAAAACAAAATAAACAAAATGGTTCCAGACACCTGACTGAATCTTAATCTCCATTGCTTCCGCAGTAGCATAGTTAAATACAGTAAAGTCTCGTTATATCGATATTCAAGGGAGTCCGAAAAAATATCGATATAACCGGGACTATCGATATATCCGACCCTGTTTGCATGTAATTTTCTCCGTGCGTGCATAGAAATAGTATCGATATAACCGGGACTATCGATATATCCGATATCGATATAACGAGACTTTACTGTATTCACGTTTGATTTAGTTATTTACTACATTAACTGCACTAAAGTAGAGTTTGTAGACACTTCATGAAGAATAAAAAAAAAATACAACTTGTAATGAAATGCCTCATAGGGTTGATGATACTTTTTGATTAATTGGATTAATTGTGAAGTAAAATAGTGCCTCCCTGCTTATGACGAGACGCTGGACGTCACGCACAAAATCATAATGTGGTATTTCGTAGTTAAAAGTGACTTGACTAAAAGGCGAAAAACATTTGGAAAGTAAATGAAGTACAGTAAAGTCTCGTTATATCGATATCGGATATATCGATAGTCCCGGTTATATCGATACTATTTCTATGCACGCAAGGGGAAAATTACATGCAAACAGGGTCGGATATATCGATAGTCCCGGTTATATCGATATCATTCGGACTCCCTTGAATATCGATATAACGAGACATTACTGTATTTCTAGTTAAGCTATGTTTGCTAATCGCAGAGCTAGTATCTGATTAGCAAAACATGCTATGATTAAATTGGTGACCTCATATTGTGTGTGAAAATTGACACTTAAGCTCCCATTTAAAAATCGCAATGTGGTGTCTCGTAGTTAAAAAATGACTTGAGCAAAAGGGGAAACAAAAATTGGAAAGTACAAGTCGCATTTCAAGTTATGCTATGTTTGCTAATCGCAAAGCTAGTGCTGATTAGCAAAACATGCTATCATTAAATAGTTTTCCTCACATTGTATGTGTCCATGACCGGTGGTTCTTATAATAGCTTGATGAAAATTGGGGAAATTTTCACTTAGCTCCCATTTAGTGTCACTGGAGTCGCCGTGATTGATACTTAAAGTTGAGAATACAAAGGGGAAGTAGCAACATAGCATTATGTAGTTAAGTCACGTCAGGCTAGTCCGTGAAGATGGCGTGAGAGCAGACTCATTTTCTCTGAGTGTACGAGGAGGAACTCTAACTCACATTGGCTTACCACTGCACTTTTTTTTTTCCTAGTCAAGGGTCATAAATGTCAGACTTCCCCATTTTCTGGAACTAAGCATGAAGATATAAATGTCTCAACGTATAAGGAAGGTCATCCTGATAAGGGTGATCTCATAAGGTCATTATATCCCGCTCAGGCTTCTCAAAGTCGGCCATCCAAAAGAAAGAGGGCTTTGAAGAGACAACGGCCGAGCTAAAAGGGCAGAGTTAGCCAAACGCGGGCATGTCACGGAGGCACATTTGGACTGCCGTCACTCAGCTGTACCAGTGAGGAGCGCCAGAATGAAACGATGAAAGTAAACAGATGTCTCTTTTTCACTTAAAGTGATACACACGACAAAACGATGCCTCGGCGGACATCATGCAAAACAGAAGCGCACAAAAATCGACAGCGATTTGTCACTGTCATCGACGTCAAAGCTAAAATACCTGAAACGGGGGATAGGCAAGATTTCCGACAGCCAACCACCGCGGGTTGAACATCTGTTGCCCAATCAGAGCATGTGGAACATCTGGCACGAATGAAGAGCAGTCATCTCGCAGCTAAACTCCGACCTTACCCGCTTGGCTCGACCATGCGCATTTTTCTTTCTCAGAGTGTTTATTTCTCTCGCTCTCGTTCCACCTCGGTCTTCCCGATGCATCGCTTCATCTCTCGCCGACATTAATCAGGCAAGCGTGCGCAACATCTGATATGCCAGATGTTGTCGTTCACCTGTACTGCTTGGTCGACATAGCGTGGAGGATGGTGTCACCCTTGATGGCTGACATTCCTCATTTTATCGCTCCTCTTTTGACAAGCATGTAGCAGGGCAGAGTGCCAGCAGTTAGATTTGATGACATGCGGCTGTGTTTCAATACGACGATGCGCTTGATAGGATGGTACACCTAAAACGACGCCATGTTACGCACCGTTACGAGCATCCCGATGCGGTAAAAATGAGGAAGTAGGACATTAGAGGATTTATTTGGTTATTTATGTTGTCATGTCAAGTTCATTTCTGACTCAGCACACTGCGCCTTTTCCAACAAAACCCGGGTTTTCCCCATTTTTTGTGATTTTTTTTCACAAAAACCCAGTTTTCGTGATTTTGACCAAAACCAGGTTTTCATGGTTTTTAGTCCCCCCCCCCCCAAAAAAAAACATTTCATCCGTTTTTTGTGGTCCAGTTTTTCACCAAAACCCAGTTTTCCTTGTTTTTTGCAGTATTCACTTTTTTCACCAAAAAACAGTTTTTCCACATTTTTCGCAGTTTTAAATTTTTCACCAAAACCCGGATTTCTCCCATTTTTCGCAATTTTCAGTTTTGTACCAAAACGGTTTTCACAAAAAACAGTTATCGTGATTTTCACCAAAACCATGTTTTCAGTTTTCGTTTTTTCACCAAAACCCATTTTCCCTTCAGTTTTCGTGTTTCAGTTTTTCCACCAACAAAGTTTTTGCGATTTTCAACATTACCAGGTTTTCGTTTTTTCACCAAAATCCAGTTTTCCACGTTTTTTGCAGTTTTCAATGTTTTCACCAAAACGCGGATTTCCCCCATTTTTCACAGTTTTAAATTTTTCAATAAAACCATGGGTTTCCCCGTTTTTCGCGGTTTTGGAACAGATAAAATGGGAGTTATAAATTGAAAAAAAAAAAAAACAAACATGCTCAGTACTGCTGGTTTGATACTCCCGAACAAATGCACAGAGGTGTGTGTGTGTGTGTGTGTGTGTGTGTGTGTGTGTGTGTGTGTGTGTGTATATATGTGCATGTGCACTGTACAGACAGGAAGCTTCCCAGCACAATCAATGTGTATTCAAGCCCGGCTTCCATACCCTAGGTTTCACACCAACATCCTTCCCCACTGATTATTTTCAGCTCCGTCAGCAAATCCTTAATTCAGCCTGAAACAAGCACCCACATGCATATTTTCCTCACTCCCGACAAGAGCATCAAACAACCTTGCACACCTCATGACACACACACACATAGATGCAGATTTTATGCGCAAATTGCGTTTTACTGCATTGAAAACAGACGAAATGGAAAACTGCGACGAGGGTGGAGATACTCCGAAAATATGCTTTTTCCATTTGCACCTTGATAAGATCTTGTTATCTCTTCATGTGAGTCAATTAATGACGCCCCCTCCCTCAAAAATAATAATGACATTGAATTGTGATGTTCATTATTGTGGTTGTCGTACATCACGCAGAGAGTGCTATCATCTATTCATTTTGTTTTTTCCACATGACAAAATATTAAGACAGCTCTCTAAAGGATGAAATTAATATCCCACCCCCCCCCCCCAAACAACGAGCACGATAATAAACAGCGTGACTTGAATACCACTCGGACAGTATCACTCAAACCTCATCGCGATTACCCACTTGCAGTTCATACGAGATGGGCGGCTTTTGTTTACGGATGTGTGATTCACTTCTTGCGGTTGTCTCATTGAACCAAACGGGCTCTTTTCTAAAATGTAACCAGCTGCTGTACCGTATTTTCCGGTGTATAAGGTGCATCGGAATATAAGGGGCACCCCCATTGAATGAAAAAAGTTTTCCAAATATAATACTATATAAATATATTACAATTTTACAAATATAGGGCACACCATATTGTAAGGTGCTACAGTAGAGGCTGAGGTTACCCACTACTTCTTACACAGGGGGAAATGGAGTCGGTAGCTGCTGACACTCATTGTGAGACCTGTTGTGGCTCAATATTACGTCATATATAAGGCGCATCTGCGTATAAGGCGCGGAATCATCTTTTTGAGAATATCGAGTTTTTTGGGTGCGCCTCATACACCGGAAAATACAGCATTTTAACACACACAGACATCATCCCGAATTAGTGCGATTCATTCCACAGCTGCCCGTATTTATTGGAGAAGGGTCAACGTTGCAATAACGATCACCGCCAGAATCGATGTTTCTATCACTTTGGCATTAGTGCGGATAATGAAGTGCATTCGAAAGCTATTCCTCTTTCTCCAACAACAATGCATCGATCAAACGCAACAGAAATAAGCCCGGGCATCGTCCTTCCTACATATACACAAGCCTGTTTGCAGACAAACCCACTGCTGTGCCAACACCTTTCCCTGTTGTGAGCCAATGAAAGCAGCCATTTATCCGAAATCATATGTTTCACTGGTCGCCGGGAAAACATGCAGTTCACTAACGACACCCACGGAGCAGGCGGACCCATTTCAGTGGACGCCCAAAAGCAAGTACACACGCATGTCTCCTTTCAGGTTGAAAGATCATCATATTTGCGACTGTGAGATGATAACAGATGCCGCACCCAAAGGCCTTTTTTTCTGGGGGTCATCTGTGTGCTGCTGCTGCTGAGAGCCGAGCGATCAATATGAGTTATTCAAGCACACCATCAAACAGAGCGGATATACCGATTGCAGTGAGTGTATCCCACAGACCACAAAACACCAAGATCAATACAGTTTATGAATGACGGGAGTGGGAATTTAAGCTCATGGAGGTAGACGCTTATTAACGGCTGTGGGCCGTGACGGCTGCACGGCCAAAGTACCGTATAAGGTGCACCCCCAATGAATTTGTATATAGTCAAACCTTGGTTTTTGAACGTCTCGGTTCTCATCCCATTCGGTTTTCAACCAAAAATGTCATAATTTTTATGCCCCGGTATACAACCGAAATTTGGTTCTCAACCAAACTGAGTGCATCTGAATGCATCACTCGACTACCCTCCGCTTCCTTATACGTCACTTCGTGACCGACGCATTAATATTGTTGTTGTTTTATTTTTGCAAAAATGTAGACATATTTGGTTAAGATCTCCTGAATAGTATGATTTTAAAGCAAGCAGAGGATGGTTTAAAAAGTTAGTTTGACCTGTGATTGCCCTAACACAGCTGGGATTGGTGCCAACATGGAAGACAGATAGAGAGCTTTGGTGAAAATGAAACATTACAGTTTGTTTTTATGGAAGTTTACACATGACCTGCTCTATTATTAAATTCTTATCCGGTTCATGCTGTGAAATAGTTAAAACGTTGTTTTCTAGACTGAACGGATTAAGATTTTTTACATTGATTTAAATGGAAAGTGCTGTTTCGGTTTTTGAAAAAATCGGTTTTCGAACAGGTTTCTGACACCGGACAATGAGCCACACCTTAAATGAATGAGCCACACCTTAAATGAATGACAAATGCTTTCCAAATATAATATGTAAATATATAAACGTTTTCCAAATATACAGCACATCACATAAGGGGCAAAGGTTTCGCATAACTTTTTCTACAGGAGGAAATGCACCCATATAATTTAATTCACTTTTTTTCTGATGAAAGAAGAAAGTCGAAGGTTTCTTACGCTGCATTGAATGTTTATGCAGTCCTAAAACTCAATATTCAGTGGGTCCTGCAATTTGAGTGACAATGACAAAAACCTTGGCACTGGAGTGGACACATTTTTGCACATTGTCTGGCACTGAATGAGTTAATACTACGGCAAGCCGGCTCATGGTTAAACCAAAAGCGCCAAATCAAGTCTGTCGGCTGAACACATGCAGACGGTGACTGTGCCAAAAGCTTGAACGCTCCAGAGCTTCTCTGAAAAGCACAGTCGAACTCTGGATCCAATTCCAAGAGCTCCGTGTGTTCCTAACGTGAGATGATAAGCTCATTCCTTCACTCCATGCATAACCATTTGCATCTGTGTTGGAACATTCCTACCACGCTCGGTCTCCTAAAAGCTTGCGCTTCTTACCTAGTAATCTTTCCATTTTCTGTTACTCCGTGTGTGTGTTAGTGTATGTGTTCATCCTTGTTTTTCAGGACGCAAGTATTTAAACACCTGGCCATTACTTCCACAGATTGTAAAAATCTATGAATAATAGGGGGCTGCTCACCCTTTTCAGCTGGTCAAAATTGAGGCTTTTCTGTTTAAGTGAGATATTCTGCGCGTGAGTGTGTGTGTGTGTGTGTGTGTGTGTGTGTGTGTGTGTGTACATGTATATGCAACATCATGCCGCAGACAGTGCAGAGTCTTATCAAGTTAAGATGTGAAGTGGGATTTACATTTATTTACCTGCCATGCTGGAGTCTAAAAAAAAAAAGAATTAGCGTATTTTCAGGTGTAAAAGGCGCACCGGAGTATAAGCCGCACCCCCAATGAGTTGTGTATTATGAAACCTTTTGCATATACAAGGCACATCGGACTATAAGGTGCATCTTCAATGAATGAAAAATGTCAAATATAATACTATATAAATATATGAAAATTTTACAAATATAAGGCACACAACATTATAAGGCGCACCCAAAAGCCTTAATTTTCTTGAAAAGATTACCCTGCACCTTATATGCAGGTGCGTCTTATATGTGAAGTAATATTGAGCCACAACAGATCTCACAACTACTGTCATCAGCCACCGACTCCATTTCCCCCTGTAGCAGAAGTAGTGTGTAACCTCAGCCTCTACTGGAGCACCTTAGAATGTGATGGGCCTTATATTTGGAAAGCTTTTATATATTTATGTATTATGTGCCATATAGTCCGACGCGCCTTATACAGTGTATGTGAAAAGTTTGAAAATATACCATTCATTGGGAGTGTGCCTCATACATCGGAAAATGCGGTATAGTTGCTGGAATCACATGATCCAACAACCAAAACAGTCATGGAATTCATGAAGGCTGGTTTTGCATCATCACATGCTCAACAGTTAGATACGTGTTCACTTTTATGACACTGTTATACCCCAATCATCCTTTTTTAAGGTAAAATACTTTAATTGATAGGCCTCAAAAAAATGGAATACATTGGACCCAAAATAGCAGAAAACAGTTCAGTGGCTTTTCAGCTTGCAGCAACAAGACTTACAGCCACTGAAGTAAAAAAATGGAACCACGTGTATGTTCCGACCATGACACATGGCAATTAGGATGAGTCGTTGCTTATTTGAAAAAAAAAAAAAATATTCCAGATTAGGAGAGAGAGAATTCTGTCAATTGCGTTTCCTGTTTCCTAATGTCAAGTCACATCAGTGTGATTTGAAATTGTCGAATTAATTGAAGGGTTGCACTAATGAGTTGCCACAATATTTACATTGCTTAACAACTGCAGTGCTAACATTTCTTTGAACCTTGCAACAGAAATAAACCTAGGTTCAACATCATCGAATCAGCCTGTGAAATCTGATGATCATTCAGTCCACAAATGCGTTTAAGATTGTGTTTGTAGTTTGTCCGCCATCCTTATATTGTGAAACCTGAAGCTCATGGGCCAGATATGGACCCTAACAATATTTAATCCGGCCCTGCGAGCCAGTCTGAATGCAAATAGATTGACACACTAACAATCTGTTTCTATTTCTGCTTTTCATCATGATGGTTTGTGACTAACTGGAGCCTGTGACTAACTTTTGCAGGTCACTTTTTGAGGAACAAGCATTTAGACACACATACTCACAACTATGAATAATTTAATTTTCAATAATCCTAAAATGCATTTTTGGACAAATCTTGACAAAACCCACACAGCAGGGAGAACATGCAAATTCCACACGGGAGGTCCTAAGCAGAGATTGGAACACCGGACCGAACTCTGATGCAAATATGCCCATCAATAAAGCTGCATAGTTCTTAACAAAATGTAAATACAGAAAAAAATTGTATTAAAATATTACATCATAAATGTGTAACTATTTACATCCAACATGTAGGCTAGGGTTGTCAAACTCATTTTTTTGCCGCAAGCCAGATTGTAGTTATGGTTTCCTCTTGGGGCCGTTATTAATTATAATGCTTAATCCCCTCTATGTACTACATACAGAACACATAACTATTTAATGAATAAATAGTTTTCAAATCTGAAGTCAAGAATAATGACTGTTATTGTGGTTTACATGGGACAATTCTAAATTTTGGGTCAGACTTTAGCGAGCATCAAGGAATTTCACAATAAAATGATGCGGCGGGGCAAATTTGGCCCCCGAGCTTTGACTTTAACACCTGCGATCTAGGCTTAAAGACCACCACACTTACTGGCTTCCAGTACAGTAATAAGTTTCTATCTTCACATTATTAACTTTGGTACATAAAATATGTAACATCTCTGTTGCTCCCCGTGAAAACTACGAATATGACAGACATTTATATGTTGACATAATGGCAGTGTAAGTGAAGAGGATCTTGGAAAAGGCAGACTTTTTAAATACCGTTTGTGTATTGAACGTCAACAGATGGGGGTGCAGGTGTACCTAATCAAGTGGCCAGTGAGTGCTGCCGCCACAGTTGTTGCTTGACTGCCTAACGACAGAAGCATTCACAAACACAACCAATCGGACTTTAACTCACTCAGGCGCATCGTATGAAAAAAGCAGTATTGTGGACCTTCAAGAACAATCGCCGTTTAGTTGCAATGCCACACACGCTCAGGCGGTATGCTTCAGCAGCCTGCAGCACAGACATGCGGGAGAGAGAAAACGCCCTGTTCTCTGTCGAAACAGCAAGCTTTCTTTCTGCTTGTCACGCATAGACGAAACGGCAAATAACGCCTGAGCTTTCACACCTCAACTAAGCCGCCGGTGGTCAACAACATGGGCGGGTTTTCTCCTCCTTTCAGTCTTTGTTGGAGATTTGCGCTCACGTTCGTAAGCGAGCGACCACATGAGCACACGCTGCATCCTCGTAGCTACAACGATTCCTCGTTAAAAAGGAGGTAATACGGTGAGAAGTTGGTCATCAATTAACCAACAAACAGGAGATGTTAGCAACGAAGCATGCGACGGAAATGACAATAGAGAGGCATTACAACAATAGCTTTGGAATTCAAGAAAAAAAACCTTAAAAGTTTTACCTTTCACTTGAGTTTCATATTCGGCCACTATCTCCTTGTCCTTTCGGAATTTGGCTGGAGACGTCATGGCTGGGATTGGAAGAGCAAACCACTTGTCCACGCTGAAGTCAATTTGCTCAAAATTAGGCGATAAGATTTTGCTTGATGGCAGATTGGAGGAATATCCACGTTGCGGCTTGGTAAAAGGAAATGGGTTGGAGGGAAAAAAGAGGGGTTCCAGATGAGAAAATGTTGCTCCACGTCTAGAGAGTCCGCCGGTCCGTATTGTCTTCCCTGCGTGCGTTCACTCAGGGCGCATTGTGAGTTTGACGCTGACTCTGCTGCTGCACAGTTTTCCCACGCGCCTCTTCTGAACGACCGTTAGCCGTGCAAAATGTTTAAAGTCAAAAGGGGGGTTTATCCCCCCCTTGAAATTGGGCGATAAATTGTCAGTATGTACCCCAGAAGCGTCCACTTGCTTCTTCGGTCCCGCCTGAAGTGATCTGCTCTCCCCCCACGAAGAAATGCGTTAGAGGAGGAACCGGTGGAGGGGTTGGCTGTTCCTCGCCCCCACTGCGCAGGACATTGGGATGCACGCGTGCACGGTGTTCTTTTGAGGTACTTACAAGGCAAATGTACATTTAACTAATATAGTCTTTTAAAATTGTGACGGTTTGTTCTGGGATCATTTGAACGTCCACTTGCTTCTGAATCACAATATTAAGAAACAACGCCAAGTGGATTTTGTCTTGTTTTTTCATGACTGTCAGTCACAAACGTTATACCATTCTTTATGGATTCACATAATGTTTTCCATTTGTTGTTTTCAAACTAAAAACAAGAGTTTTTGACAGCTTGTCACAACCGGAAGTAGTCACCAACGTTACCACGCGACAACTCAGATGTGTCTTATTTCACTCTTTTTTTAGAATTAATTTCAATGGTGGTTTAACTTCCAACTATATTACATTAAAACGCCAACTTCAAACGCAGTCACTATGTTATATTTCCGGTCAGGGGAAAACTTTTCTCTCTGAACCGGAGCAAGCCCCGCCTAATTTTATAAGGCACCAACGACTGTTTATTAAAACTGCAATTGGCTCTAAAATCCAAATGACGTGAATTTGAACCAACCAGCTTCGGAGACATCAAAAATGATCACTGACCAGCGGAATTTGTATCCAATTAAATTTGGGTTTAGTGAAATTTCTGGCCAATTGCGTGTGTCTCTGCGGAATACATCCAATCAGAACCAATCCTGGTTTCTTTCAAAGATTGTTTCCGGAAGCTGTTTAAAATACCAGGACGCTGTAAACAAAACAGACCGCTATTTGGTTAGCTTATATCTACAGCTCCACGAACGCGGAGCTGTTCGTGTAAAAAAATAGCATTACTCGCCGTTTCTCGGTGTATTTTCGAAATTTTGCCGACCGGCCTCTTCGTGAAACGTGAAGATAACAATCCCCCCGTGAGTTTGTAATGCATCAGGAACGCTAACATTAGCTGCGTTTGCTAGACGAGAGAGGCTCACCGTCGCCTCCCAATTGAATGTTTAAAGGCACCCCCGTCACGCGTAAACGCAAAGAAATCGGATAGCGTCACTGCGAATTCTTTTTTCAGCTATAATTGCACTATCAAGGCGGCGTGAAACGCCAGAGCTCGCAACACCAAAGCAGGACGACCATGTCGACGTCCAACGCCAATTTCAAAAACAAGTGTGTCGCCCAGGTGAATTGCATCTTTTGTGACAGCGTCCTCTGTACGAGAGGCATGAAAGCCGTGCTTCTTGCAGACACCGAGGTTCAGCTGTTTTCGACTGATATACCTCCAAATCGGTAAGTGCCGATGGAGTTAGCACCACTGCTAGCTTTTATTTACATACGTTTTTGTGACACCCGATGTGGGTTTCCAGATTGTGTGATTGATTAGGTGTCTGACCTCTGAACCATGTTTGTTTACCCAATACGAACAGAACTGTTGACTTTGTGGCCAGCTGCTACTCGACTGGAAGTTGCAAGTGCAAATTGAGAGATATTGCATGTCTCAAGTGGTAGGTACAGAATTATCCTCATACGAGTCGCATTAGCAGCATTGGTGGTTATTCATTTTGTGTGCCGTTCCTCTATTGTTCTCAATCCAGGTTGAAAACAAACACCTGTTGTTCCCCAGTCGATAGCAGAGACAGCACTTTTCCGCTGTGTTCATTGTAAAATGCTGACTCATATCTCTGCTTTGTTTTTCCGCCACAGTGGTAACGTAGTTGGCTATCATGTTGTGGCCCCCTGTAAGCCCTGCCTGCTCTCCTGTAATAACGGACACTTCTGGATGTTCAACAGCGATGCCGTTTCCACTCTGAACAGATTGGATGCAACAGGTCTGTTTCAACAGTGAAACTGGAATTCAACTTTTGTTTGATTTGAGAAAATACAGTATGTTTTGAATATTTGCAACCCTCCAATTGAGTTTTCAGCATGACACATAGTTTTCAGCTATCTGTACTTTGCCTCAGTACAGTGAGACCTCAACTTACGAACTTAATTGGTTCCCAGACGGAGTGTGTAAGGCGAAAAGTGTGTATCTCAAAAAAAAAATTCCCATAGGAAACCATTAAAATGGGAATAATCTGTTCCCGGGTTTCCATAAAATATACATTTTCAACTAAATAAGCCTTAAAACTACACACAACATACCTTATTATATGTATAATAAATGTGCTATTGTATTGTAATGAAAGAAATACACTGCATTGTATGATAAAGTCACTTTATTTACATCATTTATGGCTTGATGGAATGGCGTTGGAGGTCAAAGGGAATTGCTGTTTGGAAAGAGAGGCGCATTACATGAGGACTATAATTAAAGAAATAAACTGTGCTGTAAAAGAAAGTTTTATTTACCTTTTTGATGGTCGTTGATGGCTTATGAAAGGAGAGTCACCTTCCATAAGGACTGTTGGTAACTTAACCTCTGGTGCTGTTCGGTCGTGTGCTTCCGCCGAAGATCACTCCGCCAGCCGTGGTGGGTGTGTATTATGAAAATAGTGCTTATTATAAAGTTTAATTTTCATAAATTTGATGTTTGTAAGACGAAAAGTTTGTAAGATAAGGTGTTTGTAAGTTGAGGTCTCACTGTATTGGATTGGATTAAATTTGCCTTTATTAGTCTCGCGGTGGAGAAATTTACATTTCACAACAGCAAAATTATGAAAGAATATGAGATGAATTATGAAATTATCAATTATTGGTCTTTATTGTGAATTATTAGTTTTACCCACTGCATTTGAAATAAAAATAGCCCTGTTGTCCCATATAATGAGTGAATTATAGAATATCACGACTTGTGCTGAGTCACTACTTGGATTGAGTTAGTACTTTGACAAGAATATTTTTACACTAGTATATCAGCACACGCTACTTTCGCTACAATTGTGTATCAAAAGTTGTCCGCCGTCGAAAACCGTTTTTTTAAGAGGATGTCAACTCCTCCCTGTGTGCAGGTCTTAATCTGCTCCTGTGGGGAGACCTGCCTGAACTAGATGAGAGTGAAAACGAGGAACCAGAAAGCCCATCACAGGAAGATTGCATCAGGTAAAAATGGACACGGGAGACCCAGAGACGCTTTGCAGGAACCAACAACGTTCACGTGGAACTGGATGAGTTGGAAAGATGGGGGACTTTAAAGTGTTCTTTAACTCTGAATCATATCGGACTAAAAGGTGCTGCTTTGTTTCGGGCCCAACATGGCCAAGGTACTCCTGAAGCCACGCCCAATCGGTCATGTCACGACAGGTGTTTTGCCCTTGGGCAGCTGGTGGAACACCTGGTCTGACACACATGCGTGCGCAGTTGGTCTCCTCAGAAAACAGCACAGTGGTTGTGCTTATGTCAATGTAAAACTCACACTTCACCTTTTAAAAACGTTGTTGAACTTTTAGACTTAAAATGGGTGCAGTCCCATTTGCATCCTGCGGGCGGCAGTAATTAGCAACACAACGTGCAATGCAACATGGGGTCCACAGCAAATAGTCAAGAACGAATTCAAAATTCCTTTGCTCTTCATCTCTGTTCTCCCGCTTTAAGCACAATCTCATGCTCTGTAAATTGCAATCACCATCTTCTCCTGTCCAACAAAACGCATGCTCTTAAAGCAAATTTCAATCACTCATCAAATTTTATACCATGCTTATATTAAGCCTGGATTTCTGTTACATCAAATCAAGTACTGTATAATGGAAATCAATCAAGGGCGCACTGACACTGAATCAGTGTGTGTCTTTGTGGATTTAATGGGCAAACAATACACGGGCTACACACAGTGATTTTGTTGAGTGTGTGATTCATCGATATGCTCAAGGTTTTATGCCCCAAATATGACTGCATGTGTTATGCTGTGACATTGACTGAACTATTTATTTTTCACATTTGACAGAGGCCTGACATTTGCTCTGTTTTGGTTTTGTATGTAGCACTTTGAGAGTGGACAATATTTTTAAAAAATGAAACATTGAATGATGGCTTTCCGTCGTGATACTGTGGAGTCTTATTTGGCAAATGCCGGGATGATAAATTGCAGAACGAGGAAATATTGAGGAAAACTATCTATTCCAATGTCAAAACTGTCACCGTCTTAACAACTTTGACTTTTCAGGATTTGTTTTATGTAACATTTCAACATTTATAATGTGTAAAAAGTTGATATTGTAATATTAATATATTAAACCTGTAAAACACTATGAAAAAAAATATAAAGTTGGTCTGCCTGATTTATCTTATTTTAACAACACACAAGTAGAAATAATAATTGTTGAAATCATAAAACGCTCTACCATTGACAGGTGATATAACAGCTAGCCAATATTCAACTAGACTTAAGTAATTTCTGAATCAAACAACCATTGCAGATTATTGCTCTGCAGTCGTGCGTCTTTGTTTCTTCACACATTCATCCTTATGACTAACAGTCCATATAACAAATATGATCAATATAGTCAACCACTCTGTTATTTGTCTGCAGGCCAAACAAACACTTTCAAACGACATGTTTCCTTTTTGTTTACAGTCTTTGTTTACAAATTAATTGGTTTGAAATGTGCATTTAATGTACGTATTTAATATTTCAGTTGTGATGGTTTTCTCACAAGAAGGTATCACTTTGAGCTTCTTCTGCCTTGGACAATGGTTACATGAAAGTAAAAAAAAAACATTTAAATGTATATGAAGTGAATAATTACTTGCCCAGCTGAAATGTATATTTTGGATTTGCACTGAAATTGAGATGGTATTTGGAAAACTTGTTTTGTATCCTGGTTGAATTAATAAAGTTTTTATTACACGAATATAACATTTGAATTTCATGTTTTACTTGATTGGATTGGATTTGCCTTTATTAGTCTCGTGGTGGAGACATTTACATTTTTCACAGCAGCAAAGATATGAACGTAATGAACATTTAAAATTATGGGAAATATGTCACTCCTCTTTTTGGTATTGGTAAATAGAACACCAACATTCACAAAAGTTTTATTTAAAATAATTAACCAGCGTGATATAACGTAGAAAAAAACTGGAGTAAATTAAAAAAAAATCGAGGTGCCTTTGATGCTGGTGCCTTCAGGACTCTGAGGGTTTGCCCAATGCTCTACCCCCCTCTTGTGGATAAAACATAAATTACATAGACAGGAGGCAAAATAATTTGAATTACATTCCATTGAATTTGAATCTCAGCAAAACGATAATGTGTGTCAGTAATTAAAATACCACGTTATTATTTTTAATTAAGCATTATTTATATACATTTTGCATGGTTCAAGGTCTCCATAGATATGTATATGGTATATGGATTTAATAGTTGCCACATGATAGTCCATACACCTCTGATTTTCTGACTTTTGTATATCAATGCAGGAATGCAGTTCATAATGAAAACTCCGATTTTTTTCGCACCTTGATGATTTCAGTGTTTGACATTACTTTACGATTATGTCAGATTGATGACATTTTTAAGATTTAGGGACATGAAGCAGTGGTGCCCAATACGTTGATCGCGATCGACGAAACGTCGTGAACGAGTGTGGCGTGGAAAAATAAACAATTCAAAACATCTGTGTGTTTGTGTGTCTGATATTATATAATGTTTTTGTCGATGCACACTACACGCTTCGCACCCCATAATTCTCACTTTCACAGTCATGTGTGTACACCTGCAATACCGGAAGTTGTTAGCGGAAGTTGTCAGTCTAGAGTAGCAGTTTGAAATTTGAGCAATTGCGCAATATAATTAACTTTCATTCATTTTTATTCTTTTATTCAGATATTCTTTCGTTTACAATTCAATTGAGGGCACTGGCAAAGAATGGAAATCCGGACACGCTGCAAAATTGCGTCCCAGGCCTCGGCGTCAGGTTTCAACGAAGGTAAGCAGCGATTTGCTTTTCACAAACTTTTATGTCTACTTTTTTCTTGTCTCCGTTTTATATGCCGTATTGAGTGTTGTTCGTCGGGAAATGCGTTTGTAAATTGGCGTGTACGTGTTTCTTGCGTCAACGGGTCGATTGATGCAGATCGGTTAATTTAAATTAAAAGTATATTTTTGGTCAAAAAAAGTTTAGCATTTTCTTTGAAAGCAGCAAGGCCATGATTTTGGATCAACAGTTTTCATAATAATTTTATTTATGTTTATTTTTTTCCCCCATGCAGATGGGAACTAATAACTAGGATTGCCTGAGATATGGAAACGTCCAAACAGTATCGACAAAAAAATAAAATAAAATAAAATAAAATAAAATAAAATAAGTGAAAATTGTGACGCTAGGTGGCAGAGTGGTACCATGAATATAAACAATCAGAGTCATTGCTGGACGAGAAGGACATCCAGATTACAAACCTACGTGTAAAAATAATAAAATCGCTTTCCATACAACTGCAACGTAAAACATATAAAAGTGTATTTGGTACGTTCCAACAATACGTGTTTATGCTTTTTTTAATAAAAAAAAAACATGTTTGTTTAAAAGTTTTTTTCATGGTAATTGTGTACTATAGGTTTTTGTATTTTTTATTAAACATGTAATTCTGTACTACTTCCTTATAGGCGGATAGTATAGATGGCTATCAAATTGGAGGTCACCTTGACCATCATCGAGAAGAGAATATTTCATCGAAGAAACACAAGAAGGTTCATAAAACTAGGCAGTCTGTCATGGCCATCTCCTGATAATAGACCTAAAAGGGCTAATGTCTGCCATTGCCTGATTATGCATATTAATGACACCTCAAGAATTCATCACAAAAATCTTTTTACAATGGGTGAGGAGGGCAAATGGTAATAAATGGCTGGATTTATTCCCTTTAGGGACGCACTTCATCAGGGAGACATGTTTTAAATAATGTATCCAAATGATTTCATACGCAATAGTTTGGATGAAACGGGAGGAAGTAGGGTGTCGTGCAAACCGAATCGCGCAGGTGTTGCTGGGTATCGGTTCCGTGCCTACTTGTCCATATGCAGCACTCCACTGTGAGACCAGCTGCTCTGGGCTTTTGTTGCTCAAGTGTTCAAGATCACACAAAAGAAAACTTCAAACAAGCCTCTTTTTTTCTTCTTCCTTTTTTTATTGTGGTCTGTTCTTGTGGGCAAGCTGATTACAGCAAGGGATAAAAGTTGTTCCTATACAGTAAACTAATGTGGAGAATCAGAGAGCTCTAATTAAGTCATGGGGGAGCCAGAGGGAGCCGACATAGATGTGTTCCCCAAAGCCCAGACCGACGGTATGAGGGAGGGAGGGGATTGCTTCAGCGGGAACTTCACAGGCCAACAGTAGTCGGCATCAAAGGTACTTGTTGTCAGCTGAAGGTCCAGTCGAGGTATAAACTGTTGCATGCAAGCCGCCCTCCATTAAAGCCCCAATAAGTGACTCCAAATGCAAACGCTGCGTGGATCAACATGGACCTACATGTGCTTTGGAAAATACTGCTTTTATGTTCAACCATGTTAAATGAATGCTCCCCCCAACGCTTTTTTTTAGTTTGAACAAATAATTAAAAATAATTTACATTGCTACCATGAACATTAACCCTCAAATTATGTTGAAAAAAAAAATCACGTATGTAAAAATTCACACAAAACAGTCAAATAATAGGTGACATCAGCAACAACTGTTTCTGAGATGTTATATACATACTTCTTGAGTACTTGAAAAGAGAGACCACGTCTTTTCTATCCCATTGGGATATTGTAGAACTGTTTTGAAGAAAGGAAAAGGAAATGATATCCAGTGCTTTAGTCAACACAAAAATGGCAACGGGTCAAATTGATTCATTAACATAATATGAGGGTTAAAACAATGTTCGGGTAGTCTGGCCTAAAATCATTTTCCTGTCATTTATGCATTTTCTAAAGATATCCCAATACTTTTGCATATTTAAAGAAATTATGGTATGTATTTTACTGTGTTTTTTAAGTCGCGGTTTGCAGTGAAAACTTACACTGTGGCATACAAGTAAACATGAAAAGGTAAAAATATCAAATATTGTCCTCAATAGAAGAGTATGCCCCCATACCTCCCCACTCACACATTTTCCCCTGTAATTGAACTGTATTGAAACATTTTGCACTATTATCTCCCCCGGAATGTTAATAAATCTTCAGAATGGATCTCTTCACAGTACACAAGGCCCCGCCCTCAACGCTCATCGGCCTAAATTGTGCATAAGTCACTTCTTCTCATTAAATAATGAAATAAAAAGATTTAAATTGTTTGGAGTACAATCATTCCACTGCTTTTGAGTCAAATTTATTCTGAATATTTGACTTAAGAGTAAAATTTAGCTTTTTTATCCTATTACGAGTCTAGTTTTCCTCCGTTAGATTAAAAGATACTGCATAGGCCTATTCACCATTAATTTCTAAACAAGCCTACATGACTCTTTAAATCATACGCGTTTAATCATCAAAATTGCTTCATGGTCATTTACTCACCGGTATTTGAATTATATCATAAGAGTGGCTGGTCACTATATTTTTGTAGTCATACATATACAGTGAGACCTCAACTTACGAACTTAATTGGTTCCCAGACAGAGTGTGTAAGGCAAAAAGTGTGTATCTCCCCCAAAAAATTCCCATAGGAAACCATTAAAATGGGAATAATCCGTTCCCGGGTTTCCATAAAATATACTTTTCAACTAAATAAGCCTTAAAACTACACACAACATACCTTATTCTATGTATAATAAATGCGCTATTGTATTGTAATGAAAGAAATACACTACATTGTATCATAAAGTCACTTTATTTACATTTGTGATGGTCATTTATGGCTTGATGGAATGGCGTTGGAGGTCGAAGGTCAAAGGGAATTGCTGTTTGGAAAGAGAGGCGCATTACATGACGACTGTAATTAAAGAAATAAACTGTGCTGTAAAATTAAGTTTTATTGACCTTTTTGATGGTCGTTGATGGCTTATGGAAGGAGAGTCACCTTCCATAAGGACTGTTGGAAACTTAACCTCTGGTGCTGTTCGGTCGTGTGCTTCGCCGAAGATCACTCCGCCAGCTGTGGTGGGTGTGTATTATGAAAACAGTGCTTATTATAAGGTTTAATTTTCATAAATTTGACGTTTGTAAGACGAAAAGTTTGTAAGTTGAGGTGTTTGTAAATTGAGGTCTCACTGTATTGCCTTCCTTTTTATTTAAAAAAAAGACCATGTGATGTCATTGTAGCACAGTGAGCATATTTTCCCTCTCGCATTGATGTCGTCTGCCATAGCTTAATTATTAGACGTACTAATGGGAATGATTATGCAAAAGTTGGAAGAAAAAAAAGCTCAGATGGACGATTCTACTCATAAATTTCTTGGTGAAGTAACGCAATCGCATGCACACACGACATTATTTAGAAGAGCTGTGTGGCCGTTTGGAGCCATCTGCAAATTGCAATGTAGTACTCAAATGATGGTGATGCATTTAAGGCCATTTGTGTGTGTGTGTGTGTGTGTGTGTGTTTGTAAAGTTGCAAGTGTGTGAGTGTGTGTGCTCGCCCGCGCATGATGCATGCAGGGGGAGGGGTCGAGTGAGTCTGGTAGAAAATCTCTAATCCGGGTGCTGTCAGGCCCAAACCCGGCTTGATGTCCTATTGATGCGGAACAGAACAAAACATTGTGGGCCCCTAGCTAAGCTCGCTCTCTCTCTCTCTCTCTTGCTCTCTCTTGCTCTCTCTCTCTCTCTCTCTCTCTCTCTCTCTCTCTCTCTCTCTCTCTCTCTCTCTCTCTCTCTCTCTCTCTCTCTCTCTCTCTCTCTCTCTCTCTCTCTCTCTCTCTCTCTCTCTCTCTTTCACTTTCTCTGTCTCTCTGTCTCTTTTCTGCATCCTCTCTCTCAATCTTACTCTCTCTCTATGTCTCTCTCTCTCTCTCTCTCTCTCTCTCTCTCTCTCTCTCTGTTTTCTGTCTCTTTTCTCTCTCTCTCTCTCTCTCTCTCTCTCTCTCTCTCTCTCTCTCTCTCTCTCTCTCTCTCTCTCTCTCTCTATATATATATATATATATATATATATCCCCCTCTCTCTAATTCTCTCTCTAATTCTCTCTCTCCCCCTCTCCTCTTTCTATCTCTCATTTTCTGTCTCTGCCTTTCTGTCCTTTTCTGTCTTTCTCTCTTTCTTTCTCTTTATCTCTTTCTCTATGTCTCTCTCTCTCTTTTACACACACACACACACACACACACACACACACACACACACACACACACACACACACACACACACACACACACACACACACACACACACAGACACAGACACAGACACACACACACACACACTAACGTGGGCCCCTCTGTGAAGCCCCCGGCCAGGCCCCCTACTCTCTAACTGGGAGGGGCATTGCTCAGACCAAACACACTCTTGTGCATTCAAAACAACAACTGACTCGTGCTGAAATCTTAACTCTTTGAGTAGCGTGTTGCTGACTCCATTCGTTTTCCGTTCCGCAACGCAGAAGCGCATCCCGTTGGCTTCTGCGTTGATCCAAACGGACGTAAATTCATTTTCTGGTGATTGATTGCAAACATAACCGTGATGCTAGGCTACACTTAACAGAAGCCAGACACGCCATTGTACTTTGGCGGTAATAAAAGTGTGTATCTGTGGCGATAAGCAAGTTATTATTTCCCCGCTGTTCGGACTGCTCGCTTGCCCGCAGCATCTCTGTTTACTATTAAGGCTTGAAAGAAAGTGAAGACGGAGAGCAGAGACACAGGAAGTGAGAACCGTGTTTGTTTGGGGTGAAATAAAAATGAGGACTTGCACACTGCAAGAATCCAAACTAGGGCGCGGAAAATCCTACTGGACCCTCCGCACCCTGCACACCACCTTTTCCAGCTACTCCCCTCAGGCAGGCGCTACCGATCCATGCGCACCAAATCCAGCAGACATTTAAACAGCTTCTTCCCCCAAGCCATTAACTCTTTGAACTCTTTCAACAGTAGCCAAAATGGAACTGTATAGTGCCACTTAGCAGTTTTTTTTTTTGACGACGATACTAGTGCAGCGTGTTCTACCGGAAACAAATTCCTTGTGTGTTCTACATTCTTGGCAATAAAGATGATTCTGATTCTGATGATGAAGTGTGTTGTGCAGTTTTCGGATACATTTGACTTCTTCACGTACGCGGCGTCGTTCACCAGCACATGGAGACGCGGCTAGTCAGGCGTCATGGAGCAGGGCCCCGCTTTGACCCAAGCTTGCCCTCTCAGTTTGAAGCATTGGACTTCCTGTCTGATCCACTGGAGCTGAAATAAATCTGCGGTCCAGAGTGCTTGGGTTTTCACTCCGAGGTGCCGGCCTCAAGGTTTCACCTGGGACCTCGTCCAAACACTTAAAATAACTGCCGTGCTAAAGGAAAGCAATACGCCCACGCTATGGAAAACATCCTTACCTGTGGTTCCACACCCAGGCTTACTCACAGGGTCAGGCTGTGCCCGCCTTCCCCCTGCACCCTCCCCACTTACTAAACTAGGTTTCCTCTGTTGAATCACACTGATCTTTATTCCACCGCGCCGCCGGGCTGCCGTCCAAGCAAGGCCCGAGCGGCCCTAAACGAAATGGTTTTTATTGACGGGCGAAAGCAGCCGGGCCGACAGCGCCGATTGGCTGTAATTGGTCGGCGAGTCAGCAGCGTGTTTGAACTACCCCATGTAAAGCGGCAGCCTTTAAAATGTGCGCACACATTGGACGCCCACCCCTGTTTCTCCTCTCCGCTCGCCTTAAGAGAAGCCAGATGGGCCACAGGGAAGCAATCACCCCTCTATTTGTCTTGGTACCGGTCGAGCCGGTGAAGTGTTCTCAGGCCCCTGTATTGCCTGTTGTCTCCGTCGCTCACGACAGCTTCTGGACAAATGGTGACTCCATGAAATGGGGGCGAAAAGGACCGGCTCGGATGACACTCTGTGGAATGCGGACCTCCAACAAGGCCAAACATTTGGATCATCTCCAAATTGTACACCGTCACAGATACAATACATACGTACTTTCTGATTGAGATTGTTTGTCCAAATGTGCCTTGGCGATTAACCAGCGACTTTGAACACATCACCGGTCAAATTAGTCTCAAAATGGTATTCTGATGGATTTTCTGTTTAAGGAATAGGAAATAGGACATGTTTTTATTCATCTATTTTGCTAATTGGTGTCGATGGTCCGGTATCAACCAGTAGTGGCTCTCCCATTTTAATTAACTCATTCACTGCCAGACGATGTGCAAAAAAAAAAAAAAAATAATAATAATAATAATAATACATTTCATTTATAAGCGCCTTTCAAATCTCTCGAGGTTACTTTACAGTCATGGGATAAATGTGTCGACTCCAGTGCCAGGATTTTTGTCATTTTCACTCAAATTGTCGGACCCACAGAATATTGAGTTTTAGGACTACACAATTATTCAATGCAGTGTAAGAAACCTCAGATTCTCTCCTTTCATCAGTAAAAAAAGTTATTTCCTAAATTATATGGGTCTGGAGTTATATGAGCTTGAAAGGAGGGTGGCTGTACAAAATACAATGCAACACATACATATTGGTTTATATAGCGCTTTAACAACAGCTGAAGCTGTATCAAAGCACTAACATGGAAAAAGGGAGATGCTGCCCCCTTGTGGAAAAGCAAAAAAATGCCAGAGGCCAGGGCCAGCGTTTTATTGGCACCCAAGCATGAAAAAAATAAAATCCGAACAAATTCGGGAATAGTGCTGCACATAATATTTTCAATTCCCGAAAAAAATGTGAATGGCAGTGAATGAGTTAATTAGCTAATTATTTATTGATTGCTTAGTTAATCAAATAATTGATTTGTTTTTTTCTGCTTTCACTTTGGTCGTGTGATTTTCACACTCAGCGGTGACGATATTTGGGGATTTATTTGTCATCACTTAAACCTATTATTTTTCTTAACTCATTCACTGCCATTCCCGATTTTATTCGGGAATCGTAAAGTGTGATGTTGAGCGCCATTCTTGAATTTGTTTGCCGATAAAGTTCAGGTCAGACCTCTTGAAATGTTTTTCCGTTCCATGAGGGAGCAACATTTGTCTTTTGTCCAGGTTAGCGCTTTGTTACAGCATCAGATGTTGTTAAAGCGCTATATAAAACAATATTTATGTATTGTATTTTGTACAGCCAACCCAATTTCAAGGTCAGATAACTCCAGACCCATATAACTTAGGAATTAACTCTTTTTTTTTATTAAAGAAGAGAGTCTAAGGATTCTAACGCTAAATTGAATGTTTATGTAGTCCTAAAACTCAATATTTTATGGGTCCGGCAATTTGAGTGCAAATGACAAAAACCCTGGCACGAGAGTTGACTCACTTTTTCACACCATCCACCACCATGAATGAGTTAATCAAATAATTAATTAGTTTATTTTTGTATTTTTATTTTTACTTTGGTCGTGTGCTTTTCACATTCTGAGCTGGGATGTCTGTCATCACTTATTTACAAAAACCCATTTTCTCATGTTATTTTGTCGATTTTTATTCCAATGCAAATGCCATTGCAGACAAGCCACCTCGTCAGTGACTGCAATAATATGAAAATACGAACGAACATGAACTAGTGAATGCTTTAAAAAAAAAACAGAAACAACAGGAAAATGTTGCTTGATCATTGAGTCAAATCCAGACAAAATCTTCCATGCATGAATGAACGTATTTATATTAACTTGACAACTAACCCCGAACATGGAACAGACATTAACTTTAATTCATAAGCTAACCTGTCACACAATTCCAAACACAAAATGGAACTTTTTTTTTTTCATTTCATTACCGTATTGATGCGATCCAACAAGCCATGACAGTGACCTGCTGTTGCGCCACCTAATGGTACGCACCAAAAAGAACAAGGAACTTTTTTTTTTCTTTCTTGTGAATCAAACCTCCGAAGATGGAGGACACTGATTCGCTGTGGCGACCCCTTGAAGGGAAAAGCTGAAAGGAAATGAAGAAGTTGTTTTTTTTTTCTTGTGCTCTGAACATTTTTGGTGTCACATCAATCACGTTCCCCCCCAAAAAAAATGTCTTGCCATTCAATCAGAAGTTGGACTATCTGGTCCCATCATAAGTGCATAATAATATCAATTGGATATCACTTTAAATTTTAATCACTTACTGTAGACTAATTTGGTTTCTTTAGCCACAACTCCAAGTCACATAATTTTGTGTGAAATATATATAGGAAAATGAGTAAAACATTCACAGAATAGTGAGAGTTGACACAGATTCAAACCCACAACCTTTGAATGTTTCGATGTGGCCACTTATGTTAACCTATGCTCTCTGTTGACAAATATTAGCATTCAGCAAACAGAAATCCTTTCCTCTTGACTGTTTTTCAAGTTTTTTGTATATTAATATACACATCCACACAACACTTGTTCTTTGGCCCTGTGGCCTATCATCTATTTTGCTTTGTTCAAATCAACGTTTGCCGTTTTAACGAAATTGCTTACAGACAAAATATACTGTATTTTCCAGTGTATTAAGCGCACTCAAAGCCTTGATTTTCTTCCAAAGATGACCCTGCGCCTTATACGCAGGTGCGCCTTATATATGAAGTATTATTGATCCACAACAGGTCTTTTGCAACTACTGTCAGCAGCCATGACTCTATTTCCCCCTGTAGAAGAAGTAGTGCGTAACTCGACTGTAGCGCCTTATAATGTGGTGTACGTTATATTTGGAAAACTTTTATATTTTTATATATTACAATTGGAAAACCTTTTTCATTCATTAAAGGTGCACCTTATACTCCAGTGCGCCTTATGTTTGAAAGTACACCATTCATTGGGGTTGTGCCTTATACTCTGGCACGCCTTATACACAGAAAAACACGATATATCTTGATGGCTTGAACTTCTATTTAATATCAGCACTCCACAGGCCCAAGTAGTTGCTTGAGATCATAGGCGGGATGAATATGAGGGTCATTGAAGAAGCTGGTAGCTAACATCCTTCACCTGTTGATACGTACACCCGCATTTAGAGGTCAATTGATGGTTTTGCGTGTGTGTGTAAGAGTGTGTGTGAGATAGAGACATTCCACATGAACATGCATATGGTTTCGTTTAGCGCAATGAAATCAGCACCAGACACAGAGCTGTGACAGTGAACGTGAGTGTCTTTGCGCACGCACACACACACACAAAGTGAACCTGGTTTCATGGGTTAATAGAGTGACGGAATCCAAAAGGAATTTTACTCAAGGACCAAAGCAGCGAGCAACAAGGCAGCCTCTAAAATGCCCTTAAGAGCATTCCTGAGTTTTCAAAAGCATCTTTAACATAGCAGATCATATGCGAGATGACACATGTGTGAAGACTAAATACAACAAATTGCTCATCCACATTCAAGAATGTCACCGAGAGTTTCTGAGGGCCAAACCCACCTTGATATGTTCACCTCCCGATTGGTCGGCCTTGCTTTGAACCTTGACCTGTGACCTTCTCTGAGACTTGTGACCTTGAAGGAAGCACAAGGCAGAGAGGTGCGAATCTACCAAACGCACGCCCTCTGTTCCGCCTTTTCCCCTCGGATTATTCGTCTCCATCGGCGATGCAGAGCAGAAATGTCAGCGAGACATTAAACAGGAGGCGCCTGTGTGTGCTCTCCTCGTCCAACCTGTCTGATTGCCCTCACCTCTCTTCCTCCTCCTCCCATCACGCCGAGATACACTTCTCCAAGGAGCAATAAATTCATCCTCTCGTCTCCGAATCTCTTTGTCTTTCTTTTGTATCAACAGCCGCGTCACCTTTTGTGCATGTCCTCTTTTTAGACTCATATGCTTAATGTCAAGGCCACCAGTAATTCAAATCCAATAGTTGTATTTAAATCCCATCTCCTTCTTTGACGGAAGCTCCCAAGGCTCCAAATAACTTTTTTTGTCCTTGAAGGGCAATTTTGCTCATCGATGTCTTCATTTGAGGAGCAAATTCCAGAAACCTTTCAAAAAAAAGTATACGTGATCATCTCAGCAATTTATTTTAGTGTGGAACAATGTATGTCTATCTTAGGTTAGCTTACCCAATAGCATAGCTTCTCTTTCCATTTGCTGGCTATCCCTGAGTTAGAACAATTCTTAACAGAAGAGTAGCTTGTTTGCCGCCATGGAGCATGTCTTAAATAATATTCTAATAAATAATAGAATAATATTACAAATTTAATAGTTCTGCAATGTGTTAGCTGGACTATTAGCCCGTTGAAGCTTGTAAGCTAGCACAGCGCAGATAGCCCAGTACTTGTACGGTGGTTACTTGAGTGTGTCAAGATCAGCGATAACGCTTTTGGGGACTGTTTTGGTTTGATTATCACAAAAGCATAAATACAGTAAGTATTGTCTCATAAAGAATCGCTTTTGCGGTCCCAAAAATTTCCTTATAACAGAACTCAAGTTACAAATGTGGGAATTTACGAGCTGTATGAACGTGTAAATAAATGTATGGTGTCATGCATGTGCTGTATATACACGGTAAATATAGAATATTATCAACATGTATAACAAAACAAGTTATAAGATAGCAAAATATATTGTGCATAAACACTGACTAGAACTACTGAATACAACTGCTACACTCCACTAAATAACCTACAATTTTGAAAGCAAGCTTATGTGGAGAACCTGGGGATTTCCCATCCTATTGCGCATCATCCTGTGCTCAGGTAGCCGCGACTATGTCAAAGGCAAGAAAAATGGCGGAACAGACACATTTTTTTTCTGTATATCGAGCATGAAATTACACAATTTCACGTGGATTGTAATTCCGTGTTCCAAATACAGTAAAGTCTTGTTATATCGATATTCTCGGGAGTCGGAAAAAATATCGATATAACCGGACTATCGATATATCCGATCCTGCGGCATGTAAATTTTCTCCTTGCGTTCATAGAAATAGTATCGTAATAAGCAGTACTATCGATATAACCGATATCGATATAACGAGACTTTACTGTATCAGAATTTTCACTGCAGGGAATCGGTTTTTACTATCATTTAGTGGTTAAAAACAATTAATGCATATGATTTTTTTCCCGTATTAAGGAATTTCCGTTTGACAGAATTCCTTATGAGAGAAAACTTACTCTATATTATAGGTTACACCCACCCTCCAAAAAATAGGTGTGATGTATTGTAATGTTATTCTTAAGTAAGAATAAGCTGTTATTTTCACAGGGGTGTGTTTACTTCCGCCGTTAGCTAAATATGGCGCCTGTTTATGTTTTCCACTTCTAAAAGTTACTGACCACAATGAGATCAACTCACATGACCAGGGCTCATGTCCTGTCTACAACCAACTCAACCTGCTTTTTTTTGTTGTTGTTGCATGTTTTAACAGTCCAGAACAGCAGCCTGATTTTGTTTTCAGCTCCTGTTATTATTGCAACCGTGGCAACCAGGCCTCAGCGTTCCTTTTTCTTTTTTTTTTTTCCCCTGACCCTAACCATGCTTGTTTATTTTCTGAGGCCCAGGCCCAACCAAGAATACACAGCCGTGGGTGATGTCAGAAACCCCTCATTTAAATGCCATTATTGGTACATCATGAGAATGCGTTGAAGCGTCCACACCTGTGAGTGCCCGTGCGCACACACCACAGCGTTTGTGTGTGAGCATTGCGGCGCCCGGCACACTGGGGTGCTGTTTATTTTATTGAATGTTTATTTCGCTGTGTAAAACATGCCACTCGGGGACTTTTTGCGCAGCGATGTGCTCTAACTGTGAATCCCTCCCTCCTCCTTCTCCTCCGTTGATGTGTATATATATCTGAGCGTTCTCCTCACTAGTCTGTGTACTTGTGTAAATCCATCCAGTCACACATTGTAAACAATATCTCTACATGTTTATAAATGCTGCCCAACCACTCGAATGAATTTATGGTAATGCCTTGTTCTACTGCCCCTGCTCTGCGTGTGTGTAAGTGAGCGCATATACCTATTATGACGACTGCGGACCGCACCGCAACATATTTTCTTGGTTTCTGGTGGTGCAAGGAAGATTCTTTGTTTTTTTTTCTTTCTAACACACAGTTGTTGGTTAAACGTTAAAAAGCTAGTGACAGCAACCAGCAGGGCCCAACTGCTGCGAATCCACGGGCCCCAGTATGAAGTCCATTAGTGGATCTGCTCACTTTGTTTCTTTCTGCGCTCGTTGATGTCCAAGGCGATTCGATCTTTTCATAATGAAGGTAATCCTTGGAAATATTTGATTTGTTGGGTGATTTCAAACACTACCAGCCCTTTTTTTCCTCACGCAGTTCTATTAACTGACTCTGTTAAAGGTATTCAATACCTCGACACAATGACAACAGCAAGGGGGGATGACATTTGAAATGTCTTCAACTTATCTCACCAGCAGTTATTTCCTCACACTTTATCCAATTGCAATTGCAAATGCTGTTGATTCAAGATTGGTGCACTAACGGACACTGTTAAAAAAAATCTGAAGTACAAAAAAAGGCAATTTCTAGGTAAACTCTAACTTGGAATTAAGTAGAACATTTGTTTTGGAACACTCTCAGTTTCCTTTTATAACACATGACAATTTGACATTTTGGTACAGATTTGAGCAGGAGGTTGTTTGACAAATTGTATTAAAATAAAGGTCAGCAGGAACAAAATGTAAAGCATCAAAATGATCTGAACAGAAAAAAAGAAAGAAAACCAAGTGTAAAAGTCTTCCAAGGTTAAACAAACACATGCATAGCATACAAAGCATGCAGCAAACAATGAACCGACACCGGATGGTCGTGCCGGGAGTCCTTTTAAGTGTCACTGATTAAAACGACCAGCACCTGCGAGGCTGCAGGCAGGGCTGACGTCGCTACCCGTTGGTCGCCAATCCGAACGTGGCAGTCCGCCACTGATCGGGACGACCAGCACCTGTGCAGGTACAGGCGGGGCCGACAGCACCACCCGTTGGTCGCCAACCAGATCATGACAGTTTCTCGCTGAGGAGCGTTCCTTCAGTGACGTAGGGTGAGGACTCGTCACCAACTCAAAAACAAGACTTCGTGAATATTCAGCGCGAGTCTTAAAACGTAAAATATAGCTATATGCGGTGGAATCTTTGTAAAATATGCTCAGTAGAAGTCATTTGAAGCCATTTTACAAATCATGGACACAACTTGTCCAGAAACGTCGGTTGTCCTTTATGATAGTTGAAATTAAAATAAAAAAGCAAATGTGAACCACTGAATGGTTCGCTAAAATGTATTTAAATATGTAAATATTTGTAAAAAAGGTCCACCAAGGTTGCCCCCCCTACATTTTGAACACAACCAAATATGGCCCCCTTTGCAAAACGTTTGGAAACCCCTTATTCCAGCTTACTTTGGGGCGAAGCATACCATGAATTTGCAGGGACAAGCAACCTTTCACACTCATCTTTCACACTCCTCCTTGGGGCCATTTTTTAAAGATATTACAGACATGACTTCAACACGTCATATACTGTACCTTGGGAAACTCACATGTCGAGTGTGTGTGTGTTGATGCAAATTGGAGATCATTTCTCTTTGGAGTTTTGTCATGTCGCACGATACATGTGTTTTGTTGATTTGATAATTGCGTGCATGCAGGTGTGTGATGTGAGAGGGCATACGCGGGTCTGGGACTAAGCCATCATGGGCGGCCCTCATCAGGCGTGACAGGTGTTATTACATTGAAATGAGGGCAGTGATGTATGCATCTGTAATGTGGACCGGGCCTCTTCTGCTTGATGGGACCTGACGCTTCTCATTATCGTGACGATTCTGGAAAAAAAGAAAAGAACCAAGTACCAACATTTCTCCACCGAGTGCGGCCCATCAAGCCTAATGAAAAATTGTAAACACACGTGATAAAGACATGACTGAAATCAAGTTTGCCGCAATCAAATGTATCAAACGTTCTCCTTCAACTCCAAGCAGGGTTTGCACTTTGCTACCTTGCTCGGATGTTTGACCTTCCTAATGCAGAATGGGTAAAAAGTTTTGACATACCGTGGCCGTTCTCACATATATTTTGCATTGAGCTGCTGAAGCTTGACTATTTCCTTACCCTCAACATTAATTTAAAATTTGACTTGCTTTTTTTAAATTTTCCATTACTAATGTAGGAAAAATTCAGTCTCAAAAGTATTTTTTTGGTATATATTTATTAATAGGCGGCCCGGTAGCCGAGTGGTTAGCACACCGGCTTCACAGTGCAGAGGTCGCCGGTTCGCGTCCCGGTCCGGCCTCCCTGTGTGGAGTTTGCATGTTCTCCCCGGACCCGCGTGGGTTTTCCTCCCACACTCCAAAAACATGCATGGCAGGCAGATTGACCACTCCAAATTGTCCCTAGGTCTGAGTGTGAGAGTGACTGTTGTACGTCTTTGTGTGCCCTGCGATTGGCTGGCAACCAATTCAGGGTGTGTCCCCGCCTCGTGCCTGAAGACAGCTGAGATAGGCTCCAGCAACCCCCGCGACCCTAATGAGGAATAAGCGGTACGGAAAATGTAATGAGACCGATGAGATATTTATTAATTTATTTACTTTAAACATCTTTATTAACTCATTCACTGCCAGATGTGCAAAAAATGTGTCCACTCCAGTGCCAGGGTTTTTGTCATTTTCACTCAAACTGCAGGACTCACAGAATATTGAGTTTCAGGACTACATAAACATTCAAAGCAGCGTAAGAAACCTTAGACTATCTTCCTTCATCAGAAAAAAGGAGTTAATTCCTAAATTATATGGATATGGAGTTATATGAGTTTGAAATGAGGGCGGCTGTCCGAAATACAATGCAATACATACATATTGGTTTATAGAGGGCTTGAACAACATCTGAAGTTGGAACAAAGCGCTTACATGGAAAAAAGGGAAATGCTGCCGCCTTGTGGAAGGGAAAAAAAACATTGCCAGGCATCTGGCTATTTATCGGCACCCCAGAAAGAAAAAACAAAACCCGAACAAATTCGGGAATGGTGCTCTACGTCAGAGGTACCCAACCTCCGGGCCATGGACCGGCAACGGTCCGTGGGTCATTTGGTACCGGGCCGCGCAGAAAGAATAAATAATTTACATAAAATGAAAAATTACCAGATTACATCCGTCCGTCTATGACTTAGTCTTGACGCATGTCAAAACGCTTGTCTCGGTCACGTGATACATACTGATAAAATTAGCCCACCGTAAGCTAGCAAAATGAGTAAAAAACAAACATCTTATTTTGTTGTATTTATCCGCCGGTCCGTGAAAATCAGAATCAGAATCAGAATCATCTTTATTGCCAAGTATGTAGAACACATAAGGAATTTGTTTCCGGTAGAACACGCTGCACTTGTATCGTCGTCCAAAAAAAACCAAAACTGCTAAGTGGCACTATACAGTTCCATTTTGTTTATTTTATTTTTTTTATTATTTTATATTTATTTTATTTATTATTGTCTGTCATTAAACCGGTCCGTGGCGCAAAAAAAGGTTGGCGACCACTGCTTTACGTCATATTTCCAATTCTCGAATGAATTCGGGAATGGCAGTGAATGAGTAAAGAAGTAATGACGTGGATTGCATTTTTCTTGGGCAACGGTATGAAAATTTATGATTATGAGGGTCAGCGTGGTGTTCGACTGTTTAGCAGTTCCGCCTCATAGAGCAGGGATGCAGGGTTCAATTCTGGCTGCGGCCTTCCTGTACGGAATTTACATGTTCTACCCGTGCCCGTGTGGATTTTTTTCTGGGAACTCTGGTATCTTCCAACAACATCCATGACAAATACAAAGAACTCTTCTTTAATATGACGCTGTTGTGCCATCACTTTTTGGGAGAAACAAGAAAATGCTCACATGATGAGCTCAGCTCGATTTAAAAGGTCCGTATGATATCTAAATGCCTTCTGTGCTCTTTATTTGTGATGATATTAAATGACACGAGAGCGATAAGCTCGTTAGACGCTTAGTTAATTCAAATTATCCCAGGCAGGAGAAGAAGGCTGGCGTGAAATACAAACCATTGCACTTTTCCTCTATGAATGAATGCATTCTGAAGTCAATTCAGCCGAGGTGATGTGCGCCGCATTGTGTTAGCCGGCGTCTTATCGCCAGCCTTGATTACTGATTTGTGAAATGAATGTATTAATTGTTGTGAGTTAATGAAGCTTCCAGTGATGGCTGTGAGGGGGGGTGGGTGCCACAGAGTCCACCCGCTGTGATCACACACAATGGGCTGTGATATCATCAGAAACCAAGATAACTGCTTTCCCTTTGTTTAGTCGGGATGAAAAAGGAGCTGAAATAAACAAAATAGACCACTTAAAAATAAAAAAAAAGATGCATGTGTAAACTCAATTATTTCCATGCTCCTTAATGTTTTTTTTTTGTTCCCATCAATGAGATTGGGGGATCACTATAAATCCATTTATATGTGGCACAGTGCATGGAAAGCAACAAAACACTATGACAAAAATACATAAATACAGTAAAGTCTCGTTATATCGATATCGGATATATCGATAGTCCCGGTTATATCGATACTATTTCTATGCACGCACGGAGAAAATTACATGCAAACAGGGTCGGATATATCGATAGTCCCGGTTATATCGATATTTTTTCGGACTCCCTTGAATATCGATATAACTCATATATAGCTCATGTATTTCGTTTTTCTACTTTCATTCCTTTCATCACTTTGCTGCTGTGAAATGTAAATTTCTCCACTGTGAGACTAATAAAGGCATATCCAATCCAATCCAATAACGAGACTTTACTGTACATACATTAATAAATACATAAATAAATAGATAAATAGAAGTGAAATATATATGTATGTCATCATTGAGAATGCACCCTAAATAAATAAATACATAAATAAATAAATAACCACATAAATAAATAAATAAATAAATAAATAAACAGATAAATAAATAAACACATACATACATACATACATACATACATACATACATACATACATACATGCATACATACAATAGAAAGTGAATCAAGAGAAGCTATAAAGCAATATATGTGATTTTCAGACTTTTTACAGCTTCACAACATAACAACAAAAAGAAATAGACATGGAAATTCTCGTTACGTGCACCTGACTCGTGTCCCTTTTGTCACAGGGAGCCACAAAAGAAGTTCACCACTTTAAAATACTTTGCATCTGAAATTTTACAACCATGCACAAAATACCATCCCTGAACTGAGACCTTGTGATTGATCAGATCCATTTCCGCCTTAGCTATCCAAATGCAAAACACGAAACAGTAAACTTGCACCATCGCCAGCCATCATTTTCGCTTCGTTTGAAACAGCAAAACAGTGCAGAGCGTCGCGCCAAGAAGCGAACATCTGTCTCATTTGAATGGGCCGCAGCCAACTTGATATGCTGAGGAACAGATGTGACGCCATATGTTTTCCGCAGCAAAACGGTCCACTAAACTACTACCTGCAAGGCTCATCTACGGTACATAAAACAGCGAATCACTCGTTTAATGGCGAGAATGTACGTGTGCAAGGAGAAGCCGCCTGACTCAACGTAGCTCCCTCTGCCGTACAGTTTGAAGCCTGACATATTCATGGAAGGGAGGAGCTAAGAGGGGTAAGGGGAAACGAGGCCATTAAAACATTTGAAAACAAGTAATCCAATCTTATAAAGAACTCTAAAATGCAGAGGAAGCAAGTGTATGAGTTCTATGCTCCCTCTTACGAGTACCAGTTAAGAGGCGAGCGCGAAGCATTTTGGACCACCTGAAGACGCTTGACGGAGGATTGATTGACTCCAGAGTAAAATCTATTCCATAAATCCTGTCAGCGTGTGGTTAAGGCATACATTGTTTTTCAAAGTGCTGGTCATTGTCTGCACATCACATGGAGAGCATCTTATTTATTTATATATTTAGGTATTTCTTTCTTTATTTTGTTAACTATTTATTTAACTATCTATTTAATGTTTATTTATTCACATGTATGTTTATTTATTTATGTATTTATTTATTTATCTACATATGTATATCACTTTATTTATTTGTGTTTATTTATTTATCTATTTATTCATTTCTGTATTTAGTTTTGATTTATTTGTTTATTTATCTATTTATTTATTATTTTTTTAAAATGTGTTTATTTATTTGTATGTTTATTTTTCACATGTCTGTGTATTTGTGTACAGTAAAGTCTCGTTATATCGATATCGGATATATCGATAGTCCCGGTTGTATCGATACTATTTCTATGCACGCACGGAGAAAATTACATGCAAACAGGGTCGGATATATCGATAGTCTCGGTTATATCGATATTTTTTCGGACTCCCTTGAATATCGATATAACGAGACTTTACTGTATTTATCTATGTATTGGTTGATTTATTGATTGATTTATTGATTGATTCCATTGTCTATTTATTCATTCGTTTATTTACTCCTTATTTTCCGTATTGGTATGCGTACAACTTCTGGGTTAGAAAAATAGCCACCCAAATAATTCCAATGTCAAACGAAATTTGAATCACAATCTTAATTTAGCACGCTGCAGTGCTTTTAAGACATACTTGACTTTGGCAAGGCTGCTGGATTTCACATTCATATTGACACTCAAGGAAATATTTAACATTTATGACAAGGATCGCAAATGCCCATTTGGACAGTGGCATCACACTAAGTAAACATTCCAGCAAAACTAACATTTTCTCCCGATTCATATTCCACAACGTGTGACCAGGTTCCCCCTCACTGATGCGTTGGCTGAATAGCAATGAAAGGACAACTCAAGTGTATTCGTGACTAAAGTGTACACACTTTATTGCCCTTCAATCCTTTTATCTGTGGACGTGAAAGGGTCTAGTCACGCCGGCGGGTTTATGCGGTGCACGAACGAGCAGCCGCTCCCCTTGCGCGTGTGTGCGCCGCCTCCGTTTGTCCGTGTTCGCTCCAGCAAGTGAGAGGGATAAAGGTGAAACGACTGATTTGTTGCAGTCGCTAAAATAATAGAGCAATTTCTTTCCTTGATGCTCGCGCTGCGCTGTTGACACACACACACACACACACACGCCAGTAGACAGCGGACTGTTCTCTCAAATCATCCGCAAACAATGACACTTGGGAACAGATCACATCAATCTCTCTCAAGAGAAATATGAGTTTCCCCCTCACCTTAACACTCACTCCCTAAACTAAATCAAACATACACACACACACCCTTGCTAAGGCCACCGGGCTTTGTGTGCATGTGCGCATTGAAAAGGAAAAACAGTTTTCATTCGTCTTAAATTCATTTTCAATCTCACAGGAGGTCCACAAAAAAATATTCAGTCAGAATCCAATGTCACCATTTTTTCCCAGTGAAGCATCAAACAAAACGTCGGGCCGGAATAGCCGATTAAGGGGTGTGTGGGTAAGGGTGTCTAACTCCACATCAATTACACCTTTATTTGTTAGCAGAGGGTAAGCTGAGAGTGGCCTTGTTTTCACGGCAATTTCAAATGCTGCTTGTGTCGCATCCAACAATAAAATCAGCACTCGATAAATCACACGCTTTCGCAGTTGAGTAGGAAAATAGAGGATGGCGGCCTCAGGTGAGCTGCAACGCGTTCACCAAGGCTTCAACATTAGCCACATTTTGAGAGTGGTTGTTTGTCTCTGTGTGCCCTGCGATTGGCTGGCAATCAGTTCAGGGTGTCCCCTGCTCACTACCGAAAAAGGTAGGGACAAAGGTGAGGATAAAGCAGGTCAGAAAATGGATGGATGAAAGCAAGACAACAGCGTTCAAGAGGACCCCAAATGTTGACAATTTGTCACTAAAATGTGATGCCCATTGTCACCATTGCTTTCTTTTCGTCTGTGGAAGCTCTCAGTCGTACAGAAGTGGTCCATCGATGACAAGGTTTCATCAGCCGTCATCTGTACTTCTTTGAAGGTGTCGGACGTTTCACTTCTTATCCAAGATACTTTCTCAGCGAACTAAAGTCTTACTGGTAGTTTCGGCCCTATATATATATATATATATATATATATATATATATATACGTATATATCGGATAATGCTGATGAGGTGATACCAGAGCAAATAGGGCAATCAGGCTAGTTGTTAGTCAGGACAATAGGAACAACCAGTGGAGTCGCAGGGAGTAGTCCTCTGCTACCTCCAACCTGAGAGCAGGTACCTATCATAGCAGAGTCCGGCACCGTCATGTCTGGACAGTAGGGATATATACATATAGGGCCGATACTACCAGTAAGACTTTAGTTCGCTAAAGAAGCATCTTGGATAAGAAGCGAAACGTCCGACACCTTCAACGAAGTACAGATCACGGCAGAAGAAACCTTTTCATCGACTGCTTTCTTTTCTTTTTCATCAAGAAAGAACCTAAAATCTAACCACACTTTTACACCATTCCGGTCGCTCCCATGGAACTATAATAATTCTGATTTCACCTCCAGACTGTACTTGATCGAACTTTATAAGACAATAAATTCCAAAAGGAATCAGCTGTCCAGCTACTTTTGAGCCCCTTCCCTTGATGGAGGCTCACAAATTTAAGCCCTTCAGTCACACTCTGTATGTTCATAATGTCATGTAAATTTATGGAAGAGGACTCGGTGATAAGAAAGGTTTTAGGGTTTAAAAAGTTTCGCCTTTCTTTGCAGTTTAATTTTCATTTTATTTTTTTTTAAAGAAAGCCAACACGCTCTTCATTTTTCTCTCCCGCCCCCACTAATCTCTGTATATGAGCTCTCAGGAAGGGAAAATCTCTCTGTGTGTCCTGGTTGTTCTAATATGTGTCACTTTTCGTCCTGTTCTCCGTCGCTCTGCTTCCTCCTTGCTTATTTTGGCTCTCCGTTTCCTTCTGTCTTCATATTTCTACTCTTTGTTTGACTCGTCTGTCCACCGTCTCCGCCGGTTCGATCAGTCGTCGTCAGAGACGAGCACAGAGGACAACTCTCTATGTCTACACGTGTGTTTGTGTGTGTGTGTGTGTGTGTGTGTGTGTGTGTGTGTGTGTGTGTGTGTGTGTGTGTGTGTGTGTGTGTGTGTGTGTGTGTGTGTGTGTGTATGTGCAGTCATGACCGATGATGAGAATGACGACATTTTGTCCTGGAATGCCTAATTTTACCCGGTGCTTTTTGTCCAAACGATACAGCTTTACTTGACACTTTGTACAAACATGCTGATTGTGCTGGAGCTGTGGGACTGTGTGTGTGTGTGTGTGTGTGTGTGTGTGTGCGTGCGTGTGTGAGACCTGTATTTCGATGTAACCACCAAAGCATCATTCAGCGAGCCATATATTGAAGAACATGTATTCCAAAACATATTTGGCCAGAGAGAGATGACAAATCTTTCAAGTTCAATTCCAGGATGTTTATTCACAGGAATTGTGTTTATAAGATAGGTGTGTGTGTGTGTGTGTGTGTGTGTACGCATATCTTTATTGCCATCTGTATTCAAATGAATCCAAATGTTGGGTCAAGTTCAATTTTGTCCATATTATCTAACAATTTCCCATAATAAGTCATTTGAATTAAAATGTAGTTTGAAATTATCAACAAATCCCTTTCTTTGTCGAATTCCAAAGGAATTAACTCATTCACATGCGCAAAAATGCGTCCATTCCAAAGCTAGGGTTTTTGTCATTGTCACTAGAATTCCAGGACATGCAGTATATTGTGTTTTAGGACTACATAAACATTCAACGCAGTGTAAGAAACCTTAGACTCTCTTCTTTCATCAGAAAAAAAGGGGTAATCCCAAATTATATGGGTCTGGAGTTATATGAGCTTGAAATGAGGGTGGCTGTCCAAAATACAAGGCAATACATACATCTTGGTTAATATAGGGCTTTAACAACTGCTGAAGCTGTTAAAAAACGCTAACATGGAAAAAAGGGAAATGCTGCCCCCTTGTGGAAAGGAAAAAAAAAAAACATTACCAGAGGCCATGGCAGCGCTTCATCGGCAATGGTGTTCTACGTCATATTTTGAATTCCCTAATAAATTCGTGAATGGCTGTGAATTAGTTCATGACTGCAATCTTGGTCATGATGATGATAATGACAGTATTTATTATTGTATTATTTTATGTTATAATTGTATTATGTATGTATGTATGTATGTATGTATGTATGTATGTATGTATGTATGTATGTGTATGTATGTATGTATGTATGTATGTGTGTGTGTGTGTGTGTGTGTGTGTGTGTGTGTATGTATGTATGTATGTATGTATGTATGTATTTGTTTACTTTTATTTATTTATTCATTCGCTCATCCATTTCTTTGTGATTATTTCTGTATTTATTTATTTATAATTAGGGAGACCATCAAAATGTTACACAATATCTACTTTATATACTGAACATGCTCATCTACTGTATATACTAAACATGCTCTCAAAGGTGCGCATTTTAAAGTACACTTTGTGTCATAAAAGGAAACACAGAAGGAAGGCCTGACTGACAAATTGATGCGCATTCACGTTCCAAGAATGTACAGCCGACAAAGTTTCCAAATCAGAGAACGTTCTTATGTCTCTAGCTGACAGTAAACTGTGAAACTTTTCCATGGGTGCTTTCTCAGTTCAATGAAAAATCAGAATCCTTGCATGTGTCGTGAACACTTTTTTTTTTGTCATATTGTGTCAAAATCAATCACGATCTTAAAATGCATGTGACAGTCCAGATGAATTGCGGAACTCTTTTCAGCCACATGCTCGATGCAAGGAGCGGATATGTTGGGTGAGGTCTGATTGCCATTTGTAAAACAACTTTAAAATCTAAAAATATTTCTGTTGGAAGGTTTAAAATAGCTTCAAACCGACTTGTAGGTTAAATACTACACACTTGCCATGGGCGTGTTGACTCTCTGCAAAAATAAACAAAATGGTGATTTTCTGCCGTTCACTCAAAAGTATAGTAAAGCAGCGCTTTATTTAAATGAAGCCCAGAAGATACAAAAATAGACATAATCTGGCCCAGTGACCTCATTACCTATCTGTTGGCTCCTTAAATGGAAAATAACCCCCCCCCCCTACACACACACACAACACAGCATGATCGCATGCTAAGTGGCTTCTTTAGGTCTGTAGGAGGAGTGCAACCTCAAAATTTAAACGTCTAAAAATTTGACAATCTTCTACAGCACTGGTGTCAAAGACAAGGCTCGGGGGCCAAATCTTGCCCGCCACCTTATTGTATTCGGCCCGCTAAAGCAAATCAAGCATTGTCAAGTCCCATGTTGCTTGCTTTCTCCACTGCAAATAAAGGCTCATCTAATCTAATCTAATCTAAAATCCATCCCAAAAGTTCAAATTGGTGCAGGTAAACCAAAATAACAGTCACTATTCTTCTTGGACATCTGATTGGAAAAGTAGTTATTCATTAATTTGTTCAGCGTTCTGTAAGTAATATGTGGAGGAAATGAAACATTCTAATGGTTTCCCCAAATTTCCTCCAGAAGAAACCTTAAAGGACAACCAACGTCACTTTTTTGTTTCTTAACTGACATCAGAAACACGTTTTATAGCATCTAAAATACCCAAAACACACAATATGATATTTTTATTCAAATGCAAAACACCAATAAAAATGACTTAAAGTGTCCAAAATCTGCAAAAAAATGAGCTGCAAATTGGGCATTTTCAGAAAGTCCCACCCCTAGCTCGTGACGTCACGCCAATACGTCATGTCTTGCTGGAGAATCAAAACAATGGCTTCAGATTCGGAGAAGATGCTTTCTTGTTACTCATCCAGTGATGAATATGATTCAAATAGTTCTGAAGATGAAAGCATACATGTTTGCAATTGATTAAAGAAGTCCTTCCGTGTCATTTTGAGGCATCTGGACTGCAATGTAGCGTCCCAAAAAAGAGGCAGAAAATGGCGACCAAGCTCCCTGTGAGGAATTAATCAGCCCGTTTCCACAGGCTGATAAATTCCTTATACGGAGCTTTGTCGCCCGCTTCTGCCTCTTTTTGGTGCTACGCGAAGTTTTCAGACCAAACAAAGTACAGCAAAATGCATTGACGTGATGGAAGGACTGCTACAATGTGTCCTTTTTTCGGTCAGGGGCGTTCCTTCAGTGACGTCATGTACGGACTCGTCACCAACTCAAAAACAAGACTTCCGGAATATTCAGCGCCGTGTCTTAAAACGTGAAATATAGCTATATGCGGTGTAATCTTTGTAAAATATGCTCAGTAGAAGTCATTTTACAAATTATGGACACAACTTGTCCGGAAACATCGGTTGTGTGACACTCCTGATGTAAAGAATGAACCCCACAATTCTTTTTCATTGTCTTTTCCTTTCTTTCGTATTACCATGGCAGAATTTAATGGCTAAAGAGAAACGTGATGGTAATTATTAAGATTTAGGAATGTGCGACGAGTTATGTCATTATGTATTGAAATAATGACGTGGGAATGAATACCTGTAAATTGTTTGGAACTTTGAAGTGCAATTCCCAGCATGCATTTGACGTCAATTCAACATCCACGTGACATCGAAATCCAATCTTCAATAAATAATTTCCTCCCATACATCCTTCCTCTTTGTTTCCTCAATGTTAAGCGAGAGTAACCTTGCAAGGGATGCAACGGCGCTCTTCCATTATTCCTCTATTTTTCACTTATGTTGTCCATTCTACGTCGGCATTGTATTGTGCTCCTTTTCACATTCCAAAACTCTTTCAGCTCCCATTCAGAGCACCCGGAAAGACCAAGCAACAAATAATACGCCTAAGCTTGTTAATGAAGTCCGTCGCACTTTGTGCGCCTCAGAAATGTCTTTCGAAACTTCTCCAAATGGCTTCTATCTGCACCCGTCGATTTGCTTTTACATCTCAAGTACATTATTTTGTTATTGTTATCAAGCAAGAAATAGGTAAACCCTCCATCTTCCTTCTCCAGGAGCTTCGACATGTAATATTGTATTAAAAAGTCAATTTCCATAATGAGATTACCCAAATCAGTCCGACTTTGTTTTGCTACTTCCATTCGCACTCCTCCATCCTGATGCATCTGGTTCATTTGCTGTGGCGAACGCGAGTCACTGTTGGATGTCTCCTTTCATGCTTAAACAGTCTGCCTCCTATGTATTTTTTTTTTCACTTTGCATTGTTACATTGTCGCCATGCGTGTGTGTGTGTGTGTGGACGCTTTTATGGCTCCATGCTGATTTAAGTCTGTGAATATAATCCTAACAGAAACGCACAAAAAAAATTCATACATTGGAGATATATTGGCAAACAGTAATGGATTTAGTTCTCCGAAGTCATTGTGAAACACCTTATATCAGGGAAGTGGAGAAGAAAGCTTGTCACTTTGTACTTTTTTAACTCTGCCATTCTCAAATTTGTTTGGGTTTTGGTTTTTTTTACCGATAAAGCGCTGGTCTGACCTCTGGCAATGAGGGTTCACCAGGGTTCAGCATTTGCTTTTTGTCCATATTAGCGCTTCGGCTGTTGTTAAAGCGCTATATATATATATGTATTGTATTGTATTGTATTTTGTACAGCCGCCCCCATTTCAAGCTCTGATAACCCCAGACCCATATAACTTAGAAATTAACTCTTTTTTTGCTGCTGAAAGAAGATAGTCTAAGGTTTCTTACGCTACATCGAATGTTTATGTCGTCCTAAAACTCAATATTCTGCAGGTCCTGGAATTTGTGTGAAAACCCTGGCACTGGAATGGACACATTTTTGCACATCGTCTAGCAGTGATGTGAATAAAAAATTACCCCATCATTAAAGACACAACAACCCCATAATATATGGTGAACTCACTCTGGGGAGCCAAAACAGACGCAACACTTCGGTGGCTAAGCTAATGTGATATTGCAAGAAGCTACCATTTGTGTTCAATACTAGCTGAATCCTCAGATTTGTAGAGTCCTTCCATCCATCCATTTTTTGATCCAGTTTATCCTCATAAGGGGCATGCTGGAGCCGATCCCTACTGACTTTGAGTCAATTTAGAGTGTTCCATTCACCTGCTATGTATGTTTTTGGGATGTGGGCGAAAACTGAAGCACCCGTAGAAAACCCACGCAAGCATGAGGAGAACATGCAAACTACAAACAGGAAGACCGAGGCCACTGTGAGGTCAACACGCTAACCACTGGTCAAAATAAATTAGAACACCTGAAATGGTCTTGCATACATTTAGATCCAGTTCCAATCCTGTAGGATAGACCATAGTCAGTTTTGAGATCATGGCCCTTATATGTAGCTTCTTAAAAGAAAATAAAGTGCTTTCTTGAAATTTGGATGTGATGTGGATTGGCACTAAATGACAAGATAGGCGTACCAGCTTTATCTAGAAACCACATCCGCCACCCAACGATCAGTTTGGTTTGAACGTCGAATACTGCTTTTATGCGTCAAAGCCACCACTATGTTCAAATAAACACTTCTGAACACAATGTCCGCAATGTCTTTTTTTCCCCTTCATTTTCTCCACCTTTTCAGATGGCATCTCTCACCCTTTCCATTTCCTCGCCGTTTGTTGACAGTAAGCAGTTCCCGAGCGTCATGTTTTTTTGACCTTTTATGGCCATTCGTCAACCATGCTGAAAGCGCACTAATACGACAGCTTGTTGCCCACTCGCCCTTCCTGAAATGGAGTTTGTATGTGTAGCAACCGGATGGTTGTCAGTGAAGCATATTCAGTTTCAGCAAAGAGCAATTCGTACCCATTTTCATGGGTAGATAGTGACTGCGAGGGGCAGCGGTTTGTTTGAGTGTCATCATTGTTTAGCTTCTCTTAAAAGTGTTTAGGTTAGACTGACACGCGCACGAAGGGAATGCAAAGGCAGACAAAGCAGGCAGGTGCGAGTGAATGAGACCTGCTGTGAGGCCAAAGTTGGAACAAGCAATGATGGAAGGGAGAAAGATATAAGATATGTGTGAAATATCAGGATTTGAAGCAGGGTCAGTTTGAGTCAGCCTTATATTTTCCTTTTCATCTGTTTCGCTAAGTTTGTCAGTTGATTGGCAAGCTTTCCAAAGTATCCACAACTAAATGTGAGCGAGCGCGTTCCGACGAAGGCAAGCAAGGCAAGGTGGTTTTATTTACATAGCACATTTGGTACACAAAATGAGTTTTGCAAACGCAAAGACACTTCGATCGTATTTACAAACTAAAGAGTTTTTAATAGTGAAGCAGAAAAATAACCTGAAAATTGACCTTAAACATTTTGAACAATGAACAGAAAAAATAAAACATTTGAAGTATATTTGTTTTCATTGGGCCTTTTGTTCTAGATACGACATTGTTTAGCCTTTGGATTGGTTAAAAATGTCGGTTAAAGTATGACGTGTTCCACTGTCTTGTTTTTTTTTCTTCCAAGATTTGAATGCTTGTCAAATGTAGTTGTTTTTTTATTTATGTATTTCTTTATTTATTCATGTATTCATTTCTTGGTTTATTTATTTATTTATTTATTTATTTATTTATTTATTTATTTATTTATCTATCGATGTATTCCTTTATTTATTTATTTCCGTGTGTATTTATTTATGTTATTATTTATTTATTGGTTTGTCTACTTATTGGTTTATTTATTTATCTATCAATGTATTTATTTATTTATTTATTTACTTATTTATATATTTATTTTGTATTTATTTATTTATTTATTTATTTATTTATGTTTGTATTTATTTTTGTATTTATTTATGTGTTTATTTATTTATTTCATCAGCATTACGAATGTTGCCTAACCTGTGTTGCTTACACAGGCTATTGTATGAACGATCCAAATTGAACCTCACCCCACCAGACCGGTTTAATGAAGGATTTAGTTGTTTTATGAGAATCGCTTCTTTTACCCCCCTTTCAAACCATCTATGTTCTTTCGCTAAAATTTTAACCTCATTGTTGTCAAATGAGTGGTTGCTATCTTTTAGGTGCAGATGTACTGCCGATTGAGGCCCACTAGTATTATCCCTGCGATGTTGATAAAGTCTTTTTTTGGAGAATTTGTTGAGTCTCCCCAATGTACTGCTCTTTACAATTTTCATTCTTACAATGTATCATGTGTGTGTGTCATATTTTGAAGTGATGCCGAGTGCGTGTGCCGAGATCTGACCTCAGCCATGATGAAATGTCAGCGCTGGCGAGGGGTTTTGCGCCACTCTGGAATGCCAGCGTTCGGGGGGCCTGAGAAACAGTCACGTCCAAACAAACACCGGCTCGTCTTTCCCTCTTGCCCTCCTCCTGTGCCGATCGCTCACAAGCAAGCACGCACACACACACACACACACACACACAATAACGGACACACATGAACAGGCACAGCATGCTTGCCTTGGAGTTGTGTTTATTGTCTCGGTGTTAACTGACGTCGCTGCCATATCGAGGCCCTCCCTGTAATTAGATTTACCTTTCCTTGTTTTTCTTTCCTCTCTTCCAAACCTTTTCCTGCCTTTTGCCTCTTCTCTCTTCATCAAAACATTTTTTTTCCCTTTTCCAGACGATAAGGTGAGAATCCCAGACTCCCCTCAGCGTTCCACTTCTATCTTTGTTTATTCTTTTTTTTTTCTGTGCTCGTCCCATGTGTCCGGTCCACCCAGAGACACGACACATTTTAATCAATTGTTTTAGAACTGGGGGACCCCTGCAGTGATTTACCGCCTCCTCTGCCCCTGAAGACCGCCAGAACCACAAGAGGGGTTTCTCACCCTCTACTGGGTGCTATACCTTGCTCCGGGGCACACACACGCTTCAAAACATCCCAACACTAGTCATGAGAATTCAGGGTGAACAGGTGCTTGACAGGTTTCTGTGAGTCCCGACTGAGCGTTTGTCTTCAGATGATAAAGTTTGTGTTGTCCCCACAGATTTGAAGTTGCAATTTGTCTCATCTTGCTTCCCCCTCAACAACTGCTCCCCAGTTGTTTGGGACAGTCAGATTATACAATTCAAATACCGTATTTTCTGGTGTATAAGGCGCACCGGAGTATGAGGCGCAACTCCAATGAATGGAAACAATTTTCCAAATATAATATAATAATATACAGTAAAGTCTCGTTATATTGGTTATATCGATAGTACTGCTTATTACGATACTATTTCTATGAACGCAAGGAGAAAATTTACATGCCGCAGGATCGGATATATCGATATTTTTTCCGACTCCCGAGAATATCGATATAACAAGACTTTACTGTATAAAGGTGTTCCAAATATAAGGAAGACCACATTATAAGGCACTACGCACTTCTTCTACAGCAGAACATTGAGTTGGTTGCTGTTGACAGTAGTTGCAAGACCTGTTGTGGCGCAATATGACTTCACATATAAGGAGCATCGGCGTAGAAGGCGCAGGGTCATCTTTTGAAGAAAATGAAGGCTCTAGAGTGCGCCTTATACCCCGGAAAATACGGTAATCATACAACCCACTATTTGTCAGAAACTCTCATCTGAAGAAAGTCTTTAAAAGTATTTTTATTCTTTGACTTTTCACTCTGGATGAGTTACTGCTTTTGTGTTGTCAGGATTTCTGGTAAGTATTGGACAGAATAGTGGAAACGTAAACTCAGTAAGGATGAACAAAAACTTTATTTAAAAAAAGCATAAGCACAAAAAAAAGGATTCTGGTACAACACAAAGGCACTTAACTTATTCGCTACCATTCCCGAATTTGTTTGGGTTTTGTTTTTGTATTGTCAATAAAGCGCTGGTCAGACCTCTAGTAATGTTTTTCCCTTCCATGAGGGGACAGCATTTACCTTTGTTTCTTGTTAGCGCTTTTTTACAGCTTCAGCTGGCGTTAAAATGCGATATAAGCCGCTATATATACTTCTATTGTATTGTGTTGTATTTTGTACACATGCCCCCCTTTCAAGCTCAGATAACTCTAGATCCATATAACTTGGGAATTAACTCTTTTTTCTGATGAAATAAGACAGTTTAAGGTTTCTTACGCTGCATTGAATGTTTATGTAGTCCTGAAACTCAATATTCTGTGGGTCTTGCAATTTTCGTGACAATGACAAAAACCTTGGCATCGGAGTGGCCACATTTTTGCACATTGCCTGGCAGTGAATGAATTAAAAAGGCGCCAAATAAATGAAAACTGCTCATCCATGAGAAGACAAAAAAAAAATCATGAATAATACAAAACTGTGACAATGAATTACTAGTCCTACTAACATTAATGATGTCTTCGGATCTGTTTTGGAAAGAAAAACTAAAAATGTCCCATTGCTGGTTGACCATGCAGTGCCAACAGTGAACTCCTCTTATGGTAGTGTTATGGGCATGTGTGTGTGTGTGTGCGTGTGTGTGTGTGTGTGAGTGTGTGCGTGTGTGTGTGTGTGTGTGTGTGTGTGTGTGTGTGAGAGTGTGTGCGTGTGTGTGTGTGTGTGTGTGTGTAGCATGGCTACATGGGCTATGCCACTTTGTTTTCCTCCTCTAGATTTAAAGCCTTACATGGAGACAAACAGACACACGAAAGATACATGAAAGCTCCCCAGGGCAGTTTTTTTGTGAGTGTGTGTGTGTGTGTGTGTGTGTGTGTGTGCGCGTGTGTGTGTGTGTGTGTGTGTGTGTGTGTGTGTGTGTGTGTGTGTGTGTGTGTATACACAAACCTCAGAGTCCTTTGGGTGACGGCTACCATATCAAAGGTTCATTGAGCAAGGATTAAATATCAAGCCCGCTATAGAGGTTTGGTCTAGTTTGAAAATGACAACAAAAGATGGCAGAACATTAGACAGTCACTGGAGGGGTGAAATCTACCCCGTTGTGCCCTCAAAACATCTGTTTTAATATCTTGTTTAAATATGATGGTTGCTCTAAAAGGAAGCATCGATGGATCACCTTTTTTCTTCTTACTTTGCTGCGATACTGTTCTTGTTTTTAATCTGTCTCTGAACACCGAGGCGCTAAATGAAAGACAGGAGTACAGGAGGGGAATAAAGACAAAGTGAAGTATTGGACTCTACCTCCCGCCTCTCGCACCCCCTCGCCGACCCCTCCTCAGCCCTCCCCTCTGGGGAATGTTTGGGGGCCCAGCTCATATTTTGTTTGCACAATGCATTCCTGCAGGCTCTTTATTTATGTCAATCTTCCTTTTGATCAGCGTCCAGTTACCACCGGTTACCCACTCATTGCTCCTGTGAGTGAAGGAAGCCACCTGTGATGCAGGACTCTTTTTTTGTGTGTGTGTGTGTGTGTGTGTGTGTGTGTGTGTGTGTGTGTGTGTGTGTGTGTGTGTGTGTGTGTGTGTGTGTGTGTGTGTGTGTGTGTGAGCCTGTATGAGTGTGGGGCCGTCGTTACGGAGCAAGTTTACCGTCAATTAATGCGGCCAAATGAATCCCTCACATGGTAAAGTATTTATGTAAACTGATCTGGCCCCACAGTGCAGCTGTGCACATCTGTCTGTGATCTATGCCACAGATGGCCCTACCTGCTCACACACACATACACAACACATACACAACACACATGCCTCACCTCTCCACCTTTGTGTGTGTGCCTGTGTGTGTGTGCGTGTAGTGTATATGGGCTGTAAATCTTTCTTTGCTGCACTGAGGTAACATTTATGAGTACATCATAGGAGCAGTCACATTCTCATAGGATTATTATTGTTGGCTTTGAAATACGATATAGCAAACACAAAAACACATTGTTCAAGTACAAAATATGTATGATACAAAATCTATATTTTTTAAATACCATTCATATGTACAGAAGAGAGGATTAGGGCCACTGAGGAAAAAAAAATAAGGTTGGTAAAATTCTCACTTTAATGTCAGAATTCTGACTTTAAAGTGAGAATTCTGAGAAAAAAGTCAGAATTCTACAGAAGAGGATTAGGGCCACTGAAGAAAATCATCTTCCGTACATATATCTTCTAATTAGAGGAGGTCAAATCGAAAAATTTCTATTCAGGGTTGATATTGAGGCTTCAAATAAACATGTTTGTGGCAAAAATAGCATTTTTTTGCCTCGCCAAAATATGTTGAAATCCAAAAGTGACAATTGCCCGCAAATACATCCCAAAAAGCTTCTTAGAGCTTGGCACACGCATATTGTTCATGTCATTGCGCTGTTAGTTTCGCACTTTAGTCAGAAAACAAAGGAAGCTCAGTCCTACTTAAGACACACTAGCTAGCTAGGTAGCAACTAACATCAGCTACGTAGCAACTAGCATCGGCTAGCTAGCTAGCTAGGAGTCCGGTTAACTATGTTACAGAATACCTCCTTAAATCGTTGCCACTTTGCAATTGAATAAGCGACATTCCTACTAAGTATCCTTCTAACAAACTGTTGACGAGGAAAGACAAAGAAGACATGCTAGTCACTAAGCTAACATAAGTAACATATGTGGAAACGGGCTGATTAATTCGCCCACCCCTGATGCCTCAAAATAACACGGAATAAATTCTTTAATCGATTGCACGTATGCTTTCTTCTTCAGAACTATTTGAATCATATTCATAATTGGGTGAGTAACGAGAAAGCATCTTCTCCGAATCTGAAGCCATTGTTTTGATTCTCGAGCAAGGCAAGACGTCTTGCCGTGACACCACGAACATGGGGGCGGGACCTTCTGAAACTGGCCACTTCCGGTTTCAAATTGAAGTACTTTTTAGACACTTAGTCATTTTTATTGGTGTTTTGCATTTGACTAAAAATATCATACTGTGTGTTTTGGGTATTTTAGATGCTATAAAACGTTTTTCTGATGTCAGTTAAGAAACAAAAAAGTGACGTCGGTTGTCCTTTAAGCAGCGAGCTCAAACAGGATGAATATTTCATGTAAAAATCAGTATGCCATAATATGTTTTTTGCTTTTGAAGTGAGTGTATCAATAAATTAAAAAAAAAGACCTTCAGATATTATTTCAAAGTGTCCACACGTGGTTCGTTGAACCAGATTTGACTTTTGTCTTGATGGCGTTACGAGTCTTTGCAAATGACAAATGGAGCTAGGGCTGAAATTGAAGTACATTTTGAAGGTCACTTGAAGTACTTTTCTTAAACGCTGCTGTTTAGCTATAACACATTTTAATACCATGGGTAGGATAACATAAAGAATCTCACAACGGTAAAAATGTCAGAAGGTGGACTTGAAAGTTTTCTATACTTTAAACTACTTTGTGTTCTTATTTTCTACCTTTTTTTTATGTTCCGCTAAAGATATTTTTTTCATTTGAAGCCCTTAACCTTTCCAACCGACATGCTTACCCCACATCTGGTCCGCTACAACTCATCATTCACTTTTCATTTGTGTCGCCATGATTCTAAATCTTAGACATTTTCATCTGAAGCTTTAACCTGGCCTATAAAGAAGATGAATAGGCTACAAGGTTTCTGGAAGAAGGAAAAGGATAAGTGAAAGAATAACTGAAGTGGAGGTGGCCATGATTCAGGTAATTGGCCTCTGACAGCCCCTCAGTGGACACCAGCTGAAACCTGCGGTGAGACCGGACAGCCTCCAGGTGTGAAAGTATTTGCGAAAAGCCTTTTTTTTTTCTTTCTTGACCAGCCAGAAGAATTTTCATTGAACGTGAAAGAGCGATTTTTTTGCGACGTTTCTTCCCATCGCCCCCTCCTTCATCCCACCATCCTGAAAGAGCCCTCAAGAGATGTGTGTACCCTCTCGCTGCCCATATCCAAATAATTAATCCAAAGCAATTACTCTCCTCCTTCATCTGTCCGTTGGCCCGCTAACAAAACATTTCGACACGTGTCCTCCTCACTCCCCTTTAATTAAGGCAGCACTATTTATCACTCCCCTTTAATTATCCCAGCCTGTTTATCAGCCTGCCTTTAATGGAATTGGTACCACAGAGATACTCGAAGAAAACACTTTCCGCTATGCTTTCCTCACACAAAATAAGCAACACGAGGAAAAAAAGGGGGATGAATACAAAACGGCGACTTTAAAACTACACGAGAAGTTGAGTGCCGAAAAAGATACAAGTTGTTGTTTCTCTTTTCTCTTTTCTTTGCAATCAGGATGATGGCCACACTTGCACGCTGCTGTGCTTTTGTTCCCGCTTCCGCAGACTCCATGCAGTTCATATCGAGTTCAAATATGCACGCACACACACACACACACACACACACACACACACACACACACACACACACACACACACACACACACACACACACACACACACACACACACACACACACACACACACACAAAGATCAAACACACCTCCACAATAGTTCTTTTGTTTTCAGTAACCATGGTTTCTGTCAGCTTTAATGCCTGGCAACATGTGTCACGGGGCAACCACTCACCAAAAAAAAAAGAGGAGGGCCTCGCTTTCACTCTATAACGACACAAGTGTTTAACCATGAAACTAATTTGAACAATCATAGCACTTGCGTCGTGGAGATAAGCTTACTTTCAAGCCACCAGTCCTTTTTCCGAGACACAAATTGGAATTGGAAGTGTTGGTTGCGCGCGCGGCAGCAAATATGCTGGGAAAGACCTTGTTTTGCCTCGCCTCACGTGCTGCATATTAAAAGACTTGTCCATCAGACTCTAAGTAGCACAGGCAGGAGAGGGAGGAGAAAGCCCCCCCTGTGGGAGTCGGGAGAGGGGGGGGGGGGTAGCCGCGGAATAGAGGGCCCAGATCCAGCGCGTCGCTCCTGGATCTCTGAACTCACAGGTCTTCCTCAGCCTGGGAGTAATTTGGTGATTGGAAATTGTAACCACACACACGGGGTCGGATAAGTAAGAGGTCTCTGTTTAGCGCGTTTGCTCGCATTCACGCGCACATATGAGCGCGTACACGCTTTATCGCGCACAATTTCGACACAAGCGTTTCTTCAGAACGTCACTAACAATCACTTCCCTCTTTCCCCATCTTGGATTGGATTGTAACTTTTAGCTTGCCTTTTGAAAGGCGCTTAGAAATAAAATGTATTATCATTATGATGATGATTATTATTACAGTAAAGTCTCGTTATATCGATATTCTCGGGAGTCGGAAAAAATATCGATATAACCGGACTATCGATATATCCGATCCTGCGGCATGTAAATTTTCTCCTTGCGTTCATAGAAATAGTATCGTAATAAGCAGTACTATCGATATAACCGATATCGATATAACGAGACTTTACTGTATTATTATTCACGTGCAAAAAATGTGCCCACTCCAGTTTTTGTCATTGTCACTCAAATTCCAGGACCCACAGAATATTGAGTTGAACATTCAATGCAGCGTAAGAAACCTTACACTCTCTTCTTTCATGAGAGAAGAAGAGTCAATTCCTAAATTATATCAGTCTGGAGTTATATGAGCTTGAAATGAGGGTGCCTGTCCAAAATACAATGCAATACAATACATATGGGGTTTATATGTGGCGCTTTACCAACAGTTGAAGGTGGAACAAAGCGCTAACACGGAAAAAGGGAAATGCTGCCCCCTATAGGAAGGGAAAAACATTGCCAGAGGTCTGACCAGCGCATTATCAGTGAACAAGCAAGAAAATAAAAACTCCGAACTAATTCGTGAATGGCGCTCTACGTCATATTTTCAATTTCTGAATAATTTCGTGAATGGCAGTGAATGAGTTAATATCCCATTGACATTTTGAGGACCGGCGACCAAAGTCTTTGTAAAATACAGAAATTGTCATATACTTGAGCCTGTACGCACGCGCGCAAATGCACACACCCCAAAAAAAACACACACACACACGCACGCACACACACACACACACACACACACACTCTTGGCAGTCCATCGAAGTCGAGGATGACGTCGCTTCCATTGCTTTGTGGGGTATTGGACAGTGGTTATTGGCGCTGGCGGCGATGCCACTGTAGGTGACTATGAAGCCCGATTCTGGAGCCACAAATCCTGCCACATTCAGGACATGTGAGGCCAGGACCGGGCTGGCGAGGCAGTACTGAAGCAGCACAAAGGTGTCTTTGCTCGTGCCGCACGATCCTCCTCTGGGTGCGCTTGTCTTCAAGTTGTGTCACCCCTTCGTGGCATAAGGAGCGCCACAGTGGCCTGTTCGCTGCAGCAGACTCCAGATCGCTGGGCTTGATGTTGCAGTTCTTTAGAGTCTGTTTAAGCTGGTCTTTGTATCGCAGCTTAGGACCACCAGGGTTCCTCTTCGCTGACAAGAGTTGTCCATAAAGCACCTGTCGAGGCAAGCGGCAGCTAGGCATCCGGATGACATGTCCAACCCACCGAAGTTGCCTCTTTGCCAGTATGGCCTCGATACTGGTGGAGGCAGTGCGTTGAAGGATGTCGGTGTGTGGAACACGATCCTGCCAGGTGATGCCAAGGATTCGTTGGAGGCACCTGATGTGGAATGCATCAAGGCGTCTCACATGGCGTCGATAGACGGTCCAGGCTTCTGCGCCATATAGCAGCGTGGACACACACACTGCTTGGTAGACTGCGACTTTTGTTGGAGTTCTTAAGTGGTTGTTTTCGAACACACGAGTACGCAATCTGCCAAAAGCTTTGGAGGCTTGATGGATGCGGGCCTGGACGTCATCATCAATTAGACAGGAGGGTGTTAGAATGCTGCCGAGGTAGCTGAATTGTTGGACAACCTTGAGGGGTGTGCCACTGAGGGTGAACGCTGGGGTTGGAGAACTCTCTTTTGCCATGACCTCCGTTTTGGTTACATTGATCACGAGACCGAGTGATCGGTAGACGGAGGACATGGTATCAAGGGCATTTTGCATGGCAGCTGGGCTGTGGGCCAGCAGAGCACAATCATCTGCATACTGTAGCTCGTGGATGCCGCTGATCAGGGTCTTGGTCTTGGCCTGTAGGCGTCTGATGTTAAACAGGTTACCATCCAGGCGGAATTGGATTTGTACGCCGCCACCTTCCTGGATGGACTTATGGAAGAGGAGCGTAGCTGCCATCAGGAACAGGTTGAATATAGCAGGGGCCAGTACACAGCCCTGCTTCACCCCGACTTCCACAGGGAACGGGGAAGATTGCTGGCCACCAACAAGTACAGTTGCTTGCATGCCGCTGTGGAACTGTTTTAGGATGCCAAGAAATTTGGAGGGGACGCCAAATTTCTGCAGTATGGTCCAGAGAATGTCACGGTTAACTGTGTCAAATGCCTTTGTAAGGTCAATGAAGGTGATATAGAGGTCCTTATTTTGTTCACACACACACACACACACACACACACACACACACACACACACACACACACACACACACACACACACACACAGGCAGCTAGTTAGGGTCAGAAGTCTGGGTGTCACACCCTGTCATTGCAGATTAAGTTATGCAAAGTGAGGTGGTGGAGCAGCCAACCCCTAGGGCTTAACAAGCAGGAAACACTAATTGGGTCGGCTTGCTGATTGCCATAATTGCTACTGTGTGTGCATGTGTGCGTGTGTGAGCGGGAGAGCAAACGACTTGCTTGCTAACACCGCTTTCAGCAATCGAGCACTCTGGTTGTTTTTTGTCTGTCTTGTGATTTATAAATTGGGTAAAACCTCACAGGTTAACATGATTTCATTTTGGGATATTGCTCAATTGCACGTTGAATGGAAACGATAGTAAGACGTTTCCCGCTAAATACGCTGAAACCACAGTTCGCTCAACTGGCAGAGGTCTGTGAAATACCACTGCTGTGACCTGGAAAAATGGCCATAAACTTCATTCCTTTTTCAGCGGGAAAAATGGCACAGTGGATTATTTCGTGTACTCAGTTTATCTGTCCGCTTGATGACGTTACTTCTCTTTTTCACGCATTAAGAGAACTTCAACTCCTAAATACTGTTCGACCTTCTCTTCTGTCGATTAATGGCTGAGCAGCAATATCGAATGTAACCGCAAACACTTGCACATTACATTCATGATCAAAAACAAAGGATAGTTCACTCGATATTCCTTTCCCCTTCCTTTCATAACTTTGCTGCTGTGAATTGTGAATTTCTCCACTGTGAGATGAATAAAAATTAATTGAATGTTATTTAATTTAATCTAATCCAATCTAATCTAATGTTGCTGCTGTGAATTGTGAATTTCTCCACTGTGAGATGAATAAAAATTAATTGAATCTTATTTAATTTAATCTAATCCAATCTAATCTAATGTTGCTGCTGTGAATTGTGAATCTCCACTGTGAGACGAATAAAGCTTAATCTGATATAATTTAATCTAATCTAATCTAATCTAATCTAATGTTGCTGCTGTGAATATTGAATTTCTCCACTGTGAGATTAATAAAGGTTAATCTAATCTATTCTAAATTAATATAATATAATATAATCGAGCCGTCATCTGTACTGAAGAAACCTCATCGATGGAACACTTCTGTATGACTGAGTTTACACAGAAATATAATATAATATAATATAATATAATATAATATAATAGTTTCAGTTAAAAATACATCTGCTGATGCACAAACTTGGACACATCATCAGTGTTGATTCCTAGAATCACTGGGTGTTTCGGGTCTTTCAACAGACACCCTCCTCCAGGCGACCCGACCGGGGTTTGCAAGGCCCCGGCCTGTGTCCAAGTGGCATGCTACTGCTCCACTGCCCCCACGGCTCTCCCCTCCTCAACCAGAGCCATCTGGTGGCTCTTTCTGCTGCCTCCACGTTGTTGCCTATGGCTCTTCTGCGGTTTGCACCTGTTATGCCCAGTATGCCATAGGCTTTGCTCAGGGAGTGGCTGGCAAATCCCCGACTGCCCACCTCCACCGGCATACACCTCGACCTCCACCCGTTCCTCCGACATTCCTCCACCAGCTCCTGGTACTTCTCCCTCTTCCTTTCCTGAGCCTCCTCCATCCTCTCCTCCCAGGGAACCGTCAGCTCCAGCAAGAAGAGTTGCTTTGTGGCCTCAGAGACCAAGATGATGTCAGGTCTCAACCTGGTCTGGGTGATGTGTGCTGGAAACTTCAGTTGCCTTTCCAGGTCAACTGTCATCACCCAGTCTCGGGCCGTGGAGAGCAAACCAGCAGAGCGGTTGCTTGATGTATTCAACCTTTGTCCTTCTTTAACAAAGTGAATGGACTTCGCAGTGGCTTGGGTGTAACGGCTTGCCGCAATCCCCTTGCTGATTGCTTCAGCGATGGATTTGAGGACCTGGTCGTGCCTCCACCGATACCGACCCTCACCCAGGGCCTTGGGGCAGCTGCTCAAGATGTGTTCCAGAGTCCCAAGCTTGGAACACAGGGGGCATGCTGGTGTTTCTGTGGTGCCCCAAGTGCACAGATTAGATGGGCTTGGAAGGACATCGTACACCCCCTGAATCAAGAACTTGATCCTCTGTGGGTTCCATGACCAGATGTCCTTCCAGGTGACACGGCGCTCCATCGCCTGCTCCCACTTCATCCAGGCGCCCTGCTGCCGCATGGCCACTGCTCTGCTGGTTCGTTCTTCCTCGACTGCAGCTCGGACCTCCTCCTGCACCAGCCTCTGCCTCTCCCTCGCGCTGGCAGAGTCATAGCGGGTCGCTGTTCGGCTCCCCAGTCCAGCTCTACCTTGCGCCACTGCTCCAACAATGGTCCTGTGCCTCAGTCGAGTTTCTGCACGCTCAACTGCCTCGGCTGCCCTCCATTTCCTCCCAGTCCTCACAACGATCCCTGCCCCGGACACTTTGACATCTCTGGATCCAGAGTACTGCAGATGTTCCCGTGCCCGTGCTACGATGAATTCCTCCCTGACTGAGCTGAAGGGGAGCCTGAGCTTGTTGATTTTCCCGTACAGCCCAATGCTACTTAGGCTGCGGGGCAGTCCCAGCCATCTGCGCAGATAGCTGCTCACTCTTCGCTCAAAACCCTCCACCACGGTCATGGGGACCTCGTAGATTAGCAGCGGCCAGAGGATTCTTGGGAGGATCCCATGCTGGTAGACCCAGGCCTTGAATCTTCCCGGGAGCCCAGACTTGTCCACTGTTTTTAACCAGCCCTCCAGTTCAGCGCCGGTTGCTTTGATGGACTCGCTGTCATTCAAGCTGCAGTTGAAGACCTTGCCAAGGCTCTTCACTGGCTTCTCAGACACTGAGGGGATCTGGTGTTGTCCCAGCCTGAACCGGAACTTGTCTGTGACTTTCCCCCTCTTTAGAACCAAGGACCTGGACTTTGCGGGTTTGAAGCTCATGCGTGCCCATGCCATGATACGCTCCAACCCTTGGAGGATCCACCTGGCTCCTGGTACAGCTGTTGTTGTCACTGTGAGGTCGTCCATAAAGGCTCTGATGGGAGGTTGCCTTACTCCAGACTTGCTAAGAGGGCCCCTGCATTCTGGTTCAGCTGCCTTGACCAACATGCCCATAGCCAGTGCGAATAAGATGACTGAGATGGTGCACCCAGTGATTATGCCTACTTCCAGCTGGTGCCAGTCAGATGTCAGCTGGCTAGTGGAGACTCTCAAGCTGAACTTGCTGTAATAATCCAGGATGAGGTCTTTCACCTTCTGGGGTACATGATACTTCACCAGTGCAACCTCCACCAGTTTGTGGGGTATGGAGCCATAGGCATTGGTGAGGTCCAGCCATAATACTGCCAGGTCACCTCTACTTTCTCTTGCCTCTCTGATGAGCTGGGTTACCACGCCTGTGTGCTCCAGGCAACCAGGAACGCCCGGTACTCCTCCCTTCTGCACTGACGTGTCGATGTACTTGTTGCTCAAGAGGAAGCTGGAGAGTCTTCTGGCTACAATGCTGAAGAAGGTCTTGCTCTCCACACTCAGCAGGGAGATGACACGAAACTGGTCGATGTTCTCAGACCTCTCGTCTTTGGGTATGTATACTCCCTCCGCATACCTCCATGTCTGGGGGATCTTTCCTCTCCTCCAGATCACCTTCAGGGCCCTCCAAAGCCGATGTAAGAGCTTTGGGCAGTTTTTATATACCTTGTACGGTACTCCGCTTGGGCCTGGTGCTGAGCTCGACCTTGCTCCCCGCACCACTTCCACCACTTCACTTAGGCAAGGCTCCTTGAGGTTGAAGTCTGATGTAGGCTCTGGTGGTGTTGTCAGTGCATCGCATGGACCTAGCGGTTGTTCTCTGCTAGGGTCACTGTACGTGGCCTTGAGGTGGTTGTTGATGGCCTCCTTAGAGCAGGTAAGGTGACCAGCCCTCTTCTGACCAAGAAGCTGCCTGGTCAACTTGAAGGGATTGGCCAGAAAAGCTGTTCTCTTTCTGGCTCTCTCTTTCCGCCTTCTTCTGTGGAACTCTGCCCTCCTCAAGGTCAAGAGTTGTTTCCTGAGGATTGCTCTCAGGTCCGCTAGGCCAGCTCTCTCAACTTCCCCTGCGATCTTATACTGCCTCTTCAACAGCTTCAACTCTTCCCTCAGGCTCTGGATTTTCCTTGCTCTGCGGCATGGAGCATAGGCCGTTGGCGTGGGCTTTGGTGCCTGAGTTCCAAATCGCTCAGCCGCGATGTTCACTATGAGGGTGGTCATAGTTCTCAGCCGCTGGTCCACATCCCCCTTGGATGTCGCTTCCAGAACCTTGTCCACGTCCTCATCAAACTGCTTCCAATCAGTTCTCTTCGAGGATTGAGGCCACTGGATCCTTGGTTGGGCCGAAGGCGCTCCGCCAGGCGGAACTGTTGAAGCTTGCTGGCTTTGAAGGCTTTGTAGGTTGTTGGGAGGTGATGCAGTCTCTTGGGGGCTTGGGGTGGCATGCGAACTGTTGGCAGCGGGTGTTGATGACACTTGGAGGCTTCGGGCACTGTGGGTTGCCTCCGGGCCTGGCTCCTCCTCCGTCTGACCAGAAGTAACTTCTGTGCGTTGTGTCGTCACTGCCGCGGACAAACATTTCATCCTGCCTTGATGGATTTTCAAACCCTTCTGATTCTTGCAGGTTTTACCGCAGATGCACTGTACTGTCGTCGTCGTTAATCCGTTGTCCGGGTTCGTCATTCTTAGATCCGTCCTTTTGGGGTGCTCATACTCCCCCCCTCTCGGGCGCCCCTGGGGGTGTTTTTCTTTATTTATGTCTGTAGCTTGTTTCGGGTTCCTCCTCACGGAAGATAAGGTTTGGGCTGCCAACCCTCCCCTCCCCGGGTTGCCGTCTCTCCGGCTGTCCTCTGTCTCTCCAGATGTCACCACCCTTTCGTGGTCGTCAACCAGCCTTTTCCTGGTTGTCACTGGTAATAATAATAATATAATATAATATAATATAATATAATTAATATAATATAATATAATTTTGATGCTGTGAATATTGCCTTTCTCCGCTGTGAGATTAATAATGGTTAATCTAATCCAATCTAATCTAATCTAATTTTGATGCTGTGAATTGTGAATTCGGGAAAAACATTGCCAGAGGTCTGACCAGCGCATTATCAGTGAACAAGCAAGAAAATAAAAACTCCGAACTAATTCGTGAATGGCGCTCTACGTCATATTTTCAATTTCTGAATAATTTCGTGAATGGCAGTGAATGAGTTAATATCCCATTGACATTTTGAGGACCGGCGACCAAAGTCTTTGTAAAATACAGAAATTGTCATATACTTGAGCCTGTACGCACGCGCGCAAATGCACACACCCCAAAAAAAACACACACACACACGCACACACACACGCACACACGCACACACACACACACACACACACACACACACACACACACACACACACACACACACACACACACACACACACACACACACACACACACACAGGCAGCTAGTTAGGGTCAGAAGTCTGGGTGTCACACCCTGTCATTGCAGATTAAGTTATGCAAAGTGAGGTGGTGGAGCAGCCAACCCCTAGGGCTTAACAAGCAGGAAACACTAATTGGGTCGGCTTGCTGATTGCCATAATTGCTACTGTGTGTGCATGTGTGCGTGTGTGAGCGGGAGAGCAAACGACTTGCTTGCTAACACCGCTTTCAGCAATCGACCACTCTGGTTGTTTTTTGTCTGTCTTGTGATTTATAAATTGGGTAAAACCTCACAGGTTAACATGATTTCATTTTGGGATATTGCTCAATTGCACGTTGGATGGAAACGATAGTAACACGTTTCCCGCTAAATGCGCTGAAACCACAGTTCGCTCAACTGGCAGAGGTCTGTGAAATACCACTGCTGTGACCTGGAAAAATGGCCATAAACTTCATTCCTTTTTCAGCGGGAAAAATGGCACAGTGGATTATTTCGTGTACTCAGTTTATCTGTCCGCTTGATGACGTTACTTCTCTTTTTCACGCATTAAGAGAACTTCAACTCCTAAATACTGTTCGACCTTCTCTTCTGTCGATTAATGGCTGAGCAGCAATATCGAACAAAGGATAGTTCACTCGATATTCCTTTCCCCTTCCTTTCATAACTTTGCTGCTGTGAATTGTGAATTTCTCCACTGTGAGATGAATAAAAATTAATTGAATGTTATTTAATTTAATCTAATCCAATCTAATCTAATGTTGCTGCTGTGAATTGTGAATTTCTCCACTGTGAAATGAACAAAAATTTATTGAATTTTATTTAATTTAATCTAATCCAATCTAATCTAATGTTGCTGCTGTGAATTGTGAATCTCCACTGTGAGACGAATAAAGCTTAATCTGATATAATTTAATCTAATCTAATCTAATGTTGCTGCTGTGAATATTGAATTTCTCCACTGTGAGATTAATAAAGGTTAATCTAATCTATTCTAAATTAATATAATATAATATAATCGAGCCGTCATCTGTACTGAAGAAACCTCATCGATGGAACACTCCTGTATGACTGAGTTTACACAGAAATATAATATAATATAATATAATATAATATAATATAATATAATATAATATAATATAATATAATATAATTTTGATGCTGTGAATATTGCCTTTCTCCGCTGTGAGATTAATAATGGTTAATCTAATCCAATCTAATCTAATCTAATTTTGATGCTGTGAATTGTGAATTCCTTCACTGTGAGATTAATACAGGCTAACCTAATCTAATGTAATCTAATGTAATCTAATATAATCTAATTTTGCTGCTGTGAAATGTGGATTTTTCCACTGTGAGACTATTAGAGGTTAATATAATGTAATCCAATCTAATTTATAGCTAATTTTAATCAATCTTTTCTGAATGCATTTTTATTGTAATTTTATTTATTTGTTTATGTTATTTTTTTCTATTATACTTTTTTTTAAGGGGGGCACACGCACGCACACACGCACACACGCACACACGCACACACACACACACACACACACACACACACACACACACACACACACACACACACACACACACACACACACACACACACACACACGTTGCGCCCACCAAGATACTCCCATTGAGACGCTAGCTCCCAGAGTAGCTAACAGTGATGACCCACGTTACTCAGTTAGCGAGTTTTTGCAAGTGCTCACAGCAAGCAAGCTGGATTTTGAGGTTTAGTGTCCCACTGAGACGGAATAATGAGTGTATGTTTCTAATCTGTGGGCACGGCAGCGTGCGCATGTGTGTTTGCGCGCAAATGCCGGAGAATAATGAGTGTGTGTTGTTAATCTGGGCCCATAGGAGACGAGCTCTCTGCGCTCTCTTTGCTTCTTCTCTTCTCCTCTGCCTTGCTGGATGTAGGCTAATTTAGCTCCCGCTTTGATGAGTTCTCCTGCGGGCCTGCGTTTTCCCCATATCCAAATACGAGGATTAGCCGGCTTTTATTCACCAAAGCTCATCTCATCCCCTTTCTCCCTCTCACTGTCTGCTCGCCATCTCCACAACCCTCGGATGCAGCGGCGAGGACTTAACGACCTGACAACAACTGCTTTGTTGTTGTGTTTTTGTGTTTCGGTTGTTAACTTGAGGCGCTCAGCCTTTTGTGGCCCTTGTGTTTGCCGGTGCGTTCTGGGGATACGTGTCAATAGGGAGCGTGATGCTGGAAAGATTTAGCACGGAGATGGCGGGAAGCGAGGTTGCCGAGGGTTATGGGAGAGAAAAGGAGGGTTGGGAAAGGAGAGCCGTTTAACAGCTGCGGTCTCGTTCGTTAGGGGGAATAATGGGAAATTACGGGGGAATAAGACGCGTCTCTAGGTGACATCATCGGTCCCTGTGTTGCTAGCTTTGTGCGGGTATTTGGTGTTTCTCCGTGTTTGTGTGGATGCTTGTGGGTGTGTGTGTGTGTGAGAGAGAGAGAGAGAGAGAGAGAGAGAGAGAGAGAGAGAGAGAGAGAGAGAGAGAGAGAGAGAGAGAGAGAGAGAGAGAGAGAGAGAGATGGCAGGTCTCTTGGTGATGTTTGAAATCTCTTTTGTGGACGGGGACTGTCACTTCTGAGTGTGTGGGTGATGAAAGTAAGTGTTAAACAGCAGACGTGGCCTGCATGCTCCCATAGAGATCGCACACACACACACACACACACACACACACACGCGCGCACGCACACACACACACACACACACACACACACACACACGCACTCACACACACAGACACACAATAATTGAGAGTCTCTTGACGAACTTTCCATAGACTTGCAGATGACACCACTGAGACGTCCATGACTGACACACACACACACACACACACACACACACACACACGCACACACACACACACACACACACACACACACACACACACACACACACACACACACACACACACACACACACACACGCACATGAATGTATTGTACTGTATTTTGTACAGCCACCCCCATTTCAAGCTCAGATAACTCCAGATCCATATAATTTAGGAATTACATATATTTGTCTGATGAAAGAAGAGAGTCTAAGGTTTCTTACGCTGCATTGAATGTTTATGTAGTCCTAAAACTCCATATTATGTGGGTTCTGGAATTCGAGTGACAATGACAAAAACCCTGGCACTTGAGTGGACACATTTTTGTACGTAGTCTGGCAGTGAATACGTTAAATTTCATTCTAATTGTGAATAAAAATTTACGTGGTCATTAAAGACCCAAAAACCCCACAATATATGGCGAACTCATTCTGAGCAGCCTAAACAGACACACCACTGAAGAGGCTACGCTAACGTTATATTGTAATCAGCAATTCATGTTCAAGAGTAGCTGAGTTGTCACATTTGTAGAATTCCACATTTCTGTTAAGAATATCTTCTTTTAGGAGACACTGCAAGCATAGAGATTCAGTTCCAAGGTCAAACTCTTCTTCAAATTATGATTAATTGTCCAGAAGAGGAAATGTTTTAACATGAGCAACAGTCATTCATAGATGGCCATCACCACAGTGGGCAACTTCTCACCTGAACAATGAATCAGCTGCATTTCCCGCATCTACACATTGACTTCAAATTTACAGAAAAATACAAAAATTAAAAATGACACTGACCCCACACTGTTGACAATGACAGACATTCCACTGTACTTTTCTTACTGCCGCCACCACCAAGTGGTGCAAAGTCTCACATACACCTGACCATATGATTGATGCCAGATAAAACAACGTGGAACATCCATCAGATAACCGTATCCGTTTACCATCAGAATAAGTCACCGTGTATGACCGTTTGTTGTGCGTGTCATCATTGTGTTGTGGGTTTTCCGAGTCATGTTTTCTTGGCTGTGATTGAGTGTGATCCCTGACCTTTGTGGCTCGCTGGAATTCCATACATGGCGAGGAGGTGCCCTCGCCCGACCTTCAGCTGCACTCTGATTCGATTGGCTGAAAGAATCGCTGTGCCTCGCAGCCCAGCGCCGCCAGCGAGATTCGGGCGGTCAAAGGTCACGATGTGGAAATGAGGCGATTGAGTATGGGGCCGTCTTTTACAGCAAAGCCACAATAGCATCTTTCTGTTGCGCACGGTGGTGCTTGTAACGAATATCATGGAAGAGAGGGAAGCGCAGGAGCAAGTCGGTTGCAGAACAACTAAGCCATATAAATCCACGCGGTCTCAAAGGAATTTAATAGGACATCCCATGAAAAGTCAACCATTTTTTTTGGTAGGCGGGTTTATTTCTAGTAACATGTAACATTCAATACAATACCATACAATACACACTGATTTATATAGCGCGTTAACAACAGCTGAATCCGTAACAAAGCTCTTAACATGGACAATTATCCTATACAGGAAATAAAGCAGTCACAAAGATAGTAGAAAGCACTAGGGAGTAAAGCCAAGATCAAGTTGCAATCATGCTGAGGAAAATGCCAAAGAGTGCAAGTGAGTTTTGAGACGTGTTTTAAAGATGGGCAGCGACGGGGCTTGCCGAATGGTCAGTGGCAGGTCATTCCAGAGAGTGGGACTAGCAAGGGAAAAGGCTCGATCCCCTCTGAGCCTCCGTTTAGTATTTTGCATATCTAAAAGTGTCTACTCAGCAGTCCTGAGGCGCCGAGGTATGTTGGGGTGGATGAGCTCGGAGAGGTAAGGAGGAGTGAGGCTATTTCAAGATTTGAAAACAAATACAGTAAAGTCTCGTTATATCGATATTCAAGGGAGTCCGAAAAAATATCGATATAACCGGGACTATCGATATATCCGACCCTGTTTGCATGTAATTTTCTCCGTGCGTGCATAGAAATAGTATCGATATAACCGGGACTATCGATATATCCGATATCGATATAACGAGACTTTACTGTAACAATATCTTGAAAAGATCTCTAAAATGTATAGGGAGCCAGTGAAGGGATGCCTCTTAGAAGTACCAGTCAAGAGGCGAGCAGCAGTATTCTGGATCAGCTGGAGACACTTCATGGAGGATTGGCTCCGTGAAGCAACTCTGAGTAATGCTTCAGTGCAATTGTAACTTCATATCAACATCTTGTATAAAGATGCAGGATATGGCCACGTACCCAGTGCATTTCAAAGGAACTGCAAGATCGCCACTTGCGGATGATGGAAAGTTTCCATTACGACAACTATGATTCAACTCAGGTGTACAAGCAAAATTAAAGAAAATAATTAATAGAATTGAAATCCATTGTACGTGAATGTGATTGCCCTGCGATTAATTGTCAACCAGGCTAGTAGGTATCTTAAGGTACCTCGAAATTTTTTTACCTGTCAAAAAAAGCTATAAAAGACTAAAAAAAATGGACGATTTTGCAAGAATGAAAAGTGAGAGGGTTTATGGCATCTTGACAAGGTGTTTCTCGTTGAAGAAGTGACTTTTGGGAGAGTTCCAGCAGAGAGGCATGTCATACTTTCCAAGTGTAATTAGATATTTGCTCCATTTCTGTTGAACACATTTACACAGTTTATCTTTGTAAAATTTTGCCCCTACCCCCCCATCCCACCTGGTAGCAAGAGCTTAATGCTACTAATAAATCTGACAGCTGTGCTGACTTTAATGGGATACCCTTCATGACAGTCCCCATTTTATTCCAGATGACCCCCCCCCAGCCCCAACTCACTTCAAGTTGAGCCTTTGAACTTTTGGAGACTCAAAAGATAATTCACGACTCTCCAAGTGTCAGAGCCCAAGTGTCCAAAACTTCCTTTAACCAACCCTCTGAACTTGAACTTTACTTTCAGAACTGAACAATAAGACACAGGCATAAAAAATATCCTGTCTTTGTCGAACTGACATTTTCCTCATCTTAAAGGAGGCGGCGTTTGGGGTTGAGAGGTTGTCAGCAGTGGCAGAACCTTGCTTTGGAGCAGCCTTGATCAAGGCAGGTACGCATGGTACGTTCATCTCCCCTCACGCCACTTTGCCCGTGCCGTGACGGGGCTGACATGTGACGACTGTAGCGGTTTCTTCTTTCTTCCTCTGAAACGGGCAGTAAAAAGGATGGTCAGAGACAACCAGAACCATCAATTTCCTTCGTCTTGTCATGGTGACACTTAAAAGTAATGTTCTTCTTTACTCGGAGAATCATCCACAGTGACAAAGTTCTCCATCTTTTCCACCCTACGCATACTGTACCACACAGTCCTTTCCCTCCATCCCTTTCACAACATTTTTCTTCCACCCTGTTGCTTCTCTTGTAAGATTACTTTTCTCATCGGGTGGGGTGAGGAGAAAGAAGAGACGATCCAGAAAAGGAGCCCAAAAATAACTGTCATACAAGTGGACAGGCGGTGATTAAGGATTTAACTGATCATCCTGGAAGCTGACAGTGAACCAGCTATTATCTAGCAGGAATCAAACGCCGCTCAAAGCCCTGGGAGGCTCGGCGCGCCCCTCAGCATCTCTCAGCTCCTCTCGGAGGCCTGGCCGACATGAAAGGAGACGTCAGGGTCTGGCAGCTGACAAGCCACTGTGTGTTTTTTTGTGTGTGTGTGTGTGGGGGGTGGGAGAGAAAGAGAGAGGGATAGGGTTTTGACATTCCGCTACAGCACAGGTGTCAAAGTCAAGGCCCGTGGGCCTAATCTGGCCCGACACATTATATTATTCAGCCCACGAAAGCAATAAACAATGCTATACATACATAATGGTTTATATAGTGCTTTAACAACGACTGAAGCTGGAACAAAGCGCTAACATGGAAAAAAGGGAAATGCTTCCCCCTTGTGGAAAAGGGGGAAGCATATCGGGACATGAGGCTGAAAAAACAAAACCCGAACAAAACCCGAACAAAACCCGAACAAATTCGTGAATGGCACTCTGTCATCTTTTTAATTCCCGAATAAATTTGTGAATGGCAGTGAATGAGTTAATTTGTTGTGTGCTTTATATGTATAGTAAAGTCTCATTATATCGATATCGGTTATATCGATAGTACTGCTTATGACGATACTATTTCTATGAACGCAAGGAGAAAATTTACATGCCGCAGGAATTGATATATCGATAGTCCGGTTATATCGATATTTTTTCCGACTCCCGAGAATATCGATATAACGAGACTTTACTGTAATATGTGGAGGGGGTTCAATATTTCGATGGCTTCCCTCAATTCATAACGGCCACAGAGAAGAAACTGTAACTACAATGTGTCCGGTGGCAAAAAAAAATGAGTTTGACACCCTTGGTCTACAGATTCCAACAATCATTATGAAAGTCGACCCCCACGTCTTGCTCTCTTATTGAGTCGCCACAGTCTCCTGTACTTCTTCCCTCCGTCCTGCAGAGATGAGTGCCATGCTCCTTCCTGAGGGGCCCTCACACATAAGACCAGCCCGAATAATAAAAAGGGTGGAGAGGAGTCGCAGTGGATTCTTTGAGTATTCAGTTGAGGGCGGGTGACCCACTTATCCATTCCGCAGGCTTTGACTGGGCCTCTGGGTTAACCCACTTACCCACTCCCTGGGATTCTGCAGGGGCCCCAAAGTGAAGGCCGCAACCCCCCAACCCCTTCCCCTTTCTTCATTAAAGGGGAAGACCCATTCACAACCCAAAATTTGCACAATCATCAAACAAAAAAAAAATGCACCCACAATGTACATATTGTATACTCAATTGCGCAGGCCAACCTTTATGAATGTTTGCCATATCGACTGGCCATGTGTGTGTGTGTGTGTGTGTGTGTGTGTGTGTGTGTGTGTGTGTGTGTGTGTGTGTGTGTGTGTGTGTGTGTGTGTGTGTGTGTGTGTGTGTGTGTGTGTGTGTGTGTGTGTGTGTGTGTGCATTCATATCAGCCCCAAGATCTCCCTCTGCCATCCAAACTGCATTTGCATTTTAATGATGTCAGTGTTTGTTCAAAAGCATGACAGGCGCTCAAACATGACAAAATGGAAATAAGGGACTTAAACTGAGGGAATTACATCCCATTCACACGTATTTTACGTGACACTGTCATAATGTAAGTCCCAGTGTCCCTGCAAGAGAAATCACGGTACAGGGGTTCTACAGGAGAGCCGAACAAGAAATCTATTATCTGATACCAGAGCTGTAACGTTTTATGATTTCACAGCTTTGTTTCGTATCAATTTCATTTTAATGCCCTGGTGAACTTCAGTTCAATTGTTTTTTTTCCCTCCGCTTCTATAGAGGCAATTGCTGGTGTGTCTCAAAAAACACAATTCTCAAAGTCCAACTGGCAAAAAATTATAACGCAGTTTTAAAAAAAATGAGGAGAAAGAAGCGTCCGCGCAGAGCGCTGATGCGTAAGTGGAATTGTCGCGGCTTGGAATTGAAGCGGATTTACGTAGGACAGGAGATGTGACAGACTCTTTTTCATCAATGGATGCTACAGCTGCGTGTTTGTTTGCTTTCAACGTTTAGCTTGTAGTAGACGTACACATTTCACCACGATGTCCCCGATCCACTGGTGAAAAGGACGCTTTGATACTCTTCTTTTGTCTAGAACTTCTTCATACAACAAAGAGGGTGCAGAAAGATTAAATTTGAAATACTTTGTCTTTGTTTTGTCATGTTATTTTGTGATTTTTTTTTTGTTGTTCTTTTGACTTCCAGCAGCTCCTGTATTTTGTTTTTCTACTTCTTCCTTCCCTTTCCTCTTCCTTCCATAACTCTGCTGCTATGAAATGTAAAATTCTCCACTGTGAGACTAATAAAGGCTAATCCAGTCCAATATATACTGTGTACTGTATATAGATATAGATTTATAAAAATCTCAAAAGGATGATGCCCTCAAAAGCTGGAAATCCCCGAAGATACTGTGGAGAAAAACAAAGTTTAACAGACACAATATATCCAGAGAGCACAGGTGTAAGCGGTGTCAATGAATGAGTTATGGCTGGATTCCCCTCAGCCGCTTTGGTTACATTGTGGTGGCTCAAAGGCACGCTGTCACGGCTTGCTGACACTCTTGAATAGAACTTCATTTACATTCCATACAACACCTGTGCATCGCACTCACAAATCCAAACTTTAGGAAGGCGGGATCTTGGTGGTGGCGCAGTGCCACGTTGGGGGAATTGCTTCGGTGCTTGAAATTCAAACCGCCATCATTCTGGATGTGAAACGAGACCTCAGTGAAGCGTGCAGGACTTCAACAAATTCCAATACGTACCTGAAGACAGCCGGAATAGGCTCCAGCACCCCCCACAACCCTTGTGAGGATAAAGTCGATCGGAAAAAGGATGGACGGATGAATGAATGAATGAAGGAAGGAAGGAAGGAAGGAAGGAAGGAATTGGATGAATGGATGAGATGGATGGATGAATGAGTAACTGAATGGATGAATGATTCAGATGGATAAGATGGATGGATGAGATGGATGAAATAATGAAAGAGTGGATGGATGGATGGATGGATGAGATGAATGAATGAATGAATTGGTGAATTGAATGGATGAATGAATAAATTCATGAATGAATGTGTGAATGAATGAAGGAATGAATGGATGAGATAGATGGATGAACGAGTGAATGAATGAATGAGATGGATGAAAGAATGAATGAGATGAATGAATGAATACATTCATGAATGAATGTGTGAATGAATGAGATGCATGAATGAAGGAATGAATTAGATGAATGGATGAGATGGATGGATGAATGAATGAGATGAATGAAGGAATGAAGTAGATGAATGGATGAGATGGATGGATGAATGAATGAATGAATGAGATGGATGAAAGAATGGATGAATGAGATGGATGAAAGAATGAATGAGTTAACGAATGAATAACTGGGTGGATGGGTGTGATGAATGAATGAATGAATGGATTCATGAATGTGTGAATGAATGAATGGATAAATGAATGTATTCATGAATGAATGAATGAATGAATGAACGGCCGGATGGACTATTAAAGGGCCTCCACAGCATCCTTTTTCAATAGAAAAATCTTAGGCCACCCTTGAGTTGAATTTCCACTCATTGTTGAACTTTTGACATGATCCTATTTGCACTGTTTTCATGCGTGTGGCCCACGTCTCACGGTGCATCTTTCCCATCTATTAAATGCTGTTGTATTGTCTTGAGCCCACAAGGAAACCTTATTCAGTCGGCTATGGCAGCCATTACTGTCTAATGGCCAGATGATGGGCCAATCTCACACAGGGGCCTGTCACAAAGATGCTGATATACTGCTTTGCTCTTCGTGTGTACAAGCATGCCGGTGTGTGTATATGTGTGTGTGTGTGTGTGTGTGTGTGTGCATGTTTGTGTGTGTGTGTGTGTCACATAGACGCTGACATACCACGCTGGCCCCTGGGCAGAAAAGAGGTGGGGCTAAGGTAATGGCAGTAACTCACTTGCAACCTGATCAAGCAGGAATAAATCTTCTGAAGACCTCCTGTTTCCTGACGCACTCATGCACATACACACAGACACACACATACACACACTTGCAGGGCCTCATTGAAAAGCATAGACGCATCACTTACAGTGTCCACTATGTAGATTCTTCACATTGTCCACTATGGTTTGAACTCATGAGAGATGTTTTTTTTTTTTACCAATCTTGACAAAGTAAACATGCCAGTGCTGTCAACATAGGGCGTTTGAAACTTTGTTTGAAAAAAAAATAGCCTTGCTACTTCATCTGCGGTGCGACATAGACGGTTCACATTGTTCTCCTTGAATGGGAATATTTGAAGCGTTATCGCTGGTGAAATTCTGTCTTGAGCGCAGGTGTTTGAAAGATCTCTATTTCTTTTCCCCGTAGGGATGTTTTTAAGGGAATGTATTGATGTTAGTCTCCCGCAATAATGCTCAAGGACAAACAATCTGAGATGGGCTTAATCAGTTTATGTCTTTGTCAACATTTATTCTTTGTGTGTGTGTTTTTTTCCCCCAAACAAAAAAAAACAGAAAATGGATAGATGGAAAAAAAGCTATTTTTCAATATTTGTGTATGGAGAATGTTCTGTTTGCACTGTGACCATTCACGCTCAGACATTTCGTGTGACAATATTGCTTGTTCCCTTGAACCGTTTTTGTATTTGTTATCCAAGTTTGGGTGAATAAAAGCCTTTAAACGTTTCAAGCATACATCCTCTATTGAGGGTGTGATCTTGTTGCCATGATGAATGCCGAAAGGTCCCTAATAAATTACCCACACTGAAATCAGTTTTCTTTTGTATCAGGTGCACAGTGGCTGTCAATACAATTTGTCTTCCCATTAATGGATACGCACACACATGCAAACGTCGATGCATCAACATTCACATAAATGTTACAAACATGAAGTATAATACAAAAAAAAAGAGAATACACAGATTGGACAACAGCACACTTAAGCTACAATCAGACTAACCTTGAGAGGGACTGGTCCTTTCTCTACTTTGCAGCTGATTCAAATTATTTTGAATACCGATAGAATTTATTTTGCCTCGCCTTGAGCGATATAACTTGCCGTGAAATGGACATTTCTTTCACTACATTTCATCACGAACAGAACTTCAAAGTCAAAACAAAAAAAATAAATAAGTACATAAATAAACACACAAATAAATAAAAAGGTAAGTAAATGAATAAATAAATACGCCATCACGTCAATGTATTTTGCTGTACTTGTTTGGTCTGGGGACCTCATGTTGCACCCAAAAGCCGCCAGAAGAGGGCGTCCAAGCTCCATATAAGGAATTGATCAGCCTGTGGAAACGGAGGTGGCCACAGGAGGTCGCCATTTTGTGCCTCTTTTTCGGTGCGACATTTCCCCTCAATGTTGCCTCATAATGGCACGGAATAAATTATTTAATCGATTGCAAACATGTATGCTTTCCTCTTCAGAACTATTTGAATCATATTCATAACTGGATGTGTAACAAGAAAGCATATTCTCAGAATCTGAAGCCATTGTTTTGATTCTCCAGCAATGCAAGACGTCTTGGCGTGATGTCACGAAAAGGGGGCGGGACTTTCTGAAAATGCCCAATTCGCAGCTCAATTTTGTGCAGATTTTGGACACTTTAAGTCATTTTTATTTGTGTTTTGCATTTGAATTAAATATCATACTGCATGTTTTGGGTATTTTAGATGCCATAAAACGTTTTTCTGATGTCAGTTAAGAAACAAAAAAGTGACGTCGGTTGTCCTTTAAAGCCTCTTCTAATAATAATAAAGGTTTTCTGATTCTGATTCTAGGCCTAAAATGTAGTCATTGAAAGTCACTAAGAATGCATTCGATTAATTAATTATAACTATAACTGTTTACAAAAAAAGGGGAGGGGCACTCACTCGTATGTTTTCCCCTGTCTAGTCCGCGACAGTCTTTCATGGAAAAGCCCCCCGACTTACCTGAGGATTAGGCGGATCAGGCATTGATTGGCAGCTCTTCCTTTGTTCCTCCACCTCCAGGAACACCATGTTTAGGGTTGTACAAGAACACAGGCGGGAAACCGGTGCTTTAATACACCCGAGATGGAGAGGGTGTGATGAAAGATGAAGTCTCCTTGAATATGTTTGCGCACATGCTCGCATGGGTGTAATACGTGCACGATTGTGCGTGCCAAACCAAAGTGTGTCTGCAACTGCAACTGGATGTGCGTGTTCAGGAGGAAAGGGAAAAGGTGTGTGTGTGCGTATATGTATGTGTGTGTCTATGGGCATGTGCACGTGAGCGCGCTGAGCCCCCCCGCTGTCAGTCCCTGCCATGTTTTACAGCCTGCGCAGTGATTAGAGCTGTCGACTCTGATGTGATGACACGGGTTGAAACCGCAGCAGGGGAGAGAGAAGGATAGACGCAGAGTAGTGGTCGGGGCAAAGGAAGACAGGCAGCAAGAGGCTGATCCGGGGTCAGGAAGAGATCAGAGCCAAAGAAAGTTTGAGGGGAGAAGGTTGAAGAAAGAGGGTTGACCTTGACAGTAGTTACGACGTACAAAAGTGCTGCTCTGCACTGGACTGTGGAGGCCACTGAAGACACTTCAGTCAATGCTTCCTTCCGGGAGCTCAGTTGCATCTTTTGCAATGAAACCTCCAAGTTCAAAACTGGAGGGTCTGGTACATCACCCTCATATGGCTGACTGACTACTTATATCCATCCATCCATCGATTGAACCCATCCATTCATTGATTTATTATCTTGGTGCCAAACTCCACATGCGAGAACCATTTTTCAAGTATTTTTAAGTTGTAGAATCACCGCTCGCCTGTGTGTGTGTCTATATATATATATATATATATATATATATATATATATATATATATATATATATGTATATATATATGTATATGTGTGTGTGTGTGTGTGTGTGTGTGTGTGTGTGTGTGTGTGTGTGTGTGTGTGTGTGTGTGAGAGAGAGAGACATAGGTGGAGACATAGACAAATAGAGACTTGGAGAGAGAGAAGAGAGAGAGAGAAAGAGACATAGAGAGAGAGCATGAGAGGGAGAGAGAAAGGAGAATGAGAGAGAGAGAGGGAGAAAGAAAGAAAGAAAGATAGACATGAAGAAAGAGAGACATAGTGAGAGATAAAGAGAGAGTAACAGAGATACATCGAGAGAGGGAGAGAGAGGAGAGTGATAGAGAGTGTGAGAGGGAGAGAATGAGAGAGAGACAGAGAGAGAGAGAGAGAGAGAGAACGAGAGAGAGAGAGAGACAGAGAGACAAGAGAGACGAAGAGAGAAAAACAGATACATCGAGAGAGGGAGAGAGGAGAGGGATAGAGAGTGTGAGAGGGAGAGAATGAGAGAGAGAGAGAGACAGAGAGAGAGAGAGAGAGTTAGAGAGAGAGAGAGAGAGAGACAAGAGAGAGGAAGAGAGAGAGAGAGAGAGAGAGAGAGAGAGAGAGAGAGAGAGAGAGAGAGAGAGAGAGAGGAAGAGAGAAAAACAGAGATACATCGAGAGAGGGAGAGAGAGGAGAGGGATAGTGTGAGAGGGAGAGAATGAGAGGGAGAGAGAGAGAGAGAGAGAGAGAGAGAGAGAGAGAGAGAGAGAGAGAGAGAGAGAGAGAGAGAGAGAGAGAGAGAGAGAGAGAGAGAGAGAGAGAGAGAGAGAGAGAGAGAGAGAGAACGAGAGAGAGAGAGACAGAGAGACAAGAGAGAGGAAGAGAGAGGAAGAGAGAGAGAGAGAGAGAGAGAGAGAGAGAGAGAGAGAGAGAGAGAGAGAGAGAGAGAGAAGAGAGACGAAGAGAGAAAAACAGATACATCGAGAGAGGGAGAGAGAGGAGAGTGATAGAGAGTGTGAGAGAGAGAGAGAGAGAGAGAGGGAGAGAGAACGAGAGAGAGAGAGACAGAGAGACAAGAGAGACGAAGAGAGAAAAACAGATACATCGAGAGAGGGAGAGAGAGGAGAGGGATAGAGAGTGTGAGAGGAAGAGAATGAGAGAGAGAGAGAGAGAGAGAGAGAGAGAGAGAGGAAGAGAGAAAAACAGAGATACATCGAGAGAGGGAGAGAGAGGAGAGGGATAGAGTGTGAGAGGGAGAGAGAGAGAGAGAGAGAGAGAGAGAGAGAGAGAGAGAGAGAGAGAGAGAGAGAGAGAGAGAGAGAAGAGAGAAAAACAGAGATACATCGAGAGAGGGAGAGAGAGGAGAGGGATAGAGTGTGAGAGGGAGAGAATGAGAGGGAGAGAGAGAGAGAGAGAGAGAGAGAGAGAGAGAGAGAGAGAGAGAGAGAGAGAGAGAGAGAGAGAGAGAGAGAGAGAGAGAGAGAGAGAGAGACAGAGAGACAAGAGAGAGGAAGAGAGAGGAAGAGAGAGAGAGAGAGAGAGAGAGAGAGAGAGAGAGAGAGAGAGAGAGAGAGAGAGAGAGAGAGAGAGAGAGAGAGAAGAGAGACGAAGAGAGAAAAACAGATACATCGAGAGAGGGAGAGAGAGGAGAGTGATAGAGAGTGAGAGAGAGAGAGAGAGAGAGAGAGAGGAGAGAGAACGAGAGAGAGAGAGACAGAGAGACAAGAGAGACGAAGAGAGAAAAACAGATACATCGAGAGAGGGAGAGAGAGGAGAGGGATAGAGAGTGTGAGAGGAAGAGAATGAGAGAGAGAGAGAGAGAGAGAGAGAGAGAGAGAGAAGAGAGAAAAACAGAGATACATCGAGAGAGGGAGAGAGAGGAGAGGGATAGAGTGTGAGAGGGAGAGAGAGAGAGAGAGAGAGAGAGAGAGAGAGAGAGAGAGAGAGAGAGAGAGAGAGAGAGAACGAGAACGAGAGAGAGAGACAGAGAGACAAGAGAGAGGAAGAGAGAGAGAGAGAGAGAGAGAGAGAGAGAGAGAGAGAGAGAGAGAGAGAGAGAGAGTGTGAGAGGGAGGGAGAGAGAGAGATTTTGTGCCGGGGTTGAAATAAAACAATCATAATCCGACTTTGAATGTGTTTATTTTTGTCGAAAAAAGTGAGCTGTTGTACTTAATATCGGTTTGCAGTTCAGTAGTTTTGTGCAGTCCTTGAATTGTATTTTTTTTTAAATTCTATTTATGTATTTATGCAAGGAATCTCATTTGCCCTTGAAAAAAAAAATCACACTGCGGTTAATGTGTTGTTTCCTTCAACCCTTTATTGGGGTTTGAAGCACAAATATTTGACATTGAAAAAAAAATGCATCATCCAAAATCTGATATATAAAAAGCACATGTGTTCCTCATCTGAGGGTGTTATATCCGTATTTAATATGGCACTTTCGTCATACTTTGGACATCTGGTTGGGAGAATTTAACCCATTCATGCACCCTGATAACATCAATTGTCTACTGTAGTAACCACTGTCCCTGAAAGGGATCAATTGCCCACCCGTGTATCAGATGCTCATAAAATTAAACCATTCACCGTTCACTTAAAGGACAATCGACGTCTCCGGACAACTTGTATCCATAATTTGTTAAATGGCTTCAAATGACTTCTACTGAGCGTATTTTACAAAATTCCACCGCATATAGCTATATTTTACGTTTTAAGACTCGCGCTGAATATTGTGGAAGTCTTGTTTTTGAGTTGGGGACTAGTCCGTACCTGACGTCACTGAAGGAACGCCCCTGACCGAAAAAAAAGGACACATTGTAGCAGTCCTTCCATCACGTCAATGCTTGTTTGATCTGAAAACCTCGTGTTGCGCCAGGAGAGGGCGTCCAAGCTCCATATAAGGAATTTATCAGCCTGTGGAAACGCAACACACTGTCATGTCTACAAGAGGTCGCCATTTTCTGCCTCTTTTTGGGTGAGACAATGTTGCCTCAAAATGGCACGGAATAAATTCTTTAATCGATTGCAAACATGTATGCTTTCCTCTTCAGAACTATTTGAATCATATTCATAACTGGATGTGTAACAAGAAAGCATATTCTCCGAATCTGAAGCCATTGTTTTGATTCTCCAGGAATGCTTGGTGTGACGTCACAAACTCGGTGCGGCACTTTCTGAAAATGCCCAATCCGCAGCTCAATTTTTTTGCAGATTTTGGACACTTTAAGTCATTTTTATTGGTGTTTTGCATTTGAATAAAAATATCATACTGTGTGTTTTGGGTATTTTAGATGCTATAAAACGTTTTTCTGATGTCAGGAAACAAAAAAGTGACGTCGGTTGTCCTTTAATGCATGTAATTAATGGCAGCAACAAATATTTCGGGAACATATTCTTCAACACTTCCTTAAATGCACTATTCCTGCATATAATGAATCCAAACATCCTTTACTCCACTCTTCTTTCAGACTCTCAATGAAAGTTGCTGACCTTTTTTTTTACACAAACCTGTGAATCACATGCGTTCACCTCCACTCTGCTTTCCGCTTCCATATGTTCTTAATCGGGCGGGCCAGAGGGAGGTCTGAAGGAAAAAAAATAAAAATAAAATCTCCACATGGAAAGGTGGGGGAGGGGGGTGTCCTAGGCCTGTTTGGGTTTAATGTCTGCTCCTGCCCTAATAGAGAATAAATAAACAGTGCCCTGTTGTGGGGTGCATGGACCCTATAGACAACCCCCCCCCCCCCTACACACACACACGCAAGTTAACTTCAACTTGCACGGACGGTCAAAGCTAATACAGCAGAAAATGATTTGTTCTCTGTCCTCGCCGTGTGCTGATACTGTTATTATTGCCGCCTAATAAGGCCCAGATGCCCAATATCAGACATCAGGATAGTTTTGTTTATGTAACTTCATTTTTCAAGGCAGTTGTTTCCAATTAGATTGTTTAAAAGTTTTAATAGAATTAAATGAGAGATACACATGAAGAGAAATGGCAAACTAAAATGAAAAGCAACCTGGACCAGAGCCAAAATAGGGTGTGTGTTTGTCAATGTGTGTGTGTGTGTGTGTGTGTGTGTGTGTGTGTGTGTGTGTGTGTGTGTGTGTGTGTGTGTGTGTGTGTGTGTGCGTGTGCCATGTCATGAAACACACCTATCATTAAAGCGTTCCCATTATTGCTAAGCCACTCAGAAGTGAGAGCTGTGTCGTCTATGGTAATTATGACGTTATGAGATGGCAATTACATTGAAATGTGTTTGACTGTCAACCGCCCACTACAGTGACATGTCAGCCCGCTGAGATGAGCAGAAAATGGCTGTAATGGAGAGAATGAAAGAAATAATAGCGAGCACTGCTTTTGCTGCAAAAAAAAAAAAAGGACTCGGATAAAAGAAAGCAGCAGTAACGTATAACTGATTTTGGATTTGTCCGGCTTTCTAAACAGATTTTACAATTGTGATTAATTGTTTTTGAACACATTTGTTTCGGTATTCAAATGGTTGCATGGAAACACTTTGCATCTACGTTCAAATGCGGAATATTGAATATCTATCGACTCTCTCTCTCTCTTGCTCTCTCTCTTCCTCGCTCGTTCTCTCTCCTGCCTACCTACCTACATATCTACTTTACCTAGCTAGCTACCGAGCTAGTTACAATAGCTACCGAGATAGCGAGCTAGATATCTATCTACCTACCCACATACCTACATACTTACCCAACTTACCCATTTAGCTAGCTACCTAGCGAGTTACCTAGCTACCTACCCACATTTTAACTATATACCCACCCTACCGAGCTATCGAGCTAGCTATCTACATACCTACATTACGTAGCTAGCAAGTTAGCTACCTATCCCACTTAGGTACAGAGCTACCTCCCTACCTACCTACCTACATACCAACATACCTATATGTACCTAGATACCTAACTACCTAGTTACCTAGCTTGCTACCAATCTACTTACCAAACCCAACTACCCACCCACCTTCCTCCCTACCTACGTACCTACCAACATAACTACATACCTCCCCACCCACCTACCTACCTACCTACCTAGCTAGCTACCTAGCTAGTTATCGAGCTAGCTACTTACCTCCATACAAACATACCTACCCTACCTAGTTACCGAGCTAGCTACCTAGCGACCTACCTCCCCACTTACCCACCTACCTACATCATAAATCAGATCTGATACCTCCCTGCTTTTTGACCCATGGGCCTCTCCGCTAAAATCTGCGTAACTGTAGTGCCCAAGCTATTTGTTGTTGAATATCCGCGTCCCTGTTTACTTGCCACCTACCCACTGAAAGTATGAGAAAGATGTCATTTCTTCTCCCTCCACAGTTTCGGAGGTGAGGGTACGTAGATCATGGCACGGTGTGGGAATAGGTTTGGGATGCGGAGGCAACATGTCAAATGCCTCAAAGGAAGAATAGGCCAGTGCGTTTCATGGCATTCCAGAGAAACGGAAAGACAAGGATCCCTTCAGAAGGAAGAAGGCGGGGAGGCGTTGCTTGACTGCTGTTTTATAAACACGGACACAGGCACGCACACACACAAACACACTCACACACCAATGCTGACATTGCTCTGGGACGAATTGCATCCTGATGTTTTTTTTTCTCTCTCTCTGGTAAATTTAGTATGGATGATTTAACGCTTAACTGCAATCAGTGTTAAAACGTTCCACAAGGCTCGCTCAGACCGAGCTGCTGCTGTGTGTGTGTATGTGTGTGTGTGTGTGTGTCCCACAGCCATAACAGACACCCGGGCTGTTTAGAGAGGCCGGCTACAATGCGGAGGACAGATGTGGAAAACCCCTGGCTCTCCAGACAAGGGCCTCCTTCATCCCTCCTTACGCGATCCTTCACTAAGTCGGCGGGACGGGGAGATGGAGTTACTGAACTAACTTCCTGGATTACATCAAACACCCTTTGCATGCAGTTTGTCTGAATGTAACAGCGCCTCCTCCTCCTGCTAGTTCTCCTCCGCTACCTCCTCAGCCTCTCTCGTTCTATCTGCAGTGAGTCTATCACTCCATCTTTCAAACCAGACATGTGGACAAACACAGTAACGTCCGGCTCTGTCTGTGCCACTAGAATCAGAATCAGAATCAGAATCAGAATACCTTTATTCGTCCCGCAATGGGGAAATTTGCAGTCCACAGCAGCAATTGAAGAGGGATGGGGTTGGGGTGGGAGTGAAACCAGGCTTGTCTGGCATTTTCATCCCCTGATGTGCTGAGATGTGTGTTTGTCTGTTTGAACAGTCTTTATGTTAGTAATCTGCGGCTAAGCACACCATATCTATAGATGCGGCGTGTCAAGAAACTTGTCATGACAACTCAAAATATCAGTCCAGAAATGCCTTAAACTGGAGGAACATTTTCGGGTGAGTTCTGGAACTGTTTTGGCAAACGGGATGCTTGGGTTGAAAGAGTCCGAGCATGAAGCAGCAGGTGTTTGTGCTGTGTAAGAGGCATGGCAGAGGCAGCCGGCTGCAGTCAGTAACCAGTGAGCCACGGAGCAAGTTGGGGAAAGGGATTGGCTCTTATCTGCCCAGCCGTCTGCAGCTGTATTTACCTCCTTTTGTTTGTTGTTCCCTAAGCAGTTGGCCATGTTGAATGTGTGTGAGTGTGTGTGTGTGTGTGTGTGTGTGTGTGTGTGTGTGTGTAAGTGTGTTTGTGTGTGTGTATTTGCCATCCCCCTGTGCACCCTGAGGAAGACTAGGAATTTTCTGTGTCAGTGCGTCAGAGGATTTCGGTCCGAGTTTTGTTGATCCTGTCTTTGTTGATCCTGTGTTGTTGTAGAGAAGAGGTGGGTAGGGGCGGGGGGTGAAAAGATTGAACCATTAGACATGGCAGCCAGGATTTAACCCTATCCTGTCCCCCACCTCCATCTATAATTCTCCCCACCATGCCACACCTCTGCTGGGGTAAGGTAGGTCTAGGCGGTCATCTGACCTATCCTAAGTCATGACTGAGTGCTGCAAACGAACAGTGCGAAAAAGCTCTTGGTTCCTCTCTTGGTTTGGTGTCATGCTCTCTGAAGCGAGTCAACTTCCAATTATTGACCCACCACCCCCAACACTCCCATCTCCAGTTCGCTTACTCTTTCATAAGATATGTGACATTGAATGTTTGTGGCTGTGTGCCAGTATTTTTGTTTTCACACGTCTGACCGATTGAAAACAAGGGATACACACATAGTGATAATCTGGCCTTTTTTTTTGTCTCGGTTCCTATTTCGCACCAAAAAAAAAAATCCAATCCGGTGGCTATTTGGAGTACTTTGACCGATTCTCCTTTTTGTCCTTTAACCATAATTCATCTTTTGAAAAGAGCAAAACTGTTGTGATCAAACTGAATGCCAATTAGACGGTTGTGTGTTTATGTGTGACGGTTGTGTGTTTATTTATGTACTTTGAAGTTCTGTTCGTGATGAAATGTCGTGAAAGAAATGTCCATTTCACTGCAAGATCAGAGCATTGTCATCAAATGGCGATTAGTTTTACTTTATTTCAATGTTGCTTTTCCGATGACCATTTTGCATTTTGGGGGCCTTGTCCGTTGACCATTTTGTGTTTTACTGAGCATCTTCATCTTTATTAAGTACGTAGAGTTGCTTGTTCTGTAGCCACAAGGGAACACGAGCCAGTGTCTTATTGTGCAGGTCCCAAGCCTCGATAAATACAGAGGGTTGTGTTAGGAAGGGCATCTGACGTAAAAGCTTGGCCAAAACAAACATGTGAATCAAACCTTTAAAGATGGAGGACACTGATTCGCTGTGGAAAAGCCCAAAGGAAAAGAAGATTTATTTGGGTAAACATACTGTATGTTATGCAGAAATTGTTGAGTGTCCATCTGATTGGCAACTCAGGGTTGGGGTCTGATAGCAAAAGAAATGACTATAAGTGACTGAAGTTGCTTTATTGTTTTAATGATCTATCGGCATTGTTCTAGTGGACAGGTGTCAAAATCAAGGCCCGGGGGCCAAATCTGACACACCACATGATTATATTCGGCCCGCGAAAGCAAATCAAACTTGTGAAATTCCATGTGACTTGCTAAAGTCCGGACCATAATTTCAAAATGTCCCATGTAAACCCAAATAACTGTAACCCTGACAGTAAAGTGTCCTTGAGAGTTTTGAAAGGCGCTGGGAAATTAAATGTATTATCTTTATTATTATAACAGTCATCATTTTTTACTTCAAATTTGAAAACTAATATTCATAATGGCCCCTGAGAGGAAACCGTAACTACAATGTAGCCCGCAGCAAAAAAACATACTTTGACACCCCTGTTCTAGTGTGTCGTATATTAGAACAACAAAAAGAACATACACACAACCGTATTTTCTGGTGTATAAGGCACACTGGAGTATAAGGCGCACCTTGCGATTAATGGTGTATTTTCAAACTATTTCTATATATAAGGCGCACCACATTATAAAGCCCATCTTCAATGAATGAAAAAACATTTTATAAATGCAGTAAAGTCTCGTTATATCGATATTCAAGGGAGTCCGAAAAAATATCGATATAACCGGGACCATTGATATATCCGACCCTGTTTGCATGTAATTTTCTCCGTGCGTGCATAGAAATAGTATCGATATAACCGGGACTATCGATATATCCGATATTGATATAACGAGACTTTACTGTATAATATATAAATGTAGAAAAGTTTCCAAATATAAGGCACACCACATTATAAGGCGTTACAGTAGAGGTGTGGGTTACTCACTACTTCTTCTAGGAGTCGGTGGATGACGACAGTAGTTGCGAGAACTGTTGTGGCTCAATGTTACTGTACTTCACATATAAGGCGCACAAGCGTATAAAGCGCAAAGTCATCTTATAAAGGAAATGAAAGCTTTTGAGTGCGCCTTATACACTGAAAAATACGGTATATCTGATTCTGATATGTCTCACATTTTAAGTTTTATTGATTTTTTTATATGAGCGACAAAAAAAAATAGAATCATGGAACTGCTTATCAGGTGGCCACTTGGGGGCCCTGTAAACATAGTCAGTCGTCCTGCGTGGGTTTTTGACACTTTCCTGCTTCGCACCCTGCTCGTCATGGATAACAAGTGTCCCAACTCAGGAGGGAAGTGGAGTGAAAGCAGCCTAAGAGCCTTAGCTTCCCAGTGTGACGCTGCAGTTCCAAACCAACAGAGGAAGAAACACAGTTGGGAATCTTAATCACTATTTCTGAAGGTAGCTGTGTGTCTGTGTCTGTGTGAGAGAGAGACGAGTGGAGTGGGGTGTGAGAGATATTTATTTATTTATTTATTTTATTTACGTATTTATGTATTTGTTTGTTTATTTAGTTATTTATTTAGTTATGTATTTAGTTTTTTATTTATTTATGTGCTCATTTATTTTTTTTATTACAAGCAATGGCCGCCTGCATGGTTAGCCTATCCGTAATATGAAGAATCGTTTTTACATCGAAATAAGGAATATTTAATACACCAGAAAACAATTGACAAAGTGAAAACTGACATGGCACGCACCAGATTCATTTTGAAATAGCCAAATATGGAGAAGCAGGGGGACCGTTGTTCGTATGTGTGTGTGTGTGTTTGCAGGTGCATGTGTGAGCGTGTCAATTTGGGTGTATGTGAGCTGTGGCAATCATGCAAACAAATTAATTAATCTCCCATTGCAAAGGCTTGGGGGGGGGGGTTGGTGAATTGAACTGCTCTCGCAACCCCCACCCACATTAAACGCCCCCTCTCCCTCCCACCCCCACCATCTCATCGTTTAGCCCCTTTTTCATCTGCCGGCCTTTCCTCTAGCCATGAACATCCCATTGCTACAGTAGATGGAATCCTTTTCCTGAATTTCTAATTTGTGTATGCTGTTCACATGTATTTATGAATATACGTACGCATGTGTGTGTCTTTAAGCCTACAGTTAGGCCCTTCAAAACAAGATATTTTAACATCTCTAAGCTATATCTTCTACAAACATTTTCAGTCTTAAATTTGCCGTCATCAATGTTGTTCCAGTGGAATCACGACAGTCAAACACAGTCTGTTTTGGTTGGATTTCAAAACAAAACATAGAATCTCAGGATATTTGCAGTAATTCACAACACTTGCTCGGATGTGTTTGGTACGATAATACTGATAGTAGTCCAAGAGTCAAATAATCTGGGGGCAGAAAAAAAATCACTCTCGGGCCCCTTGTTTCATACTAATTTAATTTGACACAAATTACGGCAGAAAAGCACTCTCACAGACAACTTCTCTGTGGTGGTTTCTACTATCTTTGTGACTGCTTTATTTTCCCGAATGGGATAGTTGTCCATGTCAAGTGCTTTGCAACACCTTCAGCTGTTGTTAAAATGCAAAAAAATAAATCAATATGTATTGTATTGTATAACTGTACCCACACCCCTTTTAATTTTAATGGTGATTGAGGATACGCAGTAACTATTGTACAAAGTATAGAATGTCAACATTTACATAAAACTTCACTTCCTTAATGGTTTAAATATCCAAAATCATAATACCAGGCATATAAAATCCAAATAAAAGACTTTTGATCACCAAAAAACAATTGTCAACATCACACCCAACAAAAACAAAATGGCTACCGTTGACCTTTTTATGAATGTCCTCAATAATAAAGCACAACATGCATGCTGAATGAAATAACATTCAGTGGATGAACATTTTGGTCCAATTTATGCTTTAAAGTTTGTAAACTTTTGGAACCGACTCTGTTACAGCGCAACAGAAATGTACTACGGCCATACAAAATGTGTTATTCTGCAACCCGTAACAAAGACCGTCTCCATTCAGTGATAACCTAGTCACATGCATGCATGCACATTCACAATACACACAATACACATGAACACAGACAGACAGACACACACACACATACACACAAACGGGCATGCGCAAAGGGAGGTGTTAAAGAAGTGTGCTCTCATTAAACACGCTCATTATATGCAGGAGGGGATCCCCGCAGGTGCAGATCATTCTTTCTTTTTTTTTCTTCTTTCAGGCATCTTGCAAACAAAATAGCAAAGCTGTCATTATAATCTCAATATGTACATGAGTGTCAGCATCGGATTTAGGGATACAAATTGCACTCTTAATGTGCCGTTAAGTAAATCGGGTAGCAGGGCACGTTCCTAAATTGTTATTGGGGGGGATAATAAAAACATGCGAGGTGACATCATAGCTCTTTAGTGGTTCATTTACGCCACAGGTGTCAAAGTCAAGGCCCGCGGGCCAAATCCGGCCCGCCACATCATTTTTTTCGGCCCGCGAAAGCAAATCAAACTTGTTACATTCTATGATGATTGCTAAAATCTGAGCCAAAATTTCATATTTTTGGATGTCAACCACAATAAAAGTCATTATTCTTGACTTCAGATTTGAAAACGAGTTATTCATTAATTTGCTGTGTGCTCTATATGTAATATTTGACTGGATTTAAACATTCTAATGGGTTCCCCAAATTCATAACGGCCTTCGAGAGGAACCATAACTACAATGTGACCCGCGGCAAAAAATGACTTTGACACCCCTGATTTACGCCGTCTTCCTTCGCTCAGTTCCATCAAGTCAATCCAGATCATGGAGTCAGTCGTTCTTTTGTAAGAATAGTTGCAAAAGTTCACCAAAACTCTGGAATGAGTCGGTCTCCTTGTCGCTGATCGCTCATTCCTCGCCCGCCTTCCTTTGTCTCTGTGTGTGTAATCTAATTCAGCAAAACCGAAATGCAACTTCTCCAGGGAGAATGTGGGCTCAGGATGTCGGATGCCGTAAAAGCCTCGTTCCACAAAAGTTAAACCCACCAAACCTTAGGCTTCAAAGCAACAAGCGCCTTTCGCGTGATGCAACCATTTTGCGTTGATTGTTGAAACTCTCTGAGGCGTTCTTGTGTTTTTTTTTAGGGGGCGGGGGGACGCGCTGAGAGCCAAACACGTAGAAGAAGAAGGCGCACAATAGTAGATGAGTATTTTGGGGAGACAAGGGAGTTGAGGAGGCAGCATCCCGCCAGGGTTTGATTTCTTAAATATGCCTCAAGATCTTTTTTTTTTTTATTATATGTGATGCAATAGTGATGCAGGGCTGTCAATGTGTGTTTGCGAATCGTGATCTCGCTCTGTTTAATGCACTTTTCCAACCCCGGAGGAAATTATAGGTTTCTCCATTGATCATACAGGGAACCCCCCCCCCCCCCCGACCCTCACCCTCTCCTCCCCGCCTCCATCTTGCCTTTTCTCAGACAGTTAGTGTGTATTCTAGTGTGTATCTTTATTTGTGAGTTTGTCAGCGTGCGGGTAAGAGTGGAAGGGAAGCTATCTGTGCCATCACACGTGGACGTGTGTTAATAGCGAATGCCCCACGCTGCCACTGCCTTTGTTTGCCAAAGACATCCATATGCATGAGGCACACACGTGTGTGTGTGTGTGTGTGTGGGGGTGCGTGAGTGTGTGTCTATGCACACAAATGTGTGTGTGATTGTCTGGGTACATGGGGGGGGTTTACTAATTACTAGATTTCTATCATGAATATGTATGGCCGCAGTCTTTATGATGGGATTGGTTTCTACACATCACACGGGTGGACGAGTGGCACGGGGAGGGACGGCGGGCCCGGGAGATGACACACCTCTTCATCTTTGTCAGAATTGAAAAAAAAAAACACATTAATATCACATCCATTTTGACATTGTTATATACAAGACATAGAAATGTGGAGCAACATTTTACTATGAATGGTAACCTCATAAAATTGCATTATTATTTGCATTTTTTGCTAGCTTCGGAGCTGCCCGACATGAATGATGGCCATCTATTCTTGAAAAGTCCGTCTTGAAAATGTATATCCATTTCCATTTCTTCTCCTCTGTCTGCTATTGTGGGTTGACAAAACCGCAATTACATCAACACATATTTGCTTACGCTGCTTGCTACAGATACAGTGTGCTAGCTCGGGCCAGTATGCTCTTATCACAAGTGGCTGGTGATACTATGATTGGCTAATGAGTAGCCAATCATAGTTTGTAAAAATCTTGACATTTCCAGCGCCTTCCAGCAGGCCTTGGGTTGCCAACTCTGATTGGTTAAAGCAACAGTTTTACCTACGTTGATTTTTATGCTCCAGGGCCCGCACAACTCATTGTGAAGGCGTTCAGGTAGATTTCTCACTCTGGTAACAAATGATGGCTGAAAATGATTGGTTTAATACTTAAATATGAAACACATCGGGAATCAGCGGAAAGACAATTTGGAATTATTTAATAATAATTCACAGACAAAATATAATACACATCATTCCGTGATTCTGATACTTTTAGGCCAGCAGAGAATGCCTTGCAGGCATATATAAGGTGTTACAGATGTTCTAAAGAAATACTATATGTACACGCACACATATGTATATGTACACACACACACACACACACACACACACACACACACACACACACACACACACACACACACACACACACACACACACACACACACACAATATTATGTACATTTAATATCCGACAAGATTTGATCATCTTTGAAAGATGCTTACTTGTCCAAAGAAGTTACTTTTACTCAATGTCAAACTATAATGAAATGTGCGTTTCCCTCGTTTCTTGGCAGGTTTCGTACATTCTTCTTCTTTCTTTCTTTTACACACAATGCACTAACGGCTCCAATTTAAACTTACACTCATGCGAAGTGACATGTATACAAAATAGCGGGCATTAAGTATTTTTCTGCCTTGTATTGTTTTTCCACATGGACAAACTCAATTACAAGCACAGTGGAAGCGTTTTCCTCCAGGGGGGAGGGGGAGGGGGGTGAGAGATGTCAATGACGACGTCAATAATGTACATCGAAGCGAGCAGTAGGGGAAAAAGCACGCATTTCAAAAGCACGCCAAGATTCAACGCCAAGACATCTGGACTCAGCGCAAAGCAAGTGTCAACTGTCTGTCTACTCCTAAACATATTTTTTGATCTCTTTTATTCCCTCCATCGTCCTCGGCCTGTGTTCACTTTCCTTTTACCTCTTTTCCACTCACCGCAGCTCCTGAAATCAGACAATCAGAAGACTGTGAAAGCTGCTATCTCAGTCGCTGCAACCCCCCTTCCCCACACCTACCGGCGCTACGCCTCTGACAATAGCCCGGCAATCTGAGCAAAGCGAGGGAATAAAAGAGTCGGACATGGTTTTAAAAGAAGGGAGAATGTCAACTGTCAATCCTGACGACGCTGGAATCAGTGCAAGCCATCAAACTTGTATCCTAAGAGAAATAGGGGGAAAAAATAGAAGCGGGACAAGGGGTGTACGGTGTGTAATGAGGGGAAGAAGGGGAGGGATGGGGGTAACCGAAGCTTCATTTGGACACTCGGAGTTGTCATTGTGGAGCAAAAGCTCTTCTCAGCATCTCCCTACCCTGTGCCACAGGCCAGTTCCTGGCATTCGAATGAGGGCCATCTCCTTTTGAATGGGAATGGCGCCGACGAGGGTTGGAGCATGAAAACAAGAAGATCACGGCTGCCGCTGTTTGTGAGTTTTAACACAGACATCACAGGTTTCCAAAATGTGAGAGGGCAGCGGGGAGCAGCGGGGGAAAGCAAGGTTGCAGACGAGAGGAGGAGGTGGCGGTGGTGGAGAGGAAGAGAGAGCCACAGCCCCGTTTGAAAGGCGCTGTTGAACTAAATCAGCGTGTTTACGTACTGGAAGAACAAAGTGTTCCGTTGGCAGAAGAGCACTTGTCTGTCCGTTTCCTCTTACTCTGTTTTTTTTACCTGAGTCTTTTGTTTTTGTGTGCGCCGACAGCATCAGGACCGCTTCTTTTTGCCAATAAAGTCTTTTGCCAAAGACTTTATTCCCCGCGCAAAAAAAAACAAATTGAAACATTAGAACTGGTCGCCTATGACAATTTGTCACCCTTTTGAAGCCATCACTGATTTGCAACGAAAGAAAATTAGTCAGTAATGTTTAAAACTACAGTCAAACCTCGGTTTTCTAACGTCTTGGTTCTCGATCAATTGGGTTTTGGACCAAAAATGTCATTTTTTTTTTTATGTCTCGGTTTACAACCGAAAATCAGTTCTCGACCAAACTGAGTGACCTGAAGGCTGGAACACCTGAATGCTCCACTCGACTTCCATCCGCTTTCTTATACGTCACTTCCTCATGTTGCGTCTCATTGTGACCAACGCATTCATGTTGTTGAATCAATTTTTTATTAAAAAGCAGATGTGTTAGGCTGAGATCTCCGCGAATCGGACATTATCCCCGTATAGCGTTTCATTGTGAGTTGATGTCTTTGTATTGTTCAATATTGATTAAAAAAAAGGGAAATGTTTCAGTTTTTGAATAGCTTTCTGTCATGGATTATGGTCGAAAACCGAGGTTTGACTGAAGTCACAGGTCTTATTAAAAATCAGATGTGTTAGACTGAGATCTCCGCAAATCGGACGTTATCCTCGTATAGTGTTCCAATTATGAGTCGATGTGTTTGTATTGTTCAATATTGATTAGAAAAAATACAGACATTCATTATAATGGGAAATGTTTCGGTTCTCGAACAGTTCTCTGGAATGGATTATGGTTGAAAACCGTGGTTTGACTGTAGTCTCATTTTGGAGCATTATTCATTCAAAAGAAGGCCTAGCTCCAAAAAGGGGTTTGGAGGTAAGGGGGTAGTGGGTGACCCGTATCCAGGTGAGGGAAAACTGACCAATGTTTTCATTCAGATATATCTACACAAAAGATAAAGCTTATCCAGATTTGTTATAATACAGTAAAGTCTCTTTATATCGATATCGGATATATCGATAGTCCCGGTTATATCGATACTATTTCTATGCACGCACGGAGAAAATTACATGCAAACAGGGTCGGATATATCGATAGTCCCGGTTATATCGATATTTTTTCGGACTCCCTTGAATATCGATATAACGAGACTTTACTGTAGCTCAAAATAACAACTTCAGGTGCTCATTTGAGAGCTTTTCATGTACACTTCAAAGTACGACTGCTGAGGCAAGACGAAATGGACCATTTGGGGGTGTGGTGTGGTGGGGGGATGAGTCAGAAACAGAAAGATTTATTTCAGAATGAGGAACTAGAAGCAGCAAATGTTCCAGGCAAAAAAATAAGCTTCTGCCGATAGCACAACTTTGAACTCTCTCTCTGCTTGTTGCTAGCATAGCGCGACGCTGCCAAGTGGAACGGCAAAACAAGATATCGAGCGAACGTGAGCCGAAAGAGCCCGTCCCGTATCTAGACAAGTGATTCTTTACGTCTGCTTTGTCTATCGGTTTCCAAACTGCCCAGAGCAGAGAGAGAAAAGGAGAAAAAATGTTGCACGAGGTGGGGCGGAGAGGCAGAGAGGCGAAAACGATAGCCATTTTGATTTTATTATCTGGAATGTATCAACTTAATCACAGCTCCATTCTCCCCCCGGTCCTCCCCTGGGCTTCTGGAAGACACTGAAGGAAAATTGGAAAAGTATCACAGGGCCGGAGTTGGAGATGAGTGGAATGGGCAGTTGCGGTGGGGGCTGGGGGGCTGAGGGGTGACAACCATAAAGAGAGAAAGAGGAGGGGGGGGGGAGAGAGATAAACCTGTTAATTTTTCATGGTCAGGCGGTCGTAATCTCAGTGTTGGGTGCCCTTAGAGCCAATTTGAGCGTGCCCATATGTGTGCGTGAAGGAGGGGAGATGGATTGAGCTTCATTACCGAGACTTAGGGGACCCGGCGACGCCCCTCACGCCAACCCCTTCATCTGTCCCTGACTGACTTCCGAAAGTCATAATAGTCACTATCATAAAGGCACATTATCCTCTGATAGGGGACAGCACTTTCTTAAGGCTATAAAAACACTCCAACTTTAATTTATTTGCCATATATGGCCACAGATAGAAGTAATGAAGTGTCAAGAAAGTGTTGGATAAAGTTTTTTTTCTCCCCCCCCACCCCCAAGTCCACAACTTGCAAATTATATGACCACTGCCGCAGAGTGAGTCGAACAAAAGGCGACATCGTCTCCATAGCTTTCAACTTCTTTGACTTACTTCTTGTATCTAATTGACTTTTTGGCGCGACAGAACCGATGCACAATGGTGTGTTTGTGTGTGTTTGTTTGTGTGTCTTGCTGCGTGAAATGATGCAGTGTCAATGACAAAACACCTGGCACTGTTTCAACAATATTTTCTAGAATTCAAGCTCCTTCCACACACACACTTGGAGACGCTTAATAATGACCATAATCAACCATTCTTAACACACATACACACACTCACAGATGCACAGTCTGGCAGCACATGGCCATGTAAGGGGAAAAGCAGTGTGTTTACACTAAAACACTGCTTGTCTGAGAGGCTTTAGTGCTCAGGCAGAGTGGGTAGCCTTTTTAACAAGGCCTTTTTTTTCCTAAAATAAGAAGGAACAATAAACAAAACAAGCACAGGCAGGAACTTTCTTTCCATTGAGTTCATTTTCACTGCAAAACTAACTTCCAGTTTAGGAGCTTTGGTCAAGGTGAAAGGTTTCTGCCAGTTTTGACCAAAGTGCATACGTGTGATTGAAATAAACTTGACTTACAAGCAGCTGCCACCATTTCTTCCGCTGGGGGGAGTATGTGTATTTGTGTGTGTCTTTGTGTGTATGCATCTGCAGGTCAGAAAGGCAGCATTTGTTCTGTGAAGCCCTATAAACATCTGCGATCCCTTTTAAGGGATTGTTTAGATTGACGGAACGCAAAAATAAACGTTCTCGAGGAGGCCGCCACACTCGAGTGAAAGAGGGATCTCCACTATCGGCATTAAAATGTGTGTGTGTGCATTTGTGTGTGTGTGTGTGGGGGGGGGTGTCGGACCTAAAATGACAGGTTCTTTTTCGGGGACTGTTTTGCTGATCACTGGAGTGTTTTGCATAAACCTTCCATGACCTCTTTTTTGTCCCAGACTTCAGCTCTGTAAAAACCTGTCACTGCCTCAACAACATTGTTTTCTTATGTTTGTTTGTTTTTTTTCCTTTCAAATTTAAGTCAATTGCAGATGCCGGAATGTCAGAGTGAAATGCTGCATTGTATTAACTCATTCAATGTTATTCACAATTTTATTCTGGAATTGAAAATATGATGTAGAGTGCAATTCCCAATTTTTTTTTCTTTTTTGGGTGCCGATAAAGCATTGCCCATGGCCTCTGGCAATGTTTTCCCTTCCATGCAGGGGCAGCATTTCACTTTTCCCCATATTAGCGCTTGGTTCCAGCTTCAGCTGTTGTTTAAGCGCTATATAAACCATATGTATGTAGTGCATAGGATTTTGGACAGCCGCCTTCATTTCAAGCTCATATAACTCCATACCCATTTAATTTAGGAATTAACTCTTTTTCTGATGAAAGAAGACAGTCTAAGGTTTCTTACGCTGCATTGAATGTTTATGTAGCCCTAAAATTCATTATTCTGTGGGTCCTGGAATTTGAGTGACAATGACGAAAACCCTGGCACTGGAGTGGACACTTGCACATTTCTGGCTGGGAATTATGTTTGTATGCATTGTGAAGCCGGTGTGCTAACCACTAGCCTATCTGGCCATCATTATTTATTTATTTATTTATTTATTTATTTATTTAGAGGTTGTAAAGAATCACAACAATTTTATTTTCCATTTACCTATACACATTTTGTTGATGTTCTGCCTGAGTTTAGGCTAAAGATGCTAAATTAGCAATTGACACCATGAGATAAAATCCATCCATTATCCGTACCGCTTATTCCTCATTAGGGCTGCGGCGGGCGCTGGAGCCTATCCCAGCCGTCTTCGGGCGCTAGGCAGGGGGCACCCTGAATTGGTTGCCAGCCGATCGCAGGACACACAAAGACAAACAACCATCTACTCTTACACTCACACCAAGGGACAAGTTGGAGTGTTAATCAGCCTGGCATGCATGTTTTTGAAATGTGGGAGGAAACCGGAGAGCTCGGAAAAAACCCACGCAGGAGAACATGCAAACTCCACACAGGGAGGCCGGAGCAGGACGTGAACCGGCGACCTCTGCACTGTGTAGCCGGTGTGTCAACCACTCGAATACCGGGCCGCCTATGAAATAAAATATTTCTTCTAAAAAAATTCCAGATACGAATGAAGCACAACAGCCGACACATCTCATCTTTTTTTTAAATTCAACACCCCTCCTCATGCAGAGGAGTTGTTGTGTCTGGGTTGCTAGCAACATGTGGTATATATCAACCCCAGCGCTGCCTCTCTTTCTTCTCGCTCACTCACGCTCTCGCTTCTTCACACATAAGTACGCAGGCACTTTCTCGCCCACAGGTCTGCTTGTGGAGCGCTCGCCTCCTTGAGAACGTCCAACTTTGAGGAAGTGGGGTGTCGTCCATTTGTGATTTAGGTCATAAAGAGGCAGGGGATGGTAGGCTTCTCTGCGCTTTGTTTATTTGAAGCGGGAACCATTACTGCTGTCTCTGGGGCTGTATTTATACACAGACACAGACCAGACATGGGATGACACCACTGGACTCTGCGCATGGTTCTGTGCCGGCGTGTCAGAAAGTTCAAGAAAGAAGTGGCTTGCGGAGGAAGGGGGGGTGTTATCGTTATGCGTACGGCGTACAGTCAAGATAAACTGCTGTGATTTGTGTGGGCCTTAAAAGAGGAAAGCCGGTTTCGAGAAGTCTACATCGGGATTTTGGGCCTACGCAGCGGGCCGGTCGCTTGGTAATTTCACTCATGAACGATATCGAGGCAACCGACGGGTCTTAAAAGAAGCGAACAGGTGCAGCTGCGGTTATGGGATGTAGCGTGGGGTCATCACAGTTGAGGGGGGAAGGGTTGTTATGTTTACAGTATAGCCGTTAAACCTTTGGGCATGTCATCGTACTGAGTAAGGTGGATAGTGAGATTGATAAAAAATATTTCATAAAAATAAACACAGATTTGAAGTTGTGAATGCTCATGAACAGTGACTGAAATACAATACAATACAATACAATACAATGATGATTTATATTGCACTTTTATAACAGCTACAATACATACAATACAATACAATTCGTCATAGTTTTCCCAAACTATGATTGGCTAGTCATCAGTCAATCATCGTATCCCTTGCCTCGAGTGACAAGGGCATACTGGCCCGAGGTAGCACACTGTATCTGTTGCAAGCAGCATTAGAAAATACATTACTGTGTTGATTTAATTGCAGTTTTGTCAACCCACAATAGCTGAAGGAGGAGAAGAAATGGATTTGGTTGTGGATTTACCGTTAAAGCCATTTTCAAGAGGCACTTTTCAAGAAAAAATGGACATCGTTAAGATAGGTTGGGAAGCTCTGTGTATGTCAGAAAATAGCAAATAATATTGCACTGTTTTGAGGAAGCATCAATACTTTGCCATTCTGTTGTTCAATCATCTCTGCAGTGTGAAAGAGCGACTTCAGACCCGATATCATGAATCCACATGTTCATGATAAAACGGTTTCTTTCATTTCTTTCTTCACAAGTTATTTCCCGGTTAACGAGACCCTCTAATAAATCACACGCCACTTTTTATTTACAGATGCTGCTGTGGACTGATTCAGGTGTAGCAATACTTCAACAGTAGCCAAAATTGAACTGTATAGTGCCACTTAGCAGTTTTTTTTGACGACAATACTAGTGCAGCGTGTTCTACCGGAAACAAATGCCTTGTGTGTTCTACATACTTGGCAATAAAGATGATTCTGATTCTGATTCTGAAGGCCCACGGGTGATATGCTTGGCCTGCCGCTGTTAGAATCAGGTGTGTCTGTTCACAGGTGTATAAAATCAAGCACTGGGACACTTGGACTGTTTGACCAAATGTTGGTGGAAGTTGAATCTTGTGATGCCACCTGTGAAACTAATTTAGTCTTGTGAATTTCCTTGAGGCACAATTCGCTGCACAAAGTAGACTGAAACCATATTGGAAGAATTGAGATGGCACTGAATGTGAGTCAAACCAGGTAAGCAAATACGTTTGGAAATTTGTTGTATTTAGCATATGCCCCTCCCACAAAATCCCTAAAGGTGACGTTTATTTATGTGTGAGCGAACGTGCGCCCGCAGCCTGGTGACGACGCCTCTGCGTGGTGTAAACGGGTCCCATGGCGTCTGTTGCCTGTCGGCCATTACTTGAAGGTTGCGGCGGCTTGTAAAAGCCTCGTTAACACAAAGGCCCCCCTCACATGTTAATTGGATAATTGACTAATTAATTTTTACATAAAGGCAAGCGTGAGGGGGAGAAAGGCTGCCTAATTGAAAGTGACTATAGGTTTAATTACGTGAAAGGATTGGGAGGAGGAAGTTGCCAAGGTGGGCTTTGCGCTCAGCTGTATTTGCCTTCTTTTGTGCGATTCGGCTTTTATTCCGATGGGGCTTTTAACAGTTTGTGTTTTACACGCATCCGTCTGTTTACTCCTCTATTGTCGACAAATAATTGGCTGGCAGTGGAAAAAGCAACTCTCAAACAGTCTGGCGCGTAAGTACGTGGGCGAGAGATGCAAAGCAAGACACGGGGGGGGGGGGGGGTTGTGATGCCAAATCTGTGATAAAAGCGGCGACAAAAGTGCGACTTGTTTTCACGCACTTTCCTCGTTCGACTGCAAGCATTTCAACATCGACGCCAAATCACATCAAACATCTGTGGACATCTGTTGCACGCTTTACGCCAGCATATGTGTGATCGTGCATTCACATCAACGGTAATCCAAGTCCAGTTATTGAACGGTACTAGCATCACAGCGCGCGAGAATGTGCGAGTGGACGAATGTCTGTTAATTCAATTCCCTTTCCAGCGCTCTCTAAAACGCCAGCGTAAATTAAATCGGCTGAGGGAGCAGGCGACTAACAAAGGAAATTAACAATGATGCCGCCTCTGTATTAGGGCATATGGATTCGTTGCATGTTTGCCGCGTGCGACAGGCCGCGGTTTGGCGCCGTTGTATGCGCGGAGATAGGAGGGGTGAGAGGGGCAGTTTTAATCAAGAAATCCATTCCACTTTGCTCACCCCCTCTTTGCTTCCTTCTCCTCCGACTCCTCCTCACCGTGGCGGGCGAGTGCGGAAACACAAGTGCTAAATTACCCTGGAGCAGTCAGACAAAAACATCTTGTTGGCTTCTAAATTGCTTTGCATGCATGTTAATTGGAGAGAAATCCCTGCAGTGTATTTAGGTTTGCGTGTGCATCGCTACTGGATCTGTTTATGTAAGCGTGTGTGTGTGTGTGTGTGTTGGGCAGCGCTATTATAGCCGCGACGACTTGCCGAGATTGGGAGGTTATCTGTTTTTGTTGGTTAATTGTGAAGCTGATAGTATCAAGAGGTCCGGGGCCAATTCAAGTGGGCTTTCAGCCAAATTACTTCAGTAATCGTCTGTGTTCAAATCCCCGGGAACCCTCGCCAAGGTACAGTCGGAGAAGCCCACCCTAAATTCATTGCAGAAGGCCAGATCGGACCCATCGGTTTAGACAGCTTAGACTGTAATTGAAATGATTTTTTTCCTTCTTTTTCTGCACGTTATTGGATTGCTGACAGGGTTTCACCCAAAATTCCATGTGTGGTCAATTTGATCCTGTTTGTTTTTAATTAAGGCGGGCAGCTAATGAAGTCAGAGGGGATCTTAGCCAAATGATCAGAATTGCTTCTATGTTTCCCTGTTATCTTTTAACCAAGTAGGCTTTAGAATTGGAGCATGAAATTGTTTGAAACTAGGAAAGTAATTCCTTTGGATAGAGCGCACCAAAAAAAAAAAAAAAAAAATGGAGGCCAAACACAAGCAAAACAGAGCCTTGGATTTTGAAATCGGTGCATGTCAAGAAATTTCACAGATAACAACCACACATTATTTTTAGCTAGCTGATCATGGCACAGACATGTTAGGGCAATCACTGTGGCTTTGTTTACGTGGGCCGCAATAGCAACCAGCCATGTTATTCCCGGTGTGTCTTTATTTCGTTGATTATCGCCTCTTCAGATAATATTCCTGTTGACATGTGACAAAGTGAACTTCCATCTGATCTCCTTAGCCTCAAACAATGTTTTAATTTAGCCTCGTTTTATTTTCAAACCCAATTCACACGTTAGCAACCGACCACAAAATAGAGAACGCACCTTGGAGAAATACCACAAACACACCTGTTGTCTTACAAGGTCAAAAGGTTGAAAGAAGATACATCAGCTTTTTATGATGCAATTTATGAGGAATAAATGAGAGCTAGGGTTGAGCGTTTCTGTAAAACTAAATATACAGTATGTGTACCCTATAAAACACTGGTGTAAAAAATAAAGCCCGGGGACCAGGCCATTTTACTTGGCCATTTTATAACATGGCAACTTCCACGTTGCTATCTAAAATATGCACGCAATTTTTTCATATATAATAAACAGAGAGAGAGAATAACAGAGATGTTGTAGACATTTTCCTGTTGCCAAACACCCTATTCCCGTAACTTCAATAATATTTGAATTATCCATTATTCATTTTGTCTTACAAGGTCAAAAGGTCAACAGAAGCTACATCATATTTTTTTTTGTGTGATTTATGAAAAAAGAGAACTAGGGTTGAGTGTTGCTATAAAACTAAATACCCTATCAACCACTGGTTTCAAAAAAATAAGGCCCGGGGCCAGATTTGGATCGCCATACCATTTTACTTGGCCCGCAAAAGCAAATGAAACATTGCAACTTCCACATTGCTTGCTAAAATATCCGCTCAAAATTAAATTTTTCATATAAAAGAAACATCAGAGATATTGTAGACATTTTCTCGTGACCAAACACCCCATTCCAGTAACTTCAATTATATTTGAATAATCCGTTATCCTTTTCTCCTTTTCGGTCATAATGGCCGCCCAATGGACATGGTAACGAAAATGTGATCCACACGCCTGTGTCTCACAACTCTCACGGCCATGAAATGGATCCATCACATGTGTGTGTTGTCTGGCAGCGTCCCCTCTTTTTTCCAATATTAATATCTTGAATGCTCATATCGCCATGACGATACCATCATGTTATATCGCCCAGCCCTAGTTGCTGTCACATTCTTTTTTTTTTTTAACCGCAAATCTAGTTGAAGCTCAATCACCATCAACCGCATTCCAGTCAGCATTTTTTTTTAACAATCAATTTAATGGCTGATGATGCACTCGCCAGCGCCACGGCAGCTAATATCATGCACGTGACTCAAGTTCTGTCGTTCAAATTTGACCCACTCAGCCACCAGGGTGTTTCATAAAAAGACCCAAATCGTTTCCATGAAGCCTTCTGGTCTTCTCGCCGGACCACAGGCCAAGAATCCTCAGACAGTGACCTCATATCTCACCCCCTTATCCCTCACACAGACACACACACACCCCCACGCGCAATTCTCTCCTCCTTTCCCGGGAATTTACCAGTCAAAGTACATTGTGTTTGATTCAACATGTCACTCAAATCAAGCCGCTTCATGTTTCGCGTGCGTGTTTTTGTGACAAGTCGAAACAACACGTCACAGACTTCTAGCAATCATTTAGTTTATTTCTTTTTTTTTGCTGTCACTTAGCTTCCATATGCGTGATGGAATAGTCTGCCACACATCACAAACACATTGTGTGAAGCAGACAATCACAAACACACACGAACGCAGAGCGCGGTGAGAAGCTGCGAGCATGAACACTTAACCCTGGAAAGATTCAATGATGGCGGATAAAAGAGTGATTTGTGTTCCGCTAAGGGGAAAATGAGTAATCCTATCATTCAGCGTGACATGCAACACAACACGCCGCATCAGCCACAGGGAAACACACACATACACGCATTCACACGCCAAACACTAAACGCTGCCTATCAGGATGATAAAAGCGCACCTCGCCCACACCATAAAATGTTTGATTTTTCATGTATTTTCTTTTTACGCTGTGGTAAACCTTCCCCGTCCCCACCCACTTGCTTTCCGCAGGCATCACTCCTGACACAGCAGCATACACGTTGGTGTCTTCACGTAACTATCTTAACTAAACTCTATAAATGTATTTATGAGACTTAATACCTTTGTGCATTCATATTTAGCATACAGAGCAGGCAGTTTTACAGTCTTGTGAATGCGCACACACACACACACACACACACACACACGCACACACACGCACACGCACACACACACACACACACACACGCACAGACACACACACACACACACACATCTTAGTCTGGATATAAGCCAATCCCTCGGTCTTTCCTTTTTTTCCTGTCAGGGCATTAATTCTTGCCCATATTTCCATCTGATTATGGTCCGGTTCTACCCGCAACTAATTGAACATTAAATATAAAGAAAGTTAATGAAAATGTCCTTTATCCCCTCCAAACTAGGCCTGAGAACGCATCTATTAACACAAATTAATCTGGCCCCGCCGCATGTTTCAGGGGGGGGGGGGTTAATAAAAAGATATATGCACAGTTTGCTGCTCTCATCCAGGACCTAAATTACGGACCCCTCTGTTAAAGCAGGATGGTCAGATAACAAATTACATGTTGCTTTTCTCGAATTGTATACTTCCGGGAAGGATACACAGGGAGAAAACGCTTTGGGCTACCGAGAACTGAAGTACGTGTGCTCGTGTTTGCAGAAAATTGGCAGTATATGTTGCTATCGGTCAGAAAATGGCTCAGGCCGCTTGGCCATCAGTTGTTACAGTTCACTTTAGGTCATGATGCGTTTAAAATCAGGTAAACCTTGATCGGGCTTTTCTTTTCACCACAAGGGCACGTGAGTGGGTAGATGTGTGGGTAGGAGTCAATTTTTAATTTCCCAATTTAGTGATGAAAAGCCTCTCGGTACACAAGTACCACGAGAAACATGGCCCCCAACGTCATGATCTGCATTTTTGTAACTGATTTCTGCAAACTATTCTGTTGGAACTTGACCATCCGCAAATGTTTGAAAGCATAATTCTCTGACGCTCGCATATTCGATCATTGTCCACAACACAGGTGTCAAAGTCAAGGCAAGGGGCCAAATTTGGCCTGCCACATCATTTTATTTGGCCCGCGAAAGCAAATCAAGCATGTCGCGTTGCATGATGCTAGCTAAAGTCTGAACAAAAATTTCAAATCGTAGCATGTAAACCACAATAAGTCTTTATTCTTGACATCTGATTTGAAAATGACTCGATCATTAACTCATTCACTGCCATTCATGCATTTTTCAGGAATTGAAAATACGACGTAGGACGGCATTCCCAAATTAGTTTGGGTTTCGTTTTTTTTCTTGCTTGGTTGCCGATAAAGCGCTGGCCATGGCCTCTAGCAATGTTTCTCCCTTCCACAAGCGGCAGCATTTCCGTTTTTTTCCATGTTAGCGCTTTGTTGCGGCTTCGGCTGTTGTTAAAATGCTATATAAACCTACATGTATTGCATTGTATTTTGGATAACCGCCCCCATTTCAAGCTCATATAACTCCAGGCAAAAAAAATAGTTTTACACCCTTGGTCTACTCTAGAATGATACCAAAAAATACCAAGTGACTCAATCTGTCTTTTCCACTTCATACAATGACCCCGATCAACAATCAAATCCTCTACGTCGCCGAACTTTCATCCGAAGTTATTGAATAAAACATATCTCGCGCAGTTAAAAAGAAAACTGCTGGCTTTCTGTTTGAATCTGCAGTCAATTGTCTTGTTAGTTTTCCTCCTCCTGTGCTCTTCTTCCCCTCGGAAAAGCTTCCTGTGCAGTTGACTCCAGCGGCGCTCAAGACGCCCCGCTGAGCGCATGGCCGTTAGATAGTTGGATGCGCGAGGCAAAAGGACAAACCAATGAATGCATGGATGTTTTTATTCAGATGAAAGGAATAAACGCAAAGGCGTTTATTTTGTCCATAATCCCACTAAAAAGCCTTCTCCATTCCCGTTTACACCCCCCACTCCTCGCTCCCCGAGGCTCCTCGTATTAGCATCTCTTCTGGACAGCGAGGGGCTAACTAACCCATTTAAGGGGAACCACAGAAAACAATACTCAGAACCCTGAAAGACAATGCTGATGCCTTTCTCCTCCATATTTGTAATTTAACATCAAAAGGCTCCTCTCCGAGCGACCTCTAAGAGCCAGCATCTCTTTAATGAAGCGCCCCACCCCCCTTAATCACATTCAAATTGGTTAGTGTTCAGAAAATAGAAATATGTATTAGATAGCAATAAATTTTCATCATTGGCTAAGCCTGCTTCTTAATTGTCCTGTCCCAAGGCTTGGGAATTTCATTGTTCGTTAGGTGCTTAAGTCCCCCATCTCATTCAGTCTCTCTGACATTACTGCTGAGGGCTCTAATGCCCAACTAATTTGAATGGGGATTTACATGATAGAGCAGGGAGCATTAAAATGTGGATGTGAGAAAAGGGGAAAAAAAGAGCACGATGGGGGAAAATGGAGGGGAAATGGCTGCTTTCACTTAAAAAGTCACTTTGTTCAAAGTCAAATGACAGTGTTTAAAGATGCTCGATCGCTCCCTCCTTAGGATTTCGGACAGCGGTGCCAAGTGTAATGATTCATTATCTTAGCCCCTCTGCATCTCGCGCTCCGCTAGCTTACCCCACTTGGTTTTTTTTATGCCAACCACGCTCCTTTGGCACCCTGCAGTTTGTGGAAAATACGTTGCTTTTGAGTGACTTTGAATTTTGAAAGCACCTTTAATGCTCCCGTGCTGACGGCAGTCAGGACTAGAGGCGTCGAGATATAAGCCGTCTATTTGGACATCTGCACGTCTCACGCTAGTTATGGAAATAGCTTAGCAAAGATCAAATAAATAGCCAAACTGACTATAGAGGGAGTCAGTTATTTAAAAAATGAAATAAAATTGTCATTTTTACAATACAATACATATTGATTTATATAAGGCTTTAACAAAGGGTGAGGCTGTAACAAAACGCTTAACATGGACAGCTATTATATACAGAACATAAAGCAGTCACAAAGATAGTAGAAAGCACGAGGGAGTAAAACCAAGATCAAGTCGGAATCATGCTGAGTCAAATGCCAAAGAGTACACATTACCATTATGCCATGAGACTAATACGTCATACACTGTACCTGAACTGTAGCAGCCTTAGCTAACATCAGCTAATCTGTCATGCTAACATAGCATAACATGCTAACCAGTTGTATTACTGGCATTGGATTTTTGCAAAGTTCGCAACTTCACCCCCGACGGCCACAGTTCGGGATCACTCCACGTGAGGTTGACTCGACAAACACTTGGTTGACGAAAAAACGTGGTTAGAAGATAATGTTACCCAGAGAAGGGACAGTCGTGGTGATGTAAATGCTCATGGAAATTTTGAATGGAGAGAAAATGGATTTGTTCTTGTCTTCATGTAATCATTTTTTTGTCCCAGTTGTGTCAAGGGACCAAGTGTCCATCACCATTTGCTCATAATACCGTCAATACCAGAAACGGCGAATTATAACATGATGTGACAATCTCCTATTTACCTCTGCCTTAAGAATTTTGTTTTCCTACATTTTCACTTGCATGCATAGATTTCCCACCTAGAATTTCTCGTAATTAGTGTAATCTTCTTTGACCTGCCTGTCACCTGTGATGAGAAGAGGTTGCGGCGGGTCGCAACTAATGAGAAAGAAGGCTTGACCTTAGACATGGAGTCATCTTAGAACAAAACGCACAATAGCACAGCAAAATCTTGTGAAGAAGAATGGCTCATTACTTAATTACCCTCCAGGGTGGATAGCGGACTTTATTGTTATGATTCGATGCTTTGTTTTGGGAATTTTGATGACTTGGGTTTCAATTTGGTCGACTTTCACTTCCATACTTTACAATCATCGACAGGTAATGACCAACCTCAGGTCTTGATCCAGAAAAAAAATGTCTCACTGTGCATAATTGACTAAAGTAAATTGCTCATTGACTCCGATCCTAAATATCGCATCAAAATAGTTTCGGATCAACTGTACATACTTTTAGCAACAGGAATATAAGTCGCGTAGGTCGCCGTATTTCAAAAACGGGGTTTGTGCTCAAAGTTGTCCTGGTTGTTGAAATAATAATACTATATTTCATTTATAAGCGCCTTTCAAAACTCTCAAGGTCACTTTACAGTCACAGGATAAGTTTTTTCTGTGGGTGAGCAGCGGCAGTCACGCGCGCCAGCGTTCACTCAACCCGGAAGTAACTCAAATAGAATGGTAAGACAAATAGATAGAAAGCTAGCTAGCAAGCCAATAGATAGCTAATAGCTAGCCAGCTAGATAGCAAACCGCCCAGCCAGATAGCTATTGTACGGTATTACAGATTTTCTCAGTGGAAATGTTGGAACAGCAGTGAATTACAAAGTGATGGAATTCAAAGTGTTCATGGAAGTCAACCGGTTACGTAAAAAAATCAGTCACACATATTTTTGGGGAGGCCCGCAACCTCATAAAAGACATTTTGCGGTTAATTTAACCGATCCCGATTGTGTGTGAATTGGATGCACCACACTGAATTCAAAACGTGGCTCACCTGAAACTGAACAGAACCAATTGCCACAGTGCTCTGATGTGATCCAGTGGCAAGGAAATGAAAGGAATGCTGCCATGTGGCATGACTCCTTCTTGTGACCGACTCCCAGTCAAACCTTAAATAATTCATAAACTGTTGAATTTCATTGCTGAATAGAAAATGTTTTTTCCTGAGATTTCAAAAGTGTTTACATAAGTGGAAAGATTCTACCTGCTGACTCACACAACATAAATTTTTGAAAGTCGGAAAATGTCGCCATTTGATGAATCACAATGACCATGCAAAACCAATCATGTTTACTTGCACTCCTACCAGACTGTCCACAATGAATTGTGTGGCAATAATGCCCACTTGGCAAACGGGAATGAACCCAATTAGTACGTCAGCTTCGACATTTGTTGCCAGAGATAAACGATCAGGGTTAGACATCGTAATTGCAAGTGCTACCCTTTCATAAATCAGGTTCAAAGTGTCCTCGGTCAAAAAGATGAGATTCACAGTTGGGTTAACGTCGGTAATCACCTCTATTGATCTGTGTGTGTTAGAGGAAGAAAAATTCTGGTTCCAGAGCAGCCAGCCATGAATGGTTATTGATCCTATCATAAAGAGCCTCTGTCTCTTGAGTGTACGGCTCTTTAGGTAATCATTGATGCCTGTTGTACTCTTTTTATGGCCCTCTGACCACTTCATATCTTACACCTGTCTTCCTCATTTTCCCTTTGGTATTTTTCAAACGAAGCGCAATCCAATAATGACTTCCCATTTTTTTACTCCCCCAAATGGGGAACTGAGATTCGGCATTCTGGACGACTGCTGTATTTCTTTTTTTCACTCTGACTGAACTGCACGAGCTGGACTGCCATCCTTGATAGCTTTCAGCTCCCAACTTTATCAGTGTGACTAAGCTCTGGCAGAACTTGCATTAGAAATAATCAGCAAATCTCCCCTTCAGTTTTGTGTCGAGGTGGGCAATGGTTTCCACATATTCTTTTCACGGGGACGAGACTGGGAACGGGATGACGATGCGATCCCATGATGTCTGTGATTGATAACAAGCGCATGGAGTGGGTGAGACAGTACAGAAACCGAATGACTAACGGTCAAACTAAAACTCAATTAGGTGCGTGTCCATTCTTGGTGTTCGTATTTGTTTTCGGGCACGTTTTCACCTTTCAATGGGTATCTCGCAAAAGGTGGAGAGCACTTAATTCCAGCGGTTCTGCACTTGTGTCACGCCTTCTAACGCCCACTCATCACAATTGGGAAGCACATGCACGCATGCGAACGCACACATCCTTGAACTGGCATGCAAATGTGAAGCAAAGTATATTTTTAATATGTGCACATGCGGCCTTATACAAATAGCATGCCGATACACGCACACACACACACCTTGGCTCATAAGGTGCACACGCACAAAGACTCAGACAAATGAGACCTTAGTGGAATACTTGGTGGGTTTTCTGTTATGGTCATGATTTCCTTGAGGGCTGTGAAAACACACTACATATGGAGTCCATCTCCTCTATGGCTTACTGTAGGGACTAAAACACACGCAGCATCAACACGTACGCTTACACACACAAAAAAAAAGGGAAAAAAATGACTTTCCACATTGGCTAAGCTACTGTAACAATAATGGTGGCCTTGCAAGATTTTAGAAAAATATTGTGACCCAATTCCTTTTGGATTTTGGTTTTGAACACTTTCAGAATTCAAACAATGTCGCTATAGAGTGAAACCTGGTGTACACATTCCAGTCCTACCTCGGACAAGTGAAAAATCGCAATGTAGAAAGCTAAGAGGGAGGAAAAGTATTTCTATCTTTACCACTCCCACACATGAAACAAAGACAATTAAAATGTTGTATACTTTACATAACGTTCACTAGCTTAATGCTAACATTGAGGGCTAGCGAAATTACCTCATGCTAACATTTTAGCAGCTTCAACTTTCAAACTTGTAGCAGCAAAATATACAGTACAGGGCCCACAAAAATATTTACAAGCATGTATTCCACTCTAAAGAACACAATGGTTCCAAAAACTAAAATTTGAGTCATTGGTAGTAAATTGAGCTACCCTCTATGACTCTTCTTGCTTCTGCATTTTTTCCCCTTATTCTCCCTGGTGTATTGCAAAACATTATCAAATGTTACTGGTGAATGATACATTAACAACACAACTACCAATCTGAAAATTAAAATATTTGATGAAGCTTAGGTTGTGTGTGTGTGGTACAATAAGGCCTTTGTTCATATGTTTACAATCTCATAAGCAACCAGTCGTAAGTCCGCTTCTGTCCTTATGCATGTTTGATCTGCGTTTGTAGTATCAATGAGATGAACGCTTTTGTACATTAGAGCTGGAAACCATTGTGGCGTGCCAGGAAAAAAAAAATCAATAGGAAGCATTTTGTTCTTTAGAGCAACTGTCTATTGAGTTACCGTCACTAATGTGTTATCTGCTCAGGGAGGATGTTTGTGTGTGTGATTGTATTTATTCATTAACATCCTTATCGCCAAGACAAAAAAAAAGGCATCCAGCCTTGCATGTCCCTCCCTTTGCTGCGACTGCGTCAGGGTACGGAAGTATTGACCAGTTGCTGAGGGAGCGCAGCTATCGATTGTGACTTATCCAGCTGTTTATATTTGAACCCTGGGTTTAACCTCCATCGATTGACACGCACCTCACAGTCGGCAAGGTGTTCAACTTTGCTTTCTACTAATGGGTCGGAATACACAACAACAGTGAATGAGTCCTGTGTGTGTGTCTGTGTGTGCGTGTGTGTGGACTTGTGTATGCGAGAAAGAAATGCTAAATATTTATAAGTGTAACCCCCGATTTCCAAGCTGGTTAGCAATCGCCAATCATAATACAATACAGACTTTTGGGCAAAATACTAAAGGAAGTCAAGGAAGATTTACAAAAGCGATTCATATTTCATTCCACCAATATATTAATGCATAGCTGACTATTACGCTTGACATCATTACAGTCTCGTGCCAACAAATCGTGCGCTAAATTAGAGGAAATCTTACGAAAGCCTCTTTATGGGGAAAAAAAAGTTAAATGACTTCCACAGGCTGTCTCTGCACAGAGTATGACCATAAGGGCTCTCACTCCTTTTTTTTCATACTTATACTCAGACGAGGGGGGTGACAAAATGTTTTAAACTTTATCAGCATCTACAAATATCTTTTGACATTCGATATCACTTGTATCTCATTTTACGGTAATTGTGGGGACAAATGCCATCTGCTTGATCAGATGGACTATAAATGCGTTCCCATTAGTTCGATAAATGTTAACTAACAAATAAATACACTATTTTCCGGTGTATAAGGCGCACCCAACAGCCTTGATTTTCTTCAATAGATGACCTTGTGCCTTATACGCAGGTACGCCTTTTATGTGAAGTAATATTGAGCCACAACAGGTCTCTCAACTCCTGTAAGCAGCCACCGACTCCACCCCCCCTCCCTTAGAAGAAGTAGTCCCCAGTCTCGACTGTCGCACCTTATAATATGTGCCTTATGGTGGAAATTTTTAATATATTACTATATATTTGGAAATATTTTTTCATTAATTGAAAGTGCACCTTGTAGCCTGGTGCACCTTATACTGTATATAGAAAATATTATATATTTGAAAATATAACATTTATTGGGGGTGCGCCTTATATACACTGGAAAATATGGTAAATAATAAATTAGATAAAGGTGACAGTTGGAAGAAAAAAACACCAGCCTGCATTCTTTTTTTAGATTGAATGGAGATTTTTTGAACAGCAGACGTTTGTTGTTTTTAGACTGACACAAGATAGCACAGTCTACCCGGTTCATGTTTCATATTCCCCAAGATCTCAATCAATCACAATCTCAAACACTGGTGAGTTGATCTCTCTCTTTATTTGTCTTTCTTAAACTGGTGTCTTATCTGCAGATGTCAAAAAAAGTGATAAGCCCATTTCCACAAAATTAAGCAGTATAAAGGACAGAATATTCTCTCTCTCCCAAAGTATCTCATTCTTAGAAAACTTAAAATGTAGATACCTAAAAAAATGAATAAATTAAAGTGTGTGACTGTACTTTGTCTGCTTCTAATTTCCATGAAATTTACTTTTTAAATGTGTTGTGGTATGTGCTTGCGCCTTGCCATCCTAATTTACTCACAGGCATCGCATGTATGTACGTGCTTGTGCATGCATGCAGTTGTTTATATTTGATCATCATTTCACTGGGCGATATCAATCGGTGATTGGTTTGAGTCTACTGTCACGGTATACCATATACGTGAACCTACATTTGGTTCCAAAATGTGGAAATAATAAGAGAAATTTGTGCGTGTACGTTTGCATATTCACGTCTGTGTGTTGGCCTGGCGTATGTTCCTCTCCCCTCCTTGCCCATTTGAAAGGTTGTAATGAGTCATCAGGGAGAGCTGATGTGAATTATTAATATTCAATCATGATGCAGTTAATACCCGATAACTGATTCTCGAGGATGAGGGGAGGGGAGCGGAAAAATTGAAACATACGCACACACACACACAAACACACACACACAAAGCTCTGTCAAATCACAACTATATGCGAAAACTTGATTGCATAATGAAGTAGAATCTTCTCGTTTATCTATATGATTCTAAGAATTATATAGATAAACGACAAACAAAAAGTCCTTGACCAATAAACTACCGTATTTTCCGGTGTATAAGGCGCACTTCAAAAGATGACCTTGTGCCTTATACACAGGTGCACCTTGTACACAGGTGCGCCTTATATGTGAAGTGATATTGAGCCACAACAGGTCTCGCAACTGCTATCAGCAGCCACTGACTCCATTTCCCCCTGTTGAAGAAGTTGTGCCTAACCCCAGCCTCTACCGTTGTACCTTATAATGTGGTGTGCTTTTATTTGGAAAACTTGTATATATTACATTTAGAAAACTTTTGTCATTCATTGAAGGTGCGCCTTATACTCCGGTGCGCCTTATACACCGGGAAATACGGTATGTACATATTTGAGGGAGGACGACCAGGTCTTATTGTCTCCATGGTGATGGTTTTGCACGCTAAATAACCCAGATCCCAATTTTAAAAGAATGTTTTGATTACCGTGAAGCATTTGGGAATGTCATGGGAATTTTGTATTGATATACAGTAAAGTCTTGTTATATCGATATCGGTTATATCGATAGTACCGCTTATTACGATACTATTTCTATGAACGCAAGGAGAAAATTATATGCGCGCAGGATCGGATATATCGATAGTCCTGGTTATATCGATATTTTTTCGGACTCCCGAGAATATCGATATAACGAGACTTTACTGTAATTCAAAGTGTTTAGAAAGGCAAATGACTAAATCTGTCATGTTTATAATTTGACGGGCTAGTGCAACTGCCGAAAGCCATGCTTCCAGTTACGTGCATTTATACTTTGGGACAGTCAAACCGAATAACCCATCTGGTCCATACAGATAGAAAGACGGAATTCAGAGAATTCATTGTTGACGTCGCATGACTCCTTCTTGTGACTGGCTTTAAAATGCCAGATTAATAGATAAGATTGCTCAAAATACATTTGTTGTCATTGCTGTTTGTGTAACATTTTGGGAAACCGGTTCCCTTTTCAAAGAATCTTTCTATATGTCAAGGAATTTCTACGAATGTGAGTCGGTTCGTGAGACAGGCCAGAGTTCAAATAGTAGAATGCTGTATTCAAGGCAGATTAAATGAAGGTTTTGTTCACTTTGCTCCAGATGTTGGGTCTATGTGTTTTATTTTTACATTCTTGGCCTGTGGCCTGTATATATATTGGATTGGGCAGGGAGTATATAATATCAGTGGAAAATGCTGCGGTCTGGTACCTTTTAAATAACATTTCCTCCTTCTTCTGCTGATGTCCTGTTTTTCTTTCCATTTTGTCTTTTATTCGGAAGGTGGTGATGTTTAGAAAAGCGCTTAAATGAGGCTGGCTGTTCGGCTGAGGGGGAATCACTGGAGACCCCCTAAACACACACAGACACACACACACACACACGCATATATGCAGACATATACACAAAACATATATACATGAGGCAAAAACAAAGGAATGGGTGAAGAGGAAGGAGGTCTGAAATGATGAGGGTCAGTCGGGCAAACGCTACTTCTCAGGGTGGGCCAGCCCAGACTTTGAAGGATGTACTTGCCCTAATATTTAGCTCACTCCTCTTGCTCCAGTACGAGGAATTATACCAAGGGTGCTTCGGGACTCACATTTTGGACTTTACTTTCCTCATTTTCTGATTTATTTCCGAACAAATGGGGTCCGAAGTGGTCTAAAATCTGCACCCACTAAATTAATGGAGTTGTAAAGCTGGATGGACTCGTGGGAAATATAACCACCGAGCTTGAAATGCTTGTCTGTGAGTGTCTCACTGCGGCGGCCCCCACTTCTGTTTGGAACGGCGCGCTGCTCGGTCCTTTTCACCATCGTGGTGGGGCCTGTCATCGCTAATCTTGTGCATATAGTAAATAATGTATGGAAGTATGTATGTATGTGTGTGTACTATATTCGAACCAGATCTGGGTTTGCATATTCATTGACTCTTTGACTCTTTGGTCAAATAAATCGAATCCCTTCCAATATCTTATTAAGTTTACCTTGGTCATAATAATCCAAAGAAATGTAATGTTTAATGGAATACATTTATAAATTGCTTTTTTGACACCATATGTTGTGCAATTCGCCTCATATTGACTTTTTTTTTTAAATATAAAAATATCCAAATGTAGCCAACGAGTAGCCTTGTCAATCTACATGGATATATTCCTTAAAAATGGTTATCTTATTGTCAGGTTGCCATAAATTCTCTTATCACGTTAACCATAATTTCATTTCGGAATCCTAGACATCTGAAAACACTGAGTAATCACAAAATCCTCCTGAAGACCAGGCCTCTTCGACTCCCAACTGTCACAATGAGAGAGTTGCCGCTGCACTCAGAGCAGCTCATTGGTGGGGTCAAAGGTCAGTTGCACTGGAGGAGTGGGTTTGTAAGGGTGGGTGTACAATAGTACAGGGCATGCACTGAGGGATGAGGGAGAGGGAGAGGGAGAGGAGCAGCATCTGGATCTTGAAATGTTTCCCAGTCAAGTTCCATTTGTTTAGTCTAAAAGACAAAAAGTGTGAAGGCAGGGAGGTGCCTAGACGATGAGGAAAGTAAAAAGGGAAATGTGGGCGGTCAGGTGTAAATGAATTGTTGAAAGTCTTTGGACACCTGGCTGTTAGACATCCACGTACAGGAAGTAAAAATATGCCGGTCACTCTGTGCAGTCTGTGGGAAGAACATTTCTGAATTCACCGATGTACGCGAGGTCACAATCTCTGTTGTCATTGATGTAAAAAAAACACAACGTTTGTCACAACTGTCCAGTTCTTCCATGCCAAACTCGTTTTAAAGACCAATGCTGAAGTAATACATGCGAACTTCAAACGCGGTGGGTTTAGTGGCGCTTAAGTAGGTGTTTGTGTGTTTGCACGTGGTGTCAAACAACCTTCCCATCCCCCATCTCACCAGGCTTCAGACGGTGGGGAGGTCAGCCTCCTCTTGACCTCTGCGTTCCACAGGACCACACGCACACGCACACGCATGCATCTATCCATCTATCCATTTATCCATCCATCCATCTCACTAGCCATCCATCTAGCTAGCCATCCACCCATCAAACCCACCCACCTACCTACTACCTACCGACCTACCTACCTAGCTACCTTCTGAGCTACCTACCTAGCTACCTACCAAACTACCTACATACCTGGATACCTAGCTAGTTACCTAGCTACCCTCCCTATCTAATTACCTAACTAACGACCTAGCTACTTACTTACCTACCTACCTACATACCTACTTACATACCTAAATATTTCTTCTTGTTGCATATCTGCTTCTATATGAATGAAATGACCTCAGCATTGTTAGGGATTTCATAATCTGAACTAAAGTGACCGATGCGCAACATGATGGCACACATTTCTTTAGGGAACAACCCAAATATTTTGCAAGCGAGAGTAGAGTGTGGAGAAATGCCAAAACACAAAAAAAAGAAATAGTTAGCCGTGTGAATGTGCCAATTTAGTGCATCCCAGAAGTCTTTCATGGTAAACTACACAGACTACACTTTGTTCAGATGGAATTTGGTTGTCTGACCCCAACACACACTCAACATCATATACAGTAAAGTCTCGTTATATCGATATCGGATATATCGATAGTCCCGGTTATATCGATACTATTTCTATGCACGCACGGAGAAAATTACATGCAAACAGGGTCGGATATATCGATAGTCCCGGTTATATCGATGTTTTTTCAGACTCCCTTGAATATCGATATAACGAGACTTTACTGTATATCAGAATCAGAATCAGAATCAGAAAACCTTTATTCGTCCCACAATGGGGAAATTTGCAATATATAGGAGAATATGTACAGTAAAGCAGACCACCATAAAGGCGTTTTTTAGTGTGAGCATGTGTGTTCCCCGGCACACTGCAGTTGACCATGTGTGAGAGCAAATGGGATTTCATGTGGAGGCTGCTGACAATTTATCAGTAATTGTAAGTGGAGACCTACTGAACCGAATAAAGAGAGTTTTTGTGTGCGTGTGTGTTTTTTTGGGACGTCAATCTTTATGGTTTCAAGACCTCCGACCTTTCGTCTTGTCTGTGACCTAATCAAAAGGACAAGAGACAACAAGCATCCAGTCATTCATCACGCCATCTTTGTCCCCCTTTAAGAACGATCTATCTGTCGAAAGGAGAAATCGTTGTGGATCGAGGGACACAAAGACCAAAAAGAACACACACAGCACTAATGAAGTCGAAAAAGAAAGAATCTTTGCAGGGAACTACTTTACGAGCATTATGGAATTGCAGCCATTTCTTTGGATCTAAAGTTCTTGACCTTGAGATGAAAGGATTTGAAAACTCGGAAATTTGTGTTGAGCTCCCTTTTCAGCTTTGAAAATACGATATGAACAAATGGATGGAGTATTCCTACATATTGGAAATGTTTGTAACATTTAATTTACCCGAGTTCCCCATCTTTGTTCTAGACTAACTTCTGTAAGGAATGCTGAGATAATGACTCATTGCTTTAATCTTGCCTATCAGACCTTGGGCTCTCTTTTGGTGATCTTATGCGTGGCGTCGACAAAGAAGACTACCATATTTTCCGATGTATAAGGCTATAAGGCGCTACAGTAGAAACTGAGGTTATGCATTACTTCTTCTATGGGGGGAACTCGAGTCAGTGGCTGGTGACAGTAGTTGCGAGACCTGTTGTGGCTCAATATTACTTCACATACAAAGCACACCGACGTATAAGGCGCAGGGTCATCTTTTGAAGAAAATCAAGGCTTTTAGATGTGCTTTTTTATACTGCAAATATGGTAAATCTGTGTGGAAGTGTACAACTTTTTTTTGGGCATTTTTGCAGAATCCGGCACAGCATAACGAATTTTGAACAAAAAAAACTGTACGCTTTTGTGGCTATGAACATAGTCATGTCGATAAGCTGGCTTCTGTCTTTTCACTTAAATGTGGCACGGCGCACTCCCCCTCGCCATGGACATGGCGGAAGAAGATACAGTTTTGCTGGAATCCCCAAAAGCAGGCCGTGGCACGTTTTTCAGAAACTGTAAGCAGACCACCACATGCGGATGATGGATTGTTGAGCAGGAAGATCACCCACGTGTGAAGTAAGCACTTGAAGGGACTGCCTTCCACCCTGATCAGTTGGGTCTACGATTGGGCATAGTGGAATCAAACGTTGGTCGTAATGTATCTTCTGTTTAGATTGACTATACGATATCTGGGAGTGAGTTTGTGTGACGTGTGTATGCATGAATGCACATGCACTTGTGTGATCTTTGAGCGGTATGTATGCCTCGTTAGCAAACATCGCTAAAAACCCCAGAGGGCCTTTGAGATACGAGCACAATCTTTTGAGAGCGGCATTTTCAATCGCATTCTTAAAACAAAAAAAACATCAATACTCAAGTTGCTCTCTCTCTCTTAGTCTCTCACATATACGCGCAAACACACTCAATAGCCCCCTCCCCCACACCCCCACCCGGCACCCACACTCAACAAGCACTTTTGTGTGTGGGCAGCTAACAGAACTGTTGAAACGGGATTCCACGGCCTCTGTGGAGCTGAACGGCGAGTCATTTAGCATCAGTCAGGATATATCCACTTTCCATCGACATGATAAACTAAAGAATGGCCTCAAGGTGATGACGGGGTGAAGATGATAGGCAATAGGGGAGTTGTGCATCGCAAAGTAATTTCAATCCAGTCTTTCAGTTCAATTCTTATATTTTCGGATTAATACAAAATGGAGGATTCAAGTGTAAACATTATTTTGTATTTCACCTCCTTCCTTGTGTCGCCCAGGATCCATTTTTGTTTGGTAACCCGCCCAACCTCTACCCGCTTTATTACACACACACACACACACACACACACACACACAGGAATGAAACTTTCTCCTGGAGTTTTCACTGCTAAAAACCAAACAAACATAAAACAGGGCTAACGCAAAAGATGGAGGGTGGTATGAAGGGAGGGGGGGGGAGAAAAGAAGGAAGTTATTTTCTCAGGTTTTTGAGGCTGCGCTGCGTGCACTTGTGACAGGTGGGAGGGGAAGATGAAGCGTGCATTGTGTGCACTTGCTAATTGGCATGGTTAGCGGGGACCATTGACTGCGAACGGCGGAGATAGTCGGAGCGAGGTTTCTGCACAGCGAGCGGTAAAGATAGGTGGAAAAACGGGCGTCACAGGCAAAGGCTGCTTATGCTAAAGCTACATAAGGTCTGATAAAACTGTCGCTCTTGAATGGGAGGTGGATGAAAAAAAAAACGTCTAGAGTAGAACGCACTACTCAGCTTTAGGCTATTCTCTAAATACTAGGAATAAAAGTGTATGGCGAATTACCCCAACAAAAAGCTTGACGGAGTTTAGAAACCAGATGACACACGTAGCAGATAATGAACTATTGTGTTGCTATGCGTGCGTGTGCGCGTGTGTGGCTGACTCGTGTGCGATTGAGGTATCAGGTAACCCGCAAGGTGTGTGTTTCAAGCCACCGGCCACATGAATAGCTCTGCAAACAGCACCGGATACATTTACACACACACACACACACACACACACACACACACACACACACACACACACACACACACACACACACACACACACACACACACACACACCTGCACATGGACTTTGGCCGATACTCCGAGCGCTCTTCAGCACCTCAAATTCCTTTTAGAATAATGTATGAGCAAAGTTGCAAGGTTTTGCAAGTGTCGCTAGTTTGTTTATATTTGAACCCTCCACCCCCCTCCTTGACCCTTTTCAACGCCAGAATTCCTTTCACCTACACTTAATTTCAATTGATCAACTTTAGTGTTCATTCTGAAAGAAAAAAAGGCCCTTGACTCCGTATTCCACCTCGTCACTCCGCAGTGGATGAAATACATCGAGCGCTATCTCAATGGCCTTACTTTCAGTGTGGCCTGAATGGTTGTGAAGTGAAGAAGTGATGTGAATGAATCAAGGTCCAAAAATACACTTTGCACAATGTGTCACTTTAAAGTGTGCAGAAAAATAACCTGGGATGAACTTACTAACCCCCGTCCCCATGTAAATATCTGAATGTCCTCATTAGATTTACAGTTTGCGAAAGCAAACATGTATGTCCTTCTAGCTCAGTGTCTTCCACAGCGTGTCGGTGTGAAAGTGAACAATGTTTCACTTGACCTTTTAGCTTCTGGAAATTTAACTATGACATCTTCCATCTTGAATAGAGCCACCAACACTGAACGGCTTCTTGTGAGAAAATGGCCGTCTCTTAATTAGATTTTTTTTTAGACTCGTCAAGTGTCATTTGGGCCAAGGATCCCCCAACCCCCAAACCCCCTCAACCTTGTCATCTCTAGACTACAGTAAAGTCTCGTTATATCGATATCGGATATAGCGATAGTCCCGGTTATATCGATACTATTTCTATGCACGCACGGAGAAAATTACATGCAAACAGGGTCGGATATATCGGTAGTCCCAGTTATATCGATATTTTTTCGGACTCCCTTGAATATCGGTATAACGAGACTTTACTGTATCTGATTGTTATTTCTTACTGTCATGTTTTTTCATTTCTGCTTTTTGCACGCTGGTCAGTGGAATTTGTATTACTGCCCAGGTGGAGCGCGATTTTCATCGGGAATTAATAAATTGGTGGCAGGTGATCTTTATGTCTAGTTTTGCCATGCCCCCCCTCCCCCTCTCCACCCCAATTCTGACTTATGAAAAATGTGAAGATGGCTTGCATTCCCTGAAAGACACGTCTCACGTTTCATATATAATTGAATTAACCATTGCAACTCTAATGAGCAAAATAAAATGACGGTATACTGAAAATTGCAACAATGGTCCAATGGTTTAACATAAATGCAATTGCAAACAATGAGTTGCAACAACATAGCAGAATACCGACGGACCAAAGAGGAAGTAGACTTGGAAGTTGAGCGGTGGATTTCATCGCTAGGCCTTCAGTAGTGCTACGTCTGAAACAATCCAGACTGAAAAAAAGTGAGGTGTGATTTAGTACAAGTCCACTAGAGGGTACCATTAGCCAGGGAATAACTGTCGGACCTTTCTTCATGATGTCCATTTTTTCTTGAAAAGTCTCCTCTTGAAAATGGCTTTAACAGTAAATTACTAACCAAATCCATTTCCACTCCTCCTTCAGCCATCAAAACTGCTATTAAATCCACACACTATATTTGCTTATGCAGCTTGCTATGATACAGCGTGCTAGCTCTGTCCAGTATGCTCTTGTCACCAGCAGCTAGTGATAAGAGCAGTTTTCGCAAACTATGATGGGCGAGTCATTAGCCCATCATAGTTTGCGAAAACTCTGACGTTGACCAGCGCCTTCAAGAATGCCTTGGTACCCCTTTTGGGGTGCCAACTCGAAACCTGATTAGTTAGAGCAACCGTTATATCGACACATTTGATGCTCCAGGGCCCGCAGAACTGATTGTGAAGGCTTAAATACGAAAACCCACATCTGTAAGCAGCACAACAAGGGAAAAGCATTGAAAGGAAGCCAAAAGACAATTTCGAAGTATGTAATATGAATTCATGGACAAAATATAATTAACATCAGTCATCATTCGGATACCTTTAGGCCAGCAGGGAAGGTTTTAGAGGCCTTGACGATCCGCCACTGCTTGGAACTAAAACTGAATACATTCCAATTCAGAATTAGCTTTGGTGTTATTTACAATTGGAAGGCTAAATATAACTCAAGCAGACACTCTACATCATGTTTGTATGAGAAATGAAATTATTTTGACCTTAGCTCTGACAGGGTGAATTTAGATTGTCCAGATGCCGGCAAATGGAAGCCATTTGATTTACATTTGATTGATTACTTAAACAAAGCAGTTACCTCGTGATGTTGCTTGTCTGAAAAGATATTTGTTCCTCATGAGCCTTATTATTCCTTCTGTTGATTACAAACCCCTTAAAATGACATGTACCATATTTTCCAATGTATCAGGTGTAACGGAGTATTAGGAGCACCCCCAATGAATGGCGTTTTTTTAAACTTTGTCCATATACAGTAAAGTCTCGTTATATCGATATTCAAGGGAGTCCGAAAAATATCCATATAACCGGGACTATCGATATATCCGACCCTGTTTGCATGTAATTTTCTCTGTGCGTGCATAGAAATAGTATCGATATAACCGGGACTATCGATATATCCGATATCGATATAACGAGACTTTACTGTATCAGGCACACCGGACTATGAGACTATATTAAAGTTTTCCAAATATAAGTCACACCGCATTACCAGGGGTTACGCACGACTTCTTCTACAAGGGGAAATGGAGTTGGTGGCTGCTACCAGTAGTTGCGAGAACTGTTTTGGCTCAATATTACTTCACACTTCGCAATGTCATCTTTTGAAGTAAATCAAGGCTTTTAGGTGTGCCTTATACACCGGAAAATACAGTATTTTCCTCTTGGATCTCAACAAAGTCGCATTTCTTGACCTTGGTGGCTAATACAGAATCACTCAGTTGATGTCAAAGACAGTCAAAGACAGAAAGACAACAATGCCGTTTCAATTCAACGTTTGTCAATAATCCGGCGGCCGCGGTGGTAAATAGCAGTTTATTCAACAGGCCTCAAATCATCGAAGCACTTTCACCCTCCTCTGTCACCGCCTTCCTTCCCTCCTCTTCATCCCTCTTGCGTGCCACCTCCTCTCCTCTTTGCTCTTATGTCGGGCTCTGCCGTTACAGCAGAGCGCATTAATAATAATAACAATGATAAACAGAGAGCGGAGATAACCACAGCGGTGTGTGTATGTGTGTGTGTGTGTGTGTGTGTGCGTGTGTGTGTGTGTGTGTGTGTGTGTGTGTGTGTGTGTGTGTGTGTGTGCATAAGAGGCCCTCACACTCTGCCGGCTTACAGCGCTTAGCCCCCATTAAAGACGGGATGCTGAAAGGGGTGGGTGGCGGGGGAAAAAATAAAAAGCTGTTCTTTTGCATGATATTAGCCACATTAAAGCATACCAGGACAGTAAAAGTGCCTGAAAACGGAGGGAGGCGGAAAGAGATGGCGGAATAAAGGAAAGAGCAGGTTGGTGGACTTATCGGGCATGGCACCGTTCGTCGGAAGTGTGTTCACGTGTGTGTTATCGTGCGCAACACTGTCAGTCGGCCTATTGTTTGGGAAGTGATAAAAGGCAATTTCCCCAGCTCCCTTGTAGAACCGCACGCTTGGCTTAATTTGAGAGGCCATTTTCCATAACAATGTTGACGCTTTATGCTGTACATCTCTTCTGCATAAAGTCCCCCCGCCCTGACTTGGTTCTATGTTCCCTCGCTCATCCCTCCCCGTTGTGCGTCTTTTCACTTTGTACTAACCCGCATTGGTGTGTGTGTGTGTGTGTGTTTATGAGTATGTCAAGCCCAGTGTTTGCCACGTTCCCTTTGAGGAGGCGACAATAGCTGATAGACTAATACCTGTCAGTAACGGCACGCGGCTTCCCGCGCATCACGTTGGGATGCCTTTTTGTTTTTCTCCACGCATCTGCCCCGTCCTAATCTTGTACTGACACGGAGCATCGCGAGCAGCGCTCCGTTGCCATCAGAGGAGAGCGTGTCCTCTCATCATGGTGAGAGAAGGGCCTATTAGACGAGCCGAGGATGATGGGAGGCAGGGTAGGAGCGAAAAGGGGAAATAAGGGAAGAGATCGCAGGTTCAGGGCAAGATAATTGACACGGATGCTCCGTTTGCCTGTGGAGGAGGACTTTTTTTTCCTCTCCAAGGCCTTTAGTGCAAAAGCAAACAAGACGTTGTGCACAAATGCGCATGCAGACACAAACACATGTACGGAGCGCTTGTGATGCGCGCATGTTTAAAAAAAAAAAAAAAAACTTGCATGCTCTCATTTGCTCGTCTGTGCAACGCGCCCTCAATTTGAAACTGATTCCTGTTATCCTTCTTGTCAGTACATTGCAGACGAGTCACGTTACAGACAGAAAACAAAGGATTGTGAAGACAATGCTGACAAACAAAAAGATGGACTGCAATCATGTGTCTTGACTGTGTGGATTGGATTAGCCTTTATTAGTCTCGCAGTGGAGAATTTTACATTTGACAGCAGCAAAGTGATGAAAGTAAGAGGAGAGGAAAGAAAGAAGTAGAAAAACAAACCTGTTGTAAAGGCAGCCACTTTCACGGCGCCATTTTGAAGACAAAAAAATCAAATAAAAATAACATAATATGACAACACAAAAGGCAAAGACAGTCATTCAATCTTAAGCACACCCTGCACTCTTTGTTGTATGAAGCAATTCTAGATGAAAGACAAGAGGATCAAAGCGTCCTTTTTACCAGTGGATCAGGGACGTTATGGTGAAATATGCACGTCTGCTACAAGCTAAATGTTGAAAGCAAATATGAAGCTGTAGCATCCATTGACGAAAAGAGTCTCACATCTCCTACCGCACGTAAATCCGCTTCAATTACAAGCCGCAACAGTTCCACATAGGCACTGTATCGCTGACGCTCCTTCTCATCACGGTCTCCTCAAGATATGCGGCCCTCCAGCCGCAGACTGTCCAACAGCCCCGACTTTCCGCTGAACAAAGCGGGGCTGTGAAAATGTTGCCCATTACAGGCGCAAAAAAATCACAGTCACCCCAGAGCTGTCCAGCCTACTCGGGCGCCATCTTGAACTTCTTTTTTGCGTCCACCTTCATGACAGATCAACAATCTCTATTTGCCTTCGCATTCAATAAAGCTTCATACTTTGGAGATAACATCATCCTGTTAGCATTATTTACTGCCCCGGTTATGCTTACCTATGCGAAAAGAACAATTCAGCTTCTTTGGCCTAAGTTCAAACTCCCGCTGCAACGGCATTGTAAAGATTAGCTACTGAACTTTGTTTACAGCAATCTTATTGCAAGTTGGGATAAGGTGGTCGTGAGACAATGGGATGGGCAAATGTGACTGCCTGTGATTGCCGTGGATGACTGTTGAGATCTTAGAATTTTCAGATAACTTGTCACGGTGCCCGCACGGCTACCGATTTAGGTGTTTATTTGTCCATGATCAATGTCTCCAGGAGATGTGGAAATATATAGCGTTTCACTCACTGGCCACCAGACACCCGCACAATCAAATGAAAGACAAAACTCAAACTATTTCAACTCAAATTATTTCATTTCTTTTTGGAGAATTGGTTTTAAGAGTGGCAACATTTTAGAACAAATGTCAGCACATTGAGATTTGATGGAATGCATTACAAATTCAATGATTATTTGTTCAGCAAAGTGTCACGATGCAACTACAAACGTGTAAAATGCTTTTAAAAATTGCCTAATTAATTGTTTCTGACAGTACAGCTCAAAACAAAGCATTGGGGTCCAAAAATTGAATCTCTTGCATCTAAATAAATCTATCTAATATTTTGGCCAGAAGCATTTTCCTCACTTGGACTTTTGACTCAAGTTCTATTTTTATTTGTGTGTGTAACTTTTGCCATATTTATTTTCTGATCGTTAAACGGCACTTGACAGGAGGCGGTTACATTTCTTATTTCACCCTCAAACTGGAGTCGCAACCGAATTGGCTTTGGGCAAAGATAAAGATGAGGTGCTATCTGCTTAATATAATCTAGATTAAAAAAAGAGCACAAAAGACTGGTGGCCATTCTATTCCTTAAACCTGTTATCATTTTTCAAAGCTGTGCTGTGTCTTGCTTTCTTCCCCGCTCCAAGGCTGTTTTATTGTATTGCAAGCAGGAAGTGTTCTTATTGTCAAGTATTTTTCATTTTATTATTTTTACCTTTTATCATCATATTTTATTGTCTGGAGAGACACATCCTTAGGCTGGTGGTCTTGCGAACAAAGCCAACGTGGGTGGGATTGATAAAAATACTTTAATGGGCCGCTATCTGCCCTTGATGGGTCTTCAATACAGAGTGGATATGTGACACACTGCTCTGCACTTGGAATGCTGCAGATTGGAGAATTTATAATAAAAAAAAGGTCAGGAAGACTTAAAGGACCGACGTCTCCGGACAAGTTGTGTCCATAATTTGTAAAAAAAACTTCAAATGACTTCTACTGAGTGTATTTTACAACGATTCCACCGCATATAGCTATATTTTACATTTCAGGACTCGCACTGAATATTCAGGAAATCTTGTTTTCAAGTTGATGACGATCCCCAGGTGACGTCACGTTTGGAACGCCCCTGACCGAGAAAGCGACACACAATGCATTTTGCGGTACTTTGTTTGGTCTGAAAACTTTGTGTTGATGGCGAAATTAGAAGGACATAAATGATGCGATGGTGAATCGTTGTGTGTTGCAACAAGACAACTATTTGATATTCGCTGACACAAATTCCCAGCGGACAAATCAGCACATTTACAATGGAGCTTGGGCACCATCTTCTGCATTTTCTGGTTACTACATTGCTGTCATTGACGGCTCGAATTGATATGGAGGACTCCTTTAATTGTTTGCAAACATGTATGCTTTCCTCTTCAGAACTATGAATCATATTCATAACTGGATGAGTAACAAGAAAAATTCTTCTCCGAATCTGATGACATTGTTTTGATTCTCGAGTGACGTCACAAACTGGGGGTGGGACTTTCTGAAAATACCCAATTCGCAGCTCAATTTGTTGAGTTTTAGCATACTTTAAGTCATTTTTATTGGTGTTCTGCCTTTGACTAAAAATATCAGCCTGCGTGTTTTCAGTATTTTAGATGCTATAAAACGTTTTTCTGATGTCAGTTAGGGAAAAAAAATGGTGTTGATTGTCCTTTAAATATAAGATTGTAGACATTTCTTGTAGACTTTTAGAGCATTGGTCCCCAGGCCATGGAACTGTCTGCAGATCATTTATTTAGTTCCGCAGTGCACAGAAAAAAACTTGGATTACAGGTAACCTCCGATTTACCACCGGGTTCCGTTCCGACCAAACCGTTGTAAATCACGACAATTTAGTCGGAACGGAACCCGGTCCCAAGTCGGACGTTTCCTGTATTTGCAGTGACTCTTATTATGAAGGCACATATAAATGTTACAATAGCAACTCGAGAGCATTGTGGCCACTGGCCAGATAGGCTGTTCCTTGTATCATGATTCTTGTTTGTTATTATATCATATCACAGTTTCATATCATGTAATTTTGTAGTATTTATCTTCCATTCCCTGAAAATATTGTCTGTCATTAAACCGGTCTGTAGAACAAAACAGGTTGTGTGAATGTGTCTGTGTGTATCTGTGATTGTGTTGACATAGCGCTCACTGATCTCCTCGGTCAATCCTGCCTTCTTCTCCGTTACAAATGGCCGCACGTAGGAAATGAGAGGATTGTTATTTCAAACTTAATAATGTTACACGACTCCATTAAGAAAACGCTGCTCTATCAAACTCCCACAATCGCTGAAGATAATTTAATCACCAAATGCCAAACTGCCACGCCACATTTAGGTGTAATTTTCATCCATGCAAAGGTAATTTGTTTCGGTATTATGAATTAATTAAAGCCTAACAAAGATGGAGGAGGCTGTAGAATGTCTAATCAACAGACCCTTGAAGACTGATTGATTCTTGCTCCTCCACGCCGCGGCCTATCATGCTTTGTCCTCCACGTCTCATCTCGAAATTGCTTCTACCTTTGGATGCGTTGGCTCTGTTTTTCCTCTTTTAGGTCTCGTACGTTGTTTGTGTGAGTGGGTTGATCTGGACTTTAGGGCGGTCGGTTTGATGGTCGCTCTCCGCAGGCAGCGGGCCTGTGTTTTTACTTGACGGCATCGCATAGCGTTTAATAATCCGAATCGTCTCTTGTCACTATAACAGCTGCTTATCTAACGTCGGGGAATTATTTGTCTGTATCCCCGCAGAGAACTCGATTCATTTTGAATGATTTATCAGGATGGCTAGAGAGCCAATATGAAGTGTTTCCACATATTTATTTATTTTTTTTAGTCACAGAAGCATCTGTACTTGATGCTTCTGTGAAAGCCGACTCCTAATGGTGAAGCAGTTAATCGATTCACAACGCTTTTGGCTCGTTGGGTAGAAACAGTCTTGTTTGCTTTGGGTCAAAGTGGAATGATGTTCATTTTAAAAGAAATAAAAACACAAGATAGCAAAGGAGCGGATATCAAATGTTAGCTCAGTACATTCTTCCTTTTGGGCTTTCTGTGTCCGTATTCTTTGAGCTTCCAACTTCACACACATGCATTTTCTAAAAACTTGAAATTGTATCAGCGTCCGAATCTATTTCAAACCCACCCAAACGGTTTTATCCAATGGCGGCTCAGTTCACGACGATGCACATTTAATTTTAATGCTTTCGTCGTCAAAATCTTCCGTTCCATTTTCTTTGAACTTTCAGAGATGAATTTGAAAGCCAATATAAAACAGCGGGGGATTAATTTAAAGGTCAATCCAAAATCTCACGTTGATCCTTATCGGCACTCTTTTTCATTTCAACATTGTTAACACGACACTTCCAAGTGTCTTGAAGAAGCTTAGAGACAAAGGTCTACATTTAACTCATTCACTTCCAGACATGTGCCAAAATGTGTCCACTCCAGCGCCAAGGTTTTTGTCATTGTGACTCGAATTCCAGGACCCACAGAATATTGAGTTTTAGGACTACATTAACATTCAATGCAGTGTAAGAAACCTTAGACTCTCTTCTTTCATCAGAAAGAAAGTTAATTCCTAAATGATATGGATCTGGAGTTATATGAGCTTGAAATGTGGGCAGCTTTCCAAAATAATAATAATAACAATAATAATAATACATTTAATTTCCAAGCGCCTTTCAGAATACCCAAGGTTTACAATTAAAAGAAGAATACGTGAATGAGTTAATTGTGTCTGAATGATGTCACGATTTAATTTTTAAGCCTGATGTAGTGTCGCTTTTATTCACTTAAAATCAATAATATTCTTACATTGATGACTCAATGTGCATTTCATGCTGGTAGGATGGATGTTTCTTGACATTTTAGTCAAACTTGTTCCACTGAAAAAAAAAAAATACTGTATACTCTGTCGTGAACTGCATCGGTTTGTAGCCATTTGTCACTCAATCATTCGTGCAGCTGCTTGTCCCGGCAGCAGATAATATTGCGTTTTCACCTCACCGTTCATGCCGCGGGGTACCTGAAAGTGTCCTTTTCACCCCCAAACATTCGCTCACAGACGCACAACCGAGCAAATAAGACATGAAATCATAAATCAAGGTTACAACATGCCAAAGTCATATGCAGACATGCCCTTCTCACGCACACACCACACGTGTCAGTTGTTATCTATTTCTCAAATCTCATGTACGCTGTGTGGAGTTTTCTCTGCCAGCTGCACACACACACACACACACACACAAACGCACAAAAATGTTCACACCCAAGCGCATACAGTAAATACAACAAATACCTTCGCATCTGCTAGCAACAACACACCTCAAATCCAGGCCTTGCTTGTGTAAATATTTATCCTGCCCCGGTTGAACTATGTAGGGCATTGTACGCAGCCAAGACAATAGCCGCCTGGTCTGAAAGTCAGTCTCTTGGATGAAACTAATATTTTTCCAAACGCCATGTACACAAGCTGGGATTGAAATACTACAAAGAGTACCATAACTTTTTTTTTTGTTTGTTTGTTAGACCGCTGTCGGTGCATTCCTTTGGGGCGAGGTGGTTGGCGATAAAAACTGGGAGAGAAATAGCACGTCTTAAGGAGAGGCTGGAGGTCAGTGTGAAACTGGTGCGCTTCAAATAAATCAACCTTGTAAAATAAACATTGTTCAGTGACAGGCAGGAGGGTGTGCGGAACCTTTTTGATGCTTGGGATTTTGGCGAGGAAATGCAACTTGGGTTTGGCCTCAAACTATCACAATTACATGTTTAAAGAGTCCATAAAACAGATTAATTGCAATAAACAAAATAGTTACATATATTGGTGACCCACTTTTTTATGGTTAGCTTTCCAAGCATTTTCAATTGGAGAAAAAAAAAATTAACATGGAAAAAGTGTTTGGATTGTTGGCCTTGACAGCCCAATTTCAACAAACACCATCGCGGTCTCCGCAGCAAAGTGATGCGACTCTTGGCAACTAAATAGCTTCATTCTTGTAAACCACCTGCACACAGATTGATTTGACCGACTGCCATTGAGCGATTCGGCCACGTTGCGTGCCCACTGGCCTTCTGCCACTTGTTTTTATCCGTTGCCGACCATCTGCAACTAGTTTGCTGGCATGTCCACTGTCATATAAATGATCTCATAGTATCACCGCAGATATTTCACACCAGTCAAAATTTCAGGTTTGCTTACACGATTTATCTATGTATTTATTTATTTATCTATGTATTTATTTATTTATTTTATCTATTTATTTATTTATAATAATAATAATAATAATAATAATAATACATTTCATTTGTAAGCGCCTTACAAAACTCTCAAGGTTACTTTACAGTCACAGGATAAGTTTTTTTTTTCTGTGGGTGAGCAGCGGCAACCACACGCGCCAGCGTTCACTCAACCCGGAATAACTCAAATACATAGATATAAAGCTATCTAGTTTGCTAATAGCTAGTTCACAGATACCTAGCTAGCTAGATGTCTAATAGATAGATAGCTAGGTAGCCAGCCAGGTAGCCAGATAGATAGCTAAATAAAGAGATGCCCTGATAAATGATTACAATTCCCGTATAAAAGTGGCAGATGGCCGTACCTTATTTGAAATGCTAAATAAATGCTAACACAAGCGGAAATGCAAACAGATTACCGCGCATGAGCAGGTTATGCTTTTATCAATAAAAAAAAGGATGCGCAACATTGTAACCTAACACGTGACAAACGGCGGCGCTCTATGGATGGCTATGCTAGGCTAACAACAAATAAAACCCTCAAAATAAGTGTGATTTCCGATGTGGTTGACATCAAAGTACATCACGTTAAAATCGAGCAGAATGACAACTCTTGTTCAACTCTCTACCATTCAGTAAAAAAATACATACAAAAATATTTTCAGAGACCTAGCAACAACAAAATAATAATCCATAACCTCCTTTGGTGGAGGAAACAACTTTCTGCATTGAACCCTGACCCCTATTTGCTTCTACGAAAGAGCCGGAAGCGTGCACTACGAACCAATGCCGGATCTCTTTATCTGTTCATTTATTTGTTTTCTATTTAATTATTTATGTATTCGTTTGTTGATTTACTAATTTATCGATTTATTTATCTGTGTTTATTTATTTATGTATTTATTCTGTGTTTATTTATGTATTTATTTATTTATTTATTTGTTTGTTTGTTTGTTTGTCTGTTCATTTATTTATCTGTTCATTTATTTTGTGTTTATTCATTTATTTATTATTTCTATTCATGCTGTTTATTTATTTACTTATTTATGTATCTATTATTCATTTAGCTGTTTGCTTATTTGTTTCTTTATGTATTTACTGTGTTTATTTATTTACTTATTCATTCCCTTTTTACATGTTTTCATGCATACTGATTGCCGAGCCTGTTTCGCTGCCATAGTCAGTTAACATTACAAACATCCATGTATCATAATCCCCCCCCACCCCACCCCCCGCACCCCACCCCCTCAAAAAAAACCTCCACTGTTGAGAGTCACAGTTCCAGAAAATCCACTTTACTTTTGACTTTAGACTTTTGTCGCAATATTTTATGCTTCGAACCATGGTCACTTCTAACCATGACTCTGAATGGGAATCCACATCAGTATAAAAGCTCAAATATGCCACGCTTCCATGCAAGGCCCGTATTTTGAACAATAGACCAGGTTTGCTTTTTAAGCATCGCCGATGATTCAAGTCCTGTTTGACGACTTAACATGGCTAGTTAGTTAGAGCCCCGGGAACTCCTGCGGTTCATCCCTGGTGGTTTGAAGCAGATGACCAATTAAAAATCCTTTGGCAAATACCCAATCAGCGCTGTGAAGGTCTTCCTCTCCACAGTATGTCAATGTTTTTTTCATCGTCCGCTCCCCTTTTCCATTGTGCCCATCCCGCTGAGCCATGGGGGTCTTTTCAATGCACACGAACACACTCTCACACGCACACAAGCACAGGGCACCTTATTACTCTTTATTAATCTGCAGGGCGTTAATTGAAACCCCCGTGAGTCTGAGCCATACCTGTATTCCCGGTTCTCATTATCATCCAAGGTGCCTTTGGGAGCACCGGAGGAAGGGAGGGTGAGGGTGTGGAGCGGTGACAGAAAGGACTTCAGAATCTCCCGTGACAGGCCAGTCGTACATCTACAGATCACAGCCAATTCAATTTGACCACTTGGTTTCTGTCTTCCCGGTTATCAATCGGGAATTAAAGGGCTGCCAGGAACAAAACGGGAATCTATGAATCCTTGCACGAACCAAATATGCTGAGACCCCTCCCATCCTTGATGTGATCAATCGTGCGTCACTTCCTTTACACCTGCCATCACCTGTAAGTGCTTCCAACAAATGATTATTTCATAATTGCTATGAAGGTAGTGACAGATAAGTCCTGCAGGTGCTGTTTCTGAGACACTTTGTCTGCACATTAAAACCCCGGAATTAAGCTTTATTGCCTGGAGCTGCTACAGTTGGACAGACAAGACACGGTCGCTTTCAGTCACAGGCGTGACCAATGTACACACACAAATGCACGTCGTTCATTAGCCTTTGGTTCTCGCAACCAGACCAAAGCAAAAAAATCATTCATAGTGGCGCGTTTTGCATCACACACTTGGTTTTGATTCTTTTTCCATTCAATCTAGCATCTTGAACAAGGTCGTTCCACTCTGCACTTAGCTGAGTTGACAAATATGGGTGTGCCGTGATGCAAAAAGTGGACGGCTGCCATTAAAAATAAAATATGAATAAAAACTCGTGAATAACGTCACCATGACCTCAAAATGGCCCTAATTGAAAAAAAAAAAAGATTTGCCAGACTCGTAAACGGAATAAAGGAAACACAGTAATTTCAAGAAGGTGGGGTCTTATTTTACTGAGCTGTCGGACACAAGAGAGATGACATACAATGACATACTTCGACATGCACATGTACTGAAATCTCCACCATGTTCATCCAAATCCATTTTCCCGACCGGCTGATAAAGCCTGCGGGCCACTCGCTGGTTGGCCGCTAGGCAACCACTTCCAAATATGGACAAGCATGCGCCAGGGTGCCATCACTGATGAGCAGTCATGCAAAGATAAGCAGACAAGTAATCCTTGATGACCTTCTTGAGCTTGGGAAAGAGAGAGAAAAAAATCACATGGGTAAATGGTCAGGTGAGATTTCTTCGCCACCAAGGATGTTCTTTCTGGCCAGGAACTGTCACTTTATCGTTAAAAAAAGTATATCGTAGCACAAATAACGACGGACCCTGCCACAGCATTCGCTCCTTTACTTAAATAAAAAACCACAAGTGAGTCTTTTTGTACCTTATGTATAAAATGTATCACCCATTTTAAAGTGGAAAACTATTGTTTTTTCAATTAATATATTTGGGTCACGAATGGAACATCTCTGACAGACATGGAACATTTCTGATACACCTTGCAGATGACTTTTTGCTGGCTTGCATTGTATCACAAGCCCCTTCTTTGGCCTATCTATCTATCTATCTATCTATCTATCTATCTATCTATCTATCTATCTATCTATCTATCTATCTATCTATCTATCTATCTATCTATCTATCTATCTATCTATCTATCTATCTCTGTCTGTCTGTCTATCTATCTATCTATCTATCTATCTATCTATCTATCTATCTATCTATCTATCTATCTATCTATCTATCTATCTATCTATCTATCTATCTATCTATCTATCTATCTATCTCTGTCTATCTATCTACCTCTGCATGTATTTATTTATTCATGTATTTTATGTATTTATTTGTGTATGAATTTATTTATTTATGGATGTTTATTTCTCTATTTATTGTTATTTATTTCTTTGTGTATTAATTTATTTATTATGGATGTCTATCTATCTATCTATCTATCTATCTATCTATCTATCTATCTATCTATCTATCTATCTATCTATCTATCTATCTCTGTCTATCTATCTACCTCTGCATGTATTTATTTATTCATGTATTTTATGTATTTATTTGTGTATGAATTTATTTATTTATGGATGTTTATTTCTGTATTTATTGTTATTTATTTCTTTGTGTATTAATTTATTTATTATGATTATCTATCTATCTATCTATCTATCTATCTATCTATCTATCTATCTATCTATCTATCTATCTATCTATCTATCTATCTATCTCTGTCTATCTATGTATCTCTGCATGTATTTATTTATTCATGTATTTTATGTATTTATTTGTGTATGAATTTATTTATTTATAGATGTTTATTTCTCTATTTGTTGTTATTTATTTCTTTGTGTATTTATTTATTTATTATGGATGTCTATCTATCTATCTATCTATCTATCTATCTATCTATCTATCTATCTATCTATCTATCTATCTATCTCTCTCTATCTCACTATCTCTCTATCTCTCTATCGATCTCTCTCTATCTCTATCTATCTATCTCTCTCTCTATCTCTATCTATCTCTATCTCTATCTCTATCTCTCTCTCTCTCTCTCTCTCTCTCTCTCTCTCTTTCTATCTATCTCTATCTCTCTATATATCTATCTATCTCTATCTCTATCTATCTCTATCTCTATCTAACTCTATCTATCTCTATCTATTTCTATCTATCTCTATCTATCTCTATCTATCTCTATCTATCTCTATCTCTATCTCTATATCTATCTCTATCTATCTCTATCGCTATCGCTATCTCTATCTCTATCTCTATATCTATCTATTTCTATCTATCTCTATTTATCTCTATCTATCTCTATCTCTATCTCTATTTCTATCTATCTCTATCTATCTCTATCTCTCTCTCTCTATCTCTATCTCTATCTCTCTCTCCACCCATCCATCCATTACTCCTCTCCCTACGGTACCTACAGTACCTAGCTTTTTATTTTTCTTTTGCGGTTTATTTGGTACACTTCAGATTTTATAACATAGCGTTCCAACTTGGTCCAATGAGCCGCACTATTGTCGTAACTACACTCAAGAATGAATATTTCATCATGACTGTTCCACTATTAGGTAGACATGTCATCCAGACAAGTTGTGATTCCCCACTTTCCTCTCAACATTGACCCGCTTAAAGCTCGGTGTTTGCCATACTTAAGCAGACATCCACAACACAGGTGTTGAGACCGACCTGCTCAGTCCACACGAAGCAAGCCACTTTTCCGTTTACTTTTGTGGTGACAGAAGTTATACACGATGATGAAAGAGTGTGTGCACATGTGGGTGCACGAGCGTCAATATGTGCCAGGAGGGAACGGGATCCGATTAGTACTACTCTGAAAGTAATTACCTTAATTAAAGCGGTAATGTGTGGAGGCAGAAAAAGAGAAAGGGGAGTGGGGGGGGGGAGGTCGTACAGGAGAGAACCTGACATCTTTTATGGAGCAGTTTTGGGGACTGTGATTTAAGGGGCACACTCGACTGTGGCTGTGTGTGTGTGTGTGTGTGTGTGTTGCTACAAGTCAGTTGAGGCTGAACCGATCCCCAAACTGATACTTCTAGGAACATTTTCAAAGATTTCACACACATTGAAAATGCTTCAAGTAGGCCTGCGGTGAATGCATGCCTTGTGTGTTCTACATACTTGGCAATAAAGATGATTCTGATTCTGATTCTGTGAACTTATTGAACAAACTTTAACACTCGTCTTCAAAAGTAACGACCGAGGACTATCATATGTTGAAGTAGGGTGATTGTGGGGTCGCGGGGGATCAAACCCAGGCCAATAACGCAGGCCGACACGTATCTTCCACGTGTTGACTGTGCGAATGCGTCTGCGTTTGAATTAGCATTGAAATAGCATCTTCGATGGAGTGATAATGAAAATAATAACATCCCTGACAAAATATTCATAAAGGTAATGATGAATGCCATATTTCACCGTGACGACATTCTTGGTTAAAAGAAAACGGAGAGCGGCGTCTCCCACACCCTCAAATTATCTGGCGCTTTCACAACTCACTGATAGCATAGATGAGAGCTGAGGAAAATGGACACACAATTATGCTCACTTGTCGTATATTAATACTGCTTCTTGACATCTTCCGCGGACCCTGGGCTGTCATCTCTTTGTCTGCTTTAATTGAAAATTAATGGTTAGCGTGTTGCCAAGGCAACCGCGGCAACAGCGACGTTAAGTGAGTCACGTTGAAGCAGACACCGGTGGCATTGTTTGTCCTGTCTGACCTTGGAAGTCAGAGTAGAGGACAGGCAGACGGTGGACAAAGAAAGACATTTGGAAGAAAAAAAAAAAGAATAGAGTGCGAAGGGTTGAATGCTGTGCACTGGAGCGGAGAGGAAAAATAAAATAAAGTCTTTTGTGGCCTTGCGTTTTGCCAGGTCCGCAGCAGGAAAAAAACAGTTGAAGGAGTGACTGAAGATATGATGTCGAAATGCCAAATGGAGAGAATTATGTTTGAGTGCAAGAGAAGAAAAGGCCTGTGAGTATTCTGGGTAGCGTCAGCGACACCTTTGTGTTGATGGAGTCAAAGGGCACCTTATAGCTCCATAATCATCTGGATTCAGGTGGTTTGTTTTGTTTTAAATGTATGTGTGTGGACATGCTAGTCCTTTAGAAATGGAGCTGTTTACATATTCGCTTTAATGTCATGGATAATGACCATCGGGCCAATTATATTCAGATTCATGCAAATGAAGAGATGTCTGAAATTCGATGTTGGCATGCTGACATGATGAAAATGCTTCTAGAGGGAGGGCAAAAAAAAGTCGTTTTCTAACTCAAGTGGACCGAGATATCATCTTTAAAATTCAACGAAACGTTGACATTTAGATGTCGATCAGGGTCCTCTCGGAACCAATTCTTGTGTTCAGAATGATTCATTTAAATCCACTCTCAAATCATGGAAAATAAAAATGATGACTATAAGTTAATCATACGTAAATGAAAAATCAAACAGAATGGATGAAAAGTTGTCAATTCAACCAGCATGACAGATATTATCGGTAAGTGGAGACGACCGGAATGTATTTGTATGTATTTATTTTTCATTTCTGCAGTTTGACTAAAGAATCTTATGAGTTAAGCCATCAGGCTGTCTTCATCAGAGCATTTCTTCTTTGGATTAAAAAGAAAAATGTAGATTTTTAGGCATGTTATTCTCCCTTTAAGTGTCTGATAACAAAATGAAATCTAATAATATGCCCACATCTGAATTTTAAAAGGTGTGTCCAATTCTGAAACACAAGGTTCTTATTGTGGGCCTCGACAGTGTTTCACTTTGTTTTCTTTTTTTTTTTCAACCACTAACTGCCTTTATTAAATGCATAAATCATCAGGTGGGGGGAAGTAATGTCAGCTTTATTGTAACAAGTAAATAAGCACACAAATAACTAAATAAATAAATACATAAATACAAAATATATATAAATACATACATTAATACGTGAATACATAAATGAAGGAATAAATAAATAAATACATGAAGGAATGAACGAATAAATGAAGACATACATACATACATACATACATACATACATACATACATACATACATACATACATACATACATACATACATACATGCATGCATGCATGCATGCATACATACATACATACATACATACATACATTCATACATACATACATACATACATACATACATACATACATACATACATACAAACACATGAATAAATAAATACATACAATAATAGGATGATAAATAAATATACAGGTTGATAAATAAGTAGTCTATATAGGTTAATAAATAAATATATAGGTTGATAAATACAGTAGATATATAGGTTGATAAATACAGAAGATATATAGGTTGATAAATAAATATATAGATTGATAAATAAATATGTCAGTTGATAAAGATAGAGATATTGATAAAAGATAAAGATATTGACATCGGTTAGCAAATTGTATTCAATTGCTGTAATGATTCAAAGTCGAAAATATGTCTTGTAATTCAACAGGAGCCCCAAACCGCAAGTCCCGAACGAGTTGCAACTCGTGAGGAAGTCTGTCACTAATAACTGATTTCAGGTTTTACTCTCACATTTATGAGTTGTGAAAAAAACATTGAAAAATGTAGCGGAAGGCTACCTAACAGCCTCATCAATGAAAATATGACACTGCAGCCCGTGATACAAAAACATTCCCCTCAAAATTGTACATACAAAGGGAATTTTTTACACAAAGTCATGTTTGTCTTGTCTCTTTCATTGCGAAAACTGCTAACAACGGCAAAATCAAAAAAATAATAAATATGGCTGACGCAAACACAGTAGGAAGTAGGAAGTAAAAAAACGTATCTCATCCTTTCCCTTGTTCTTTGTTATATTTTCAAACTACGAGTCGATATGTGCGTGTGTGTTGTGTGTGTGTGTGTGTGTGTGTGTGTGTGTGTGTGTGTGTGTGTGTGTGTGTGTGTGTGTTGTATGACAGTCTTGTGAGGACCACCAACATTTTATACCATACGTAGTGAGGACATTTTTGACAAGTGAGGACCTTTGGGCCGGTCCTCAAGTTTTTCAAGTTTTTCAGTTTTTCAAGGCTTCTAAAGGGTCTATATATGCATCTGTCCTCACAAATTCACCCAAAATTATTTTTTGGTGTGTATTTTCATTTCACTTTGTTACACACACTTTTTTTTACTCACTGTGTGTGTGTTTATCTGTGTGAGTGCGCGTTTAATGAGAGGAAAAAGTTCATACCACAAAAAAAAAAACTATTTTACCAAATTCACAATGGGGGTGAGGACTTTGAATGTACCCATTCAGAAACCTCACTTCTGCTGTTATTTCAGTTTCAAGTCCACTTTTTATTTCTTTGTTTTTAAAGAAGTTGAAGTGGGAAATGAGGTGACATTTAGTCTTCAAATGTCACGCTAGTTCTTCTCTAAACGTATCAGCAATGGTGGTCCTCACTCCTTATCTGGAGTTATCCGGACCTCACAAAAACATTGAAACAGGAATGTGTGTGTGTGTGCGTGTGTGTATGCGTGTGTGTCAGAGAGAGGCAAAAAAAAGTCACTTCATGTGGACGATATGGAAGATTGAGGTAAGAAATTGGGGATGGATTAAGATAGAGAGAATTAGACGAGTGGATCACTTTTCCATATTGTATGTGTAGCTGAATCCATCATCTTGGGGAACCATTACATGCGTCATTCACATCAAACTTTCCAAATTAAAGAGCCACCTCATCCCCCTCCACTGTACTCGGCTAGCTAATCCCCTCTCCAGCCCCCCCCCTCCCATTTCTGTTTAGCCCGTGCACGCAGCAACTTCTCCCCTCTTTGCAGTAAAGTTGCTGAGAGGGCTCATATATGATGTTTTTGTAACTTCAGCGTAGCCTCGGGATGCAAAACACATCTCAGAGCTGCCAGATGAGGCCTTGGTGGTTATCTTATCTGATGCGAGTGAGGGAGGGGAGGGGTAGTGAATTTTATTTGCATGCTGCATTGATGTTCAAATAGCTGTTTGAATGCTTCCTCAGCAGCCCGGACAGACTGTGATTGTGTGGTTGGCGAGCAAACAAGTGTATCAGATGATATCAGCCGTGCCCTACTTAACTAGCCCGGGTGAAACGCGCAAAGGCGGCAAACCGTGTCAACTTCACTTCGTGCATCTGTCTCCAACTTTACTCTGCTGTAACAAACACACACGTGTGTGTGTGTGTGCGTGTTCATGTATGTGTGAGTGTGCACGCGCAAAAAACTCCTCAACTAAGCATCTGTTGCACTTTATGCCAGCGAGATGTGTAGTACCTCATATTGCAGCAATAAAAATAAAAGTCTGGTCGGGAAGTAGCTTGATGCACTTGGAAAAAGTTGGATCGGGGAGTCATGTCGCAAATCACATTGTGCTCTTTGGCCTCACACACACACACACACACACACACAGACGCCCGCCAGAGAGGCCCGTCTGGTTTTCAGATGGACCGAAACATGACAAAAGGAGCGGCGAGTACAGGAAAAGAGACGCGAGAGGAGGAGAAACAAGAAGACTTATGAAAGGAAAAGTGAAGGAAACTAAGACAGTGATCGAAGGAAGTGTGAATTTTAAAACAAGGAGGAGTCACTCAGGGCGAGTGCCGGGCTTTCATCCCTCGCTGTATTTGTGTCCTCGCTCCTTTGAATAGACTGGGAGAGATCTGTTTTCACATTTCAGAAGCAATTGTAGTAAGGATAAGTGAGTCAGGAGGCACGTGCAGAAATCTTTGAGAATCTTGTGCGGCAGCCAGAACTTTTTCTTCTTTGATAGACTTCTGACGTTTGATACCTGCGATTCGCCAGCTAATCCAAGTTCGAATTTAAATAGAAGCTAAATCATTGTCTTTTCTTCATTTCCTATTCCCGCTTCGGTGATGTCGCCCAATCTCCTCGTACTCGCTTTCCCGTGGAAAAAAAAGCCTGACCTCTGCCGTTTTTTTTTTGTCTCCTTCCTTCAGAATGGTTTTTAAATACTCTGCAGATTAAAGCACAGGCACGAAAGCTCACATTAGCTATATATTTAAAAAATCCCCCCCCTCGTCTATAATCCATGTATTTGTCAGAATCAAACACAGAGGAAATAGAAAAGGGAAGTAATGACATGACGGGTATAGCCAGAGCCAGACATATTGTGAAGGGGAATTAGAGGGACAGTTACATTTAGCAGAACGTGGCCCAAGGAAGAAAAAAAAAAGTCATTCGGTGTGATTATTGAAATTCACTCAACAATGCCTTTCAAGAACGTTTTGATGGAACATAAAAAAAGGGGGGGGGAGCACTGTGGTGACCTGATGCCTTTTACACTCCAATGAACACACACACCCACATAATGTGCATATTTGTGTTCACATTCTCCTGCAATTGCATTCCAGGTATCGGATGCATCAACTATTTTCATGATGATCAAATGAGATGCTTTAACTTACTGTTGGAAGAGAGGCTGAATGAATGTATCTGCGAATGTGTGTATGGGAACACGTATATAAACGCGTGGCGCATCCAATGGAAATTCTCAAAGGTGAAAAAAGGTGAGGTGTAATTATAAATAGTTGCGTTTTTGTTAGTCTTCAGAAAAGGAGATGAAATAGTTTGCCATGAATAGATTAAAACATTGAGCCTTTCATGCCATTCCCGAAATGTCAATTCATCGATAGTAAATTCCACATTGCAAGTTTGATGAAAACTATTTTTGCTTTTGATGATCTTAAACCTCCAAGGCCGCTGTGCAACCTACTGGACATGAATGTTTCTTTCTTTTTTCCTCATTCAAAAGAGCACTGCGGTTTTAATGTGAGGTTACAAAACAGGCATCTGCAATAAGAGTGTCAGAAAAGAAAATTGCCACAAAGAAAAGTGTTTTGCTTTCAATGTCAAAATACTAAAAGCAGTATTTTTGTGTATGTGTTTTATTTTACCCCAACTCACTCCTCAAGTCCTACAGTTGGCGATAGCTCAGTGTTCTGCAAGTTACATTTGTTCAATGACCATAAAGTAAGCTCAAATCATTTTTCACCATTTACATGAATGGAAATGTCATTAATCTGTTCCAGCCTCCCATAATAACCTGACAAAAATGTTCTTTTAAATTCTTTAAATTACTTCATTAAAAAGCAGTCATAAAATAATAAATTAGAGTGTTAATAGTTAAATAGTTATATGATAGTACAACATAACTTATTCATTGCACTCCTTCTGGTGTGGCTTAGATATTGGAGAGGCTTTACAATATAGTTGTACAGACACCCCAAAAAATGCATAAACAAACAAATAAATAAATGCACAAATAAATAAATAAACACATACATTCATACATCCATCCATACATACAAACATACAAACATCCATCCATCCATACATACATACATACATACATACATACATACATACATACATACATACATACATACATACATACATATACATACATACATACACACACATACATACATACATACATACATACATACATACATACATACATACATACATACACACACACACATACACACACACATACATACATACATACATACATACATACATACGTACATATATACATACATACACATACATACATACATACATACATACATGCATACATACATACATACATACATACATACATACATACACACACACACACACACACACACACACACACACACATACATACATTCATACATACACACACACATACATACATACATACATACATACACACACACATACATACATACATACATACATACATACATACATACATACATACATACATACATACATACATACATACATACATACACATACAGTAAGTAAGTAAGTAAGTAAGTAAGTAAGTAGTTTCACAAGCACTTGGAGTGAATCAATAATCTGCTGTAACATTAGTCATTTTCCACCAAGGATAGAGTATTGAGCATTGTTATATTTTGTCTACATGTGTTTCTGCACAATGAGTGATGAAATATCTATTGTTGTAGCATTATAACACTGTCACAAAGCTGCTACTTGTTAGCCTTTCACTGGCATTTCTAGTTATGTTTTAGCATTAGGCTACCCCAATTTTGTTTTTTTTGTAACACACAATTTATAAGTCTCTTTGTTTTATGTTTACTTTGGCGGTAAACGTCTACAGAGATAGACATAAAAGAACAGTTTTTTATTTTTTGTTTTGTTTGTTTGTTTGTTTTTACGAATTGTTCCCTGCCAAACTGCTGCTTGATGTGATGTAAATTGTGATCACTGCCACTATGCGACAGTTATTACTTTTTTTTTTGCAGACAATTCAAAGCAAAAATGCCTAAATTCAAAAGTTTATCATTAGCTCACTGGAAACATTGTTGCATTGTCACGGCCAATTGAAAATTCCATTTTTCAAGATGAATTTCTGTTTTCTGCTTTATTCATGTTAAATAAAACAGTCCTTCCTGCGATCTATCAACTCATCGCTACATGCTGATAGAGTCTTGAGCTGGTTATTGTATCTGGCCTGTTATACGTGTCAGCTTAACGCTGATGGCCACACTAATGTGACACAGCTCTCTGGATTACATCTATTTCTGTTGGATTAAAAAAAAAAAATCAGTCTGTTCACAATTCATCTTTAGCACACGCGCACACATTCCTAAAAAGTTACTCAAGCCAGCCCGGTCTCATCTCGAAAAACTTTGCGGCCTCACTCACGTCTTAAATCAGTGACTTACAGTACACAATGAAGAGGTTAAAAAAAAATCTGAGACGTGTGTGTGTGTGTGTGTGTGTGTGTGTGTGTGTGTGTGTGTGTGTGTGTGTGTGTGTGTGTGTATGTGAAGCATTCGGAGACAAAGACCGGCGCGATAGGGAGTCCTGTGGGAAAGACGCGCGGCCGGAAGATGTGAGCGCATTGGCGAGTGATAATGTCAACTTGAGAGATACGGCGTGTCATTTTACACAAGCGCGCATCAAAAGTGACAGTGTAGGGACGGAGTGGGGTGAGGTGAGGGGAAGGGGGCGGCGACAGGAGAAGACAGCATGTCATTTGTTTGCTTTGATACAAGATCGCACAGGGGAATGGACTGTGTGCGTGCGTGTGCATCTTTCCTGATAACAAGCAGTTTCCAAACTCGGAAAAATCTTGTGAGAAACAATACCAAAAACAGGTCACATGACTGGATGTGAGGCAGCCACCATTTTATGTGAAATGACGGTGAATGATTTTCTTCATTTGCCCGCTGAATTGCAACAAAATAATACATAGCCTGCCATTACTTCACCTTCAGCCATGGTCGTCTTCAACTTTCCTGAACTCTCAACCAGTGGTGGGCCGGCAGGGCATGCAAGGCCTTCTCTGCTGGCCTAAAACTATAACAATCACAGACCGATTTTCTCCATAAATTCTTATTAAATAATTCTAAATTGTCCTTCAGCTTCCTTTCATTGCTTTTCCTTTGTTGTGCTGCTTCCAGATGTGTGTTTTTGCATTTAACCAATCACATGTCAGCCATCTTTGTTACCAGGGTCAGAAATGTACCTGGACACCTTCACAAGCAGTTCCGCAGGCCCTGGAATGTAAAAATCTATGTTGATGAAACTGTTGCTTTAACCAATCAGAATTCGAGTTGGCAACCTCGCGAGGCCTGCTGGAAGGCGCTAAAAACATCAGTTTTTGCAAACTATGATTGGCTAGTCACATAAATGGCTAGTCACTAGCCAATCATTATATCACTAGCCGCTGGTGAAAAGTGATATAGCTAGCTAGCATACTTTATTAGTAGCGAGCTGCATAAACAAATACATTGTTGTGTTGATCTAATAGCGGTTTTGTGAACCCATATCTGGAGGAGAAGAAATGGATTTGTTTGGAATTTTACCATTACAGCCATTTTCAAGATGGACTTTTCAAGAAAAAAAATGGACATAATTCAGAAAGGTCGGAAATGTTTACCAATCGTTGTTCAATCTTCTCTGCGGTGTGAAACATCAACTTATATCATGAACACACACATTCATGATAAAAATTCGAACAGTTTAATGACAGTATTTCTTCCTTCACAAGTTATTTCCTGGCTAACTGGACCCTCTAGTACAGGGGTGTCAAAGTCATTTTTTGCCGCGGGCCACATTGTAGTTATGGTTTCCTCTCGAGGGCCGTTATGAATTTGGGGAACCCATTAGAATGTTTAAATCCCTTCAAATATTACATATAGAGCACACAGCAAATTAATGAATAACTCGTTTTCAAATCTGAAGTCAAGAATAATGACTTTTATTGTGGTTGACATCCAAAAATATGAAATTTTGGCTCAGATTTTAGCAATCATCATAGAATTTAACACGTTTGATTTGCTTTCGCGGGCCGAAAAAAAATGATGTGGCGGGCCGGATTTGGCCCGCGGGCCTTGACTTTGACACCTGTAAACCACACAACACTTTTTATTTACAGTACCAACTGTGGATTAATTTAGGCGTAGCCCTACTGAAAGCCCCGCGGTGATATGCACGTCCCACCACTGCTCTCAACGGGACGGCACCTAAGCAAGAAAAAAACAAAACCCGAACTAATTCAGAAATGGCATTCTGTCATATGTTCAATTCCAGAATAAATTCGTGAATGGCAGTGAATGAGTTAAAATGACTCCCGGAACAACCATTCAGTGTCGGGTTATTGTTTGTGCCGCCTTGTCAGGTTTGTTTCTTCTTGTCATGTTTTACTCATTGTTTTGTTTCCTACTTTGGACCTTATTTCTCTGATGACTGTTGTTTGAGATTTTGTTCCTGCTGATTTTAATATAATTTGTCAAATACACCCTGCTCCTCCCCCTTCCTGTTTTTGTGGGGTCCACCACCACCATTTTGCAAAGCGGGACACTTTGTAATTCCTTCAACATTTATTCCAACATTTTTCGATGGTAAATACGTTCCAAAAAAGAAAAAAAAAACACTCCAGGTTCAAACATTCATCTACGCTCATCTGGCCCCTCCAACGCGTCTGAATGTTTTCCATCACATTTACCGCACATCAATTTCCAGCCAGACATCAAAGATAAAACCTCCACGGTATATGTGAGCTAAATGGTACATGGAAAAAATAACACACCCATATGGTTAAGGGAATCGAGAATTACCCTCGGTCAAAACCCAACACTGGTTGTTAATAAACAAATTCAAACATTGACTTTTCGGAGAGTTTCATGACAAAAAGAAATGGGTTATATGTGTGACAACTAAAGTGTGTGTCAAATTTCTGTCTCTTGCTTCTGCAAGTCGTCACGCACAGCTTCAACTGTTGTGCTTGGGCTGGTGTGAGTGTGTGCTTGTCACAGACACACACACACACACACACAACCACACACACACTTACAGACTGAACACTCCTTCCCAGACTGGTCGCAAGTGCCAAAGAAATGAAGGCAGTCCTTGAGGGAATTGAGTGAGACCCTCCCTCACTTTTTTTTTGGGTTTCCTTGCCGGCCTGCGAGCAAGCGTGTGCGCAAATATCTTTTTAGCACATCTATGACTTCCTTGGACGGGGAATCCAAATTATTTCAAGGCCTTGTCGTGTGTGTGTGTGTGTGTGTGTGTGTGTGTGTGTGTGTGTGTGTGTGTGTGTGTGTGTGTGTGTGTGTGTGTGTGTGTGTGTGTGTGTGTGTGTGTGTGTGAGTGTTTTGCGATGATGCTCACACGATGACAGCAACCGTGCTCTCGAGTGAATAATTGAAAGCTGTGATGAGTGTTTCTCCTTCAGTGTTTTGTAATACTCCTTCCAATGTCATGGCTCCGTTAGCAAACTAGCATGGTTACTCTTGTTTGGTACGTTGTGATTGATTATTGTGAGAACAACCTTGGTGTGATTATGCATGCAGCACATGAGTGTGTGTGTGCAGTATGAGTTGTCGTTATTTGTATGTGCTAGAGCGTCTTGCTTATTTATATTTATTTTGGGCCCCTCTTCAGCTCTCAAGGCATTGTGGGTCTTTACTGAAGCTTGTTTGTAAACATCGACGCCAGCAAGTTGTGTTTGAGTTTATTCCCAGAAGGTTGCTGAAGCTCACAGTTGGTTAATACCGAACATGCCACAACGCCACCACCCCGTTTGCTCCCCCCAGCGTCGCTCCAACGCTGTTGCTCTCATATGCAAACAACGCAACAAGGGAAACTGATTCAACAAGAAAAGAGAAGCATTGGCGGAATGTTGCTTCTGCACACATGCCACCATCAGCCCCACTGTCGACTGGAGGGATCAGCGGCTCTGTGACACTTTGGGTGAAAACTACCGCCATATTTTTCTTTAATTAAGCCTGGGGAGGGAAAAAAATATAGTACAGCCAACCTCGCTCATGAAGCCACTTGTGTTTTAATTTAATTACCTGTCCACTTTGATAACTATTCACCCTGATTAACATGGGGCAGAAGGGTTCCGAAATTTGAATGGGAGGGATGAGAACCAGACTTATCAGGCTCTTTTCATCCTGATACTCACCCCGTTCCTGTCAAGGCTTTGCCTGATTTTGTCACCTTACATCATCATGGCCCAAACTATGCTTCTCGCTTCAACAGCTACACATCCCAAAAGTCACATTCCAAGAGGTTTAAAAGCAAAAATGTAGATTTCTTTGACAAGTCAGAGTTTCAATAGTACATTTTCTTGATGAGTGAATGATTGTGATGGGCACGCCAAAGGCACTTTATTGTGACACTGCCCCATGAACAACGCAGGTTGTTTTGCAGATGTAAACATGATCAAATTCAAATTTGAAGTGACAGCAGCAAATGAGCAATGGTTCCAGTTGGCCATACACTCACACACAAAGGCACTCGAACACACATGTACAGTAGAGATATTTTTAGGGTTATTGATCGTACTGTATGATGATTTACTGCACCCATTGTGAGTCGGCTCTTTGGTTGACTGCCATCATTTTCCAACTGTAAAAGATTCACTAGAGGAATGAGGCTGAATCATTTTTAAAAGCCCATGCCAAATTATTCCAAGATTCCCTTTTCTCTTCCTCCTCTACTCCCCCCATCTTCTGCCAAGACAGGCATGATGTAATTCCTAAATTTCTTCAGAGACAGTAATCTCAACACTGATTATGTTGTCAATTAGTAAATGAATGAGATGTGAGGGAGAAAAAAGGTGGTAATAACTCTTGCAAAAGGAGTTGTCAAGCTTCCAAAATACATCAAGGACATTGTCAGCTTTGCAGACAGGAAAAAAAAAATGTCCAATCACAAGATAACTGTCTATTTGCAAAGAAAGCATATAACAGCCGCGAGCCCACTTCAACTACCTTTTTTTTTGTAAAAATAGTTTTATTCAAAGGCTGACATCAGTCTTTTACACCTAAATCAATATGCAGTGAGAGACGGTTTCAGGTTATCTCAATTTTTAGCTTCCTCCAATGCCTGGTTGAAACGTGGGGATTTCGCTGGGTGGAGGCAATTATGCACCAGTTCCAGTTTGTATTTAAAAACACTTGATATGTCAGTGTGGGAACATAACAAAAAAAAGGCAATGAAAGTGAAATATAAAAAAAAAAAATGTGGGTTGTTTTTTTCTGAGTTTCAGCACAGGCAAACCATCTGTTGTTCCCCGACTACATAATGGCAAGACTCAGCCGGGATGCAAGGATGTCAAAAGGTCACTGGCTTCCCCTCACGCACACACATGCACAGCAATAGAGAGAATGTCATGCCAATGCTATGTTTCATTTGCTATTTGCTCCTTTAGCATTACAAATACAAAGAATACATATAGCACAAAAGTCCTTGCACAGTTGAATATTCATATCTAAATCACAATCTACAAACTCACTGTGACCCAAACCTTCATCATTAAAATATCTTTTCAACGACTTTTCCAAAAAAGTATCCCCTGAATGATATTTAATCAAGATGCGGCAATTTTGTGCAGTAATATTTACACTAAAAATAGAGAGAGGGGATACGTTTTGATTCCTTTAATAGTTTATTGATTTTATTCCGTCCTCGCAGCCCAAATCTTTGGTGACACTTTGCCAATCGCCATTTGCCTTTAAATTGCCACCATGCTTTCAGGTTGAGGTACACCTGCATTATAGCAAATATGTTGAATATGGGTGTCTTTTTGACACATCAAAAGGTTGATAAATATGCATGTTGCAGATTATGTATAATGTAATGGCAGCTAAAACTGACAAGTGGAGGAGGTTAGTGACAACGCTGCCAACTTACATTATCAGCATGAAGAAAGAAGTTCTTCGATTTAAAGTTGATAAAAATTACTTTGGAATGCCAAGTAAAACCAGAGAAATCCGGGGCGGGATGACAAACTTGACACGGGAAATCAGTCGCTGAGATTTGAACCTGCAACCTCAACAGTGTACCTTTTCCAGAAAACTTTTGGAATAATTTCTTCCTGAAATCAGTTGCTCATTTTATTACCTTCAATGTGCTTTCTGCACCATTGTTTAAACAGAGAGGCTTTTGACCTTTGTCAAACACTTTACGGAACACTTTAATGAAAAAGTGGTGATGAATAGGCCATCTGTCGTTTTCTTTTTAGTTTTTTTTTTACATTCAGGTTGAAAAACGCAGTAAAAATCACTCAAGACGCGAAGCACAAGTGATTGTTGAGCTGAAAAAGACGTGAATCATCCCGCGTGAGGGAAAGAAGGAGAGAGGCGCTGTTTCCTATTGTGGTGGAGTTTTGAAGAGACGCACCTGCTTTAGGGGCATTACGGTAGCGCACAAACTGTCCCCGCGCCGCACGCGCAAGCACACAAACGCGCGCGCACGCACACACGCTGCCTTGGTTGATTCAAGGCTGATTTCCAGCGAGGGAGCGTCAGAGTGGATGGCAAAAAAAGAGCGGAGAGGAAGGCGGACAAAGTTTGTGGCGCTGAAAATAAAAAAAAGAAGCAAAACGACTAAACGAAACAAGCTTTTGTTGGGGGGGGAGGCGAGATAGCGGGAGAGACCAGCCAAGCAAGAAGTTGCGCGCGGTGGCACAAGAGAAGCCGCACAATTGTTGTGACTTGACTCCAGAGGTGCACAAAAGAAGCGAACAAGAAGAAGAGGACTAACTCGCCAGCACGCTTTTGTCGTCTTCGCTTCTCGCTTTTATTTTGTTGACATCGTTTTTAGTTTTATTTTTGAAGTTATCTTTTTATTTTATTTTTTTCTTGACCGCGCGTGTGTGTCGATCTCTCTCTTCCCCACCGGCGTGTGGCTTTTTTTCGTCACCGAGAGAGCGAGTGGACGTGCGGGGGGCCGAGAGGAGCCGGAGCCGGGCTGCCCACATGCTCCAACCCCTGGCGTGAAAGTTGACTTCTTCCCAACGCGAGAGAACAGGTTCATGCGCAGCACATGCACACACGCACGCTAGTACACGTACGGACTCGCGCTATCACTCGTATTGTTTTGTCCGCCCGACTTTTTCTCCACTTTTGTCTTTGTTTGTCAACTTTTAAGCCGCCCTAACCACGTGGAAAGGTGTGTCGATCGCTTCTATGTGAACGCACTTTGGTGTGTGTTGGTTTTAAAAAAATCACAATAAAAGGGGCTATTCGATTGGACTGCATTACAAAATACAAAAGGTTCCCCTAACCATTTCTCAACCTTAAATACATTTTAAAAAATTATTTTTGAATCATCTTTTACATAAGAATGCTATTTCTCGATACGCATTTTTGTGCCGAAATTGCCACTAACAAAATCAGCGATCGACTAACTTTTCGTCTCTTTTATTTACAAGCAAATTCGTAACTTCCCACTAATGAATCCTCACACGTCTTTTGACCATAAACGCCGACATAAAGTTACGTGGTGGTAATTTTACAAGACGTGAGCTTTCATGTCCTGCGTTTTTGTAAGTAGTTGTGATTTTAATTTTATTTTATCCTTGTATCGCCGCGTTTTTAATGCGCCCCTCACAGATGATAATAAACTCCATTGTGTCAAAAAAGAAAGAGAGAAGGAGAAAACAGCTCTCTAGTCAAAAGGTCAGGGAACAATACCTCCTTTTCAAACCCGTTTTGACTTTTCGAAATTTGTAACCGCCGTCTGTGTGACCTGACAGAGTTTCTTATTAGTAATGATTTTGCTCGTTTTTTGCACGATCCAACCATAAAATTGAAACGTTTCGACGGGGTGCAAAGTTGCCCCAGCATCGTAAAGTTGATGTGCATTGTTCTGGATTCTGACATTCAGCATTAAAAAAAACACGTTTTCTGCAATACAAAAATAACAATTAAAAATGCAATCCACAATTTCATGAAGCAATTTGGTGTTCTTGGTTAAATTACAAAGTTATAAAAATGCTCAATGTCCATTTTTAACTATGTTGAACCTCTACGCAATCTAATTCTGCTATTCCAAAAGGCCAATGTTATCCATGAATACTTAAACTGATTTATTATGCATGTGAGTTATGAAGGGGGAAAAAGGAGGGAAGCCTAAAAACAACAATTCATTGTGTGTCAATGTGGTGGCCAAACTGACAGCAGCATCATTGCCACTTGATTGACGGCCTTTAAGACATTTGTCAAAATTGATTTTATTTACTGTGTCATCCTTTTCTCATTTTTTTCTGCCTTCTGTTTTGTTTCCATTCCATCTTCCTCACTGGCTTTTTTTCTTCCTGAGACACTTTCCTAATTGCGCTTTAACAAAAGATGCAAAGGCTCTCAATCATGCTTTATGACCTTGTCACGTTTGTGGTGTCAGACAGATTCTTGGTGGCAACTGTCTACCATCAAATTGCCATTTCATGTAGATTGAAAGGAGGGGAAAACGCACACGTTTGCTGTCGAACACACTCTTTTGAAAGTCTTCAATTGGTGAAAAAAGAATGATGTTAATTAAATATTGAAATTACCATGCATTTCCATGTCTTTTAATTCACTGACGGAAAAGAAACAAAACTGCGAAAATTCAAAGAAATGTCAGCAGACCTCACTGTGTATCAAATTTTTTATTTTTCTCCTAATTTTTGGGTAGTGGTCTAGTCTGAAACCTTTTATTAAATTACACAGATGTGTTTTTTTTTATTATGCAATCACACCTATGACATTAGGATCTTTTGATTGAAATCTATAAAACATTAAAACAGAAGGAAGGTATTATCAATTTTTAAGGAGGAAAAAAACAACTTTTTGGTGAGGCTTACTTTCCCTTGCCATTGCGCACTATTGCACAGTGGCCTGGCTGTCAACATTTTTATATTACCTCCAAAATTTTACTTCTCTTATTTCCCTTCTTGTCTCATCTATCCCGACAGCTGTCTTTTCCATGTCACGTTTTGTTTGTCGTGCGCTGCTGGGCCGGACCCCTATCAGTCGGATATTTTTCAACAGAACAAGGGTGTATGCGATTGTCTTTCTGACATTCAGGCATTGTGTGCGTGTGGCACTGTGAGATGGTCTCAAGATGGGTTAAAATGACAATGAATCTCATATGCTTACGGAAAAAATAACCTCTTTAGGCAGATTAAAAGCCATGGTGGCATGATTGTTTTAGTCGATAAACTCACTTAGGGTCCTCTCACCTACATCAGTAGGACTGATGATGGTATGCATTAAAACACTTTTTTTTTCAACGTACCTGTGCTCCAGTGAAAAAGGACCCGATTTGAAGTTTTAAATGTCCCGTATGCTGCGAATCCCAGCCCACAAGTCTGAGTGGGCGTTTGGGTGTAAAGTGATGTTGAAGAGTGCCCGCATATGACACCGCGATGATAAACATGTCAGCTATGACCAGCCGTAGTTTTTTTTTTTTTTCTCCCTACGGTGCCACTTAGCTGCAACAAAATGGTCACATTTTCATCACGGTCGGAAAGCAAGAAAAAAATGTTTTTCCATGCGTGTTAACATAGGTTGAAAAACCACATTCTATTTCAATCATTGTGTCTGATCTCTTTTCATCAATAATTATTAACGCGATATCATCGACAAATTTGTCCAAGTGCTGCAAGCGGGAGAATGTTCAGGTTGCGTATTGAAGTGATTGACGGCATGGAGAAACTGCCGCCACATTGCTTTAGACTGAGTCCTGATTATACATGTGGTTCAAATTGAGCTTGTTATTTAGAAGTACGGCGCTCAATGTTTGTGTGTGTGTCTGTCTGTGTGTGTGTGCGTGCGTGTGTGTGCATGTGTGCAAGGGAGCGTGAGCATTTAATAAATCCCTGCACATTTTTCAAAGATGAGATGTGTTTTCCTGACGGGTCAGGAGGCAAGCGTCGTACTGTAAAGTTGCAGGAGTGCAAGGCGAGGAGGAACAGGAGGAAGAGGAGAAGTGTAGAAAAAGAAAGATGCCCTGAGACACGTCTTCAAGAGACGTTGGCCACCTGTGAGCGAGGTGTGTGTGTTTGCGTTTGCCTCCTTGCGTCTTTTCAAGGGGCGATCATGCATGGCTTCAAACCTTCTTTTTTTTTTCTTTTTAACTCATTGATATTTTTTATTCAAATGCCTGCCATGAAACATTCTAATTTCATCTGGGCTACACTCATTTTGGCTATTTTTTTAGTAGTTCTACACAACACTGGCCCATTAACAGCTGATGGATATGGGAAGGAATGACCCAACAGTTCAAAACGGAAGGGACTGTTTCCTATGAGCGGGTGGGGAGAGTGGTAGAGTTGCTGGGGGGGTCCGGGGTGGGGGCGGGGGGAGGGGGGTAAAAAGGGAAGTGAGGGACAGGAAGAAGATAGAACATATGAGTGAAAAGGCTGGTTGGAGCGTCCAAGAATTGTTGAGGCGTGGGTCATTACAGCTGAGGAAGCATTAGATCAGACTCTCCAGGGTACGTTTGGCACCTGAGGCCATGGTAGGAGCAAAGAGCTGGAACTGAAGGGGTGGGCCACGTTCGTGTGTGTGTGTGTGTGTAGGGTGGGGGAGGCTGTCAGTGTGAAGTCTGGAGGAATGAGAGCGAATCGGGAAGTCGCGAGGCGGCGGCGGTCGGGGCTTTTCAAGTTTCGCCGACGGAGAGGAGCATGAGGTCAGAAGCACGTTTGATGCATCGCCTTATCTAAACCAACCGTACTAGTCATTCGCTATCCTAAAAAGCCACCAAACACTTTGGTCAGTAATGGTGGCGGTTTCCCAACTGGGATGTTGGACAATAAAGTGGAACGAAATAAACTCAGCGGTGACAAACACGATCAACTCGATGGCCGGACAGAGTGACTTCTTTTGATTGACAAGCCACTGCTTAATCACTGTCACTGGCTACTCAAACAGATGGCAAAGACATCTCCAAAATACAAAATATTGTTTTTAAAAGCTCACATTCATAAAACAAGCAAAAGGATGCTGAAAAGCCATCATATTTCACACTTCACATTTCTGGATAAGGCACAATAACAACATATCGAGGGTTATACTGGACACAGCACTCACAGACGGTAACATGGAGAGAATATGATTATTGAAATCGCAAATAAGTTTCACCTTGTCCGTTTTGACTGACCTACAAGCCTCTTTGAGCAAAATCTGATGATCAAACGACGACAAAGTAACCGAGACTCAAATTTACAACCCGTGCTTGAAATCAAGCATCTTTAAGAACACTCATTGGTCGTGCAGTCTCATGCTAACTCCGATATCGCCGTTGACAGCTTTATTTGTGTTATGGATTTTCCTTCAGTCGCTCCCGACTCCCTTTCCGCCCGTTCCGATCCCCGTAGTGGTCTCCCCTCGCCTCCAACCCTCTGACCTTTTTGTAAGCGCTTCATCAGAGAGCCGTTGGTGTTTTCTAAAGCGCCGCGACAGACTTGACAGGGCGGCCGTCAATCGAGAGAGGGGGGGGCATATCAGTTGAAAGCTTCGCGCGGAACAACAATGTGACTCAACTTTGCGCGCCGCCGTTTTAATGTGTATTGAAAAGGATGGTCGGGAAGGCTCGGTGACAGCTGCGAAATGCGTCCCGCGGCATTATGGCTTCGCCCGAGCGTGTTTCGGAAATCGTCTCGCCGGAAAGACGTGCGACGGGCCTTTCGACTGCACACTTTTTCACAGTGCTCAGGTTTTAGTTCGGTTAGCCTAATTGACACATTCAAATCCACTCTTATTTTGTCTTCTCTCGTTTATTGCGACCGTGAATTTGATTAGCCGCGTTTGTAGTTGCTCGGCACGCATCAGAATATTTGGAAAGGGCGTACATGCCGTTTTAGTCTGCTTCCCGGTTCCGCGTCATGGTGGACCGGTGTGGTAATCACCTTTTAAATGCATCTCATTATGCTTTCTAATCCGTCAAGTATTGGGATGTTGGCGAAAACCGGGGCTCTTTTATGGTATTAGTATTTGTGGTATTAGTTCCGGGGTGTAGTGGGGACGGGGTTCACGGGATGCCGACTTAAGCTATTAGCATGTGAGGCGTCGCGCAGGATGATCCATCCCCTGACGGGACGAGCTGTTAGCCAGTCTTGGACTAAATCACAATAGGCGGCCTGCTTGCTTGACGGATTGACGGAGCTTTTGACACCCGTGCGGACCGCCCTTTTCCTTCCTCTTCAACCTCACATGGGAGATTAGAACGGGCCGGTGCTTGAGAACTTTGAGTCCTTCTCAATAGTTTTCTTATCTTCTTCGGAGGGAGAAAAAAAAAACAATGCAAGAGTTTTTCATGTTATTTTTTTAACCTCTGCTTTTGCGCGAGGCTTTACAAGTCTCGGTAAAGACACTAGCCAGGCTTTACTCGGTAGGGGGCTGGTAGAGCCACGATCGGGGGTGGAGGGGATGCTGTTGCACTGTGGATGCACTTATTGTGTGCGTGTGTGCGTGCACATTCAATTAACTGTCAATCACCGCGTGACCTTCCACCTCTCTCTCCTCCCCGGACTGAATTCCTCTGGTTTTAGGTTCTGTTTTTCAAGCGGCTGTGACGGAGAAGAAAAAGCAAACAGGTCATCAGTTTTCCCGAACTTGTATGTATTTTTTAGGGTAATTCATCATTGTGAGGAGATAGTCTTCTATTGTTTTTTTTTAATGATTTTATCAGCGCTGCAAATGCGTTTTAACGTCTTCAACCAAAGAGGGGAGGATTGACATGTTTTTGTTTTTTTAATTTCTCCACTTTGTGCTCCTTGGTGTGCATGTGCTTCCACATTGGCGTCTGTGTGCGGTGGGCATTGTTGGCCCGAGAGACATCTGCCACTAGATTATTCCCAGCTGTTATCTGAATAATTGTGCAATCCCCCTCTTCTCAAACACCCTTCCTCCACCTTCCTCGCCACCCCTCCTCCTCCGCGGTGGGGAGGGATGAGCCTCCTTTCTGAGCCACTTGATTGTGAATGTCCACACGCAATGGCCACTTCATTGCAACTGTCATTGCTAGAAATGTGCTTGTAAAAATATTTATATGAAATCCAATCAAATTAGCCAGACGGGAGGAATGGAATGCAAAACAATATCTTGATCGTGTCTGATTACAGTGTGCAGGTGTACCTAATATTGTGTCTGTGAAGTCTCGATGTTGCCATTGTCCTGCCAATGTCCTGTTCTGACATTTGGACAAGTATTCAAACAAACAAACAAACAAACAAACGCACACACCTGCTTCCAACTTCACCCTTCGTTCCCTTCCATCGTCCTCCCCCTCCCCGTTTGGCTCTCGGTGAAATAAAAGTATCCTATTCCCGCCAGATCTAGATTTGCTGTCCGGCGAGGCTTTGCCGGCCTGCGAATTAGAGACAGCTCTCATGTTCCTTAAAGAGCGGCGGCAGCCGTGTGTGTTTGTGTGCGCGAGTGTCTGTGTGCGTTTGTGTTAGTAGGCTTTGAAGGCTTGCGGGATTGAGAGGGGATGCGTTAGATAGGGCTGAGGGTGTGGGGGGGGGGGGCTGTAAGAAAAGAAATAGGGCAATTTGAAAGTGGAAGAAAATGAGTTTGTTTTTCTTGTTGTATGGACAAAATTGTACAGGATTCAATGAAGAATATGGTCAGAGTATTTGTCTTATTTATTTATTTTTATAGGTCTTTTTTTTACGATTTATTGCTTTGTAGCAATAGAATCACTCAAATGGGAGACATTTAAGTTTTTTTTCGTCTTTTCGTATGGACAAAATTGTACATGATTCTATCAAGAATATGATCTGATTATTTGTTGTTTTTCCTTATTAATAAATAAATTAATTAATTAATTGATTAATTAATTAATTGATTAGGTTGAAATGGTCAGTTTTTATTCAGATTTATTGTTTTGTAGCAACATAATCACTCAAGTGGGAGAAAATGAAGAGTGATTTTTTTCCCCCTTCTTTTTGTATGGACATAACTGTACACAATTCTATCAAGAATATAATGAGAGTATTTGTCTCATTTATTTATTTATTTATTTATTTATTTATTTATTTATTTATTATTTTTTAATAGGTTCAAATGGTCAGTTTTGGTTAGGATTTATTGCTTTGTAGCAATGTAATCACTCAAGTGGGAGAAAATAAAGAGTAACTATTTTTCCTTCTTTTTTATGGACACACTTTACATGATTCTATCAAGTATATGATGAGAGTATGTATATATTTATTTATTATTTTATTTATTTGTTTGTTTATTTATTTGTTTTTTTTGTCTGTTAGTTTGTTTATAGCAAAAACTCACTCTTTATTTTCTCCCACTTGAGTGATTATTCTGTTACTACAAAGCAATAAATCCAAATAAAAAATGACTATTTAAACCTCTAAAAATAAATAAATAAATAAAGAATATTTTAAATTTATTTATTTATATATTTATTTACTTAAATAACATGTATTTATTTATTTATTTATTTATTTAGTTGGGATTTATTGCTTTGTAGCAATAACTGATTCTGAAATGACAGGAGCATTTTTGTGTGCATTTGAGCATAAAAAAAAGTTTCATTTATTTCAGCGAACAAGGGCTCGTCGAACAAGCAATCCTTTTTTTGCACCAAGCACAACAATCCTCTTTCAAGTCGATTTGTTTCCCCATTTTCTTGCAGGCCACCTCCGCGTTGAACTTCCAACTCTCTATTTCTTGTTTTATTTTTCCTCTCCTTTTGCTTCTTCATTTTCTCCTCACCTCTTTTTCGGTCCCCGATTCTCCCCGTCAGGCCCGTTGTCTCTAATTATAGCGCCCTGCCTTCCCTCTCAGTCTCTTCATTACATCCCTCCTGTCATCACAGTTTACTTCCAACATTTGCTACCTCTCCTCGCGCTTGTTCAATAGCAATCATTTAATTCTGTAGCAGCGATTTGACAGGAATGCGCGACAAGGTCAATCAATCAAATCCTTCAGCAAATTCAACACAATATAACCCAACCATTGAAAATGGCGGCATTTCATGCACATTCTCGTCTTATTTGTTCGCTAAATATTTTCATGCTTTGCCGCCACGGATTAATACACAGTTCTCATTTGGCTGCCGTGTAATCTAATGGATTTGTGTACGTGTTCACCACATAAAAGGTCACACTGTGTTGGGTTGTCTGAATACGCAGCACTCCTGAATGAGCATTTTTTTTATAACGACACCAGCTTGTCCCTGAAATAAATTAGATGTTGCGGCAACTATACAAAATGCGTTTTACTCCTTCTATTAAGTTTTTCGTCAGGAAGTAAAAGAGGGAAAAGCGCCTGTTGGCTGGCGAAGGTCGGAGCTGTTTGCCTGCAACCTGTAGTCTTAATCGGCAACATGTGCCGTTGTAGTTTATGCATTGTCGAAAAGGTCACTTATCAGACCCGCAGGGTCATCAAAACTCGGGAGGAGACAACGATAGGAGGACGAGGACAGATTGGGTCGGAGGATGAGTGACAGAGGGGCGTTTGGGCATCCAGGAGGATTTTCTCAAAGACATAAGTCGGAATCTGAGTTGGGGTCTTGTAATGGACACTCGCCGATGGCAGAAACATCACAAAATGGACACCCTCCTCTTTCTGTTTATATTAGCGGAATTTTCCGCTTGTCGAATGAAGCAGATCACCTGGGTTGTTGGCGATGATCCATTTACCTCCTAAACATGACACCGCCGTCGTTGGGGACGGGAGAGGGTGTGATGAGAAGAAGAGTGGGCCTCGCTTTCCATCCCAAAATTTGAAGGTCTCATCCCGTGCCCCCGAACCTCCTCCCACAGGGTTAATTGAAGGGGAAATTGATAGTTGTGTGCGGTAATTGTGGCTTTAAGAATTCTCCCGTCTCCCAGGGAGAAAGATGAGGGCAGCTGGTGTAAAGAGGGGAAAAAATTATGTGGGGGGGGGCAACGTGGACGAAAGAAGGGGGGGGGGGAATCCGGACAGATGGAACTATACTCTCGGAACAGCTCCATCCTGGTGCTTTAATGGCGGCTGATGAGGGAGCGCGTTGATTGGTTGATCTTGAAATCTCTCTGGATTCTTATATTCATTCCATTGATGATTCAATCACACAAATATTCCACACTGCTCTCTTTCTGACTGATTCTCCTCCTTATGCGCCTCCACTCTTCCTGCTCCTCCTCCCAATCTATCCTCGCCGGGATGGACAGATGAGCCGAGTGCGCTGTATCTGTTCGGTTCTGCTCCGCTGATCGCTCAAGTAGAGAGAGAACTTATCTTCGTCTGATGGCGCTGAATGGACTTTATCTCCGTCGCTCTGTTTCTCTCACTCTGTCCCCCTCTCTCTCTCTCCCTGTGAGAGGGGCTTTCCTTTGCCAGGGGCAGATATTTTATAATTAGTATTCCTCCAGAAATAGAAAACTAGTTTTCTTAGGTGAAGTCACCCTCTGATGAGTAAATCTAGCCGGAATGTAGAATGAAGTGAAATCTATGTCAAGGAACTCTATTTTTTGATCACTTCACGTATTCACTTTTGCCCCAAGAAAATAGATAGACCGTGTCAGTCAAGACTAAATGTGATTTTTACTTCAGCGCACGAACTTAATTGGTTCCCAGAAAGTGTGTGTAAGGTGAACAGTTTGTCTGCCAAACATTTATTTCCCATAAGAAACCATTAAAAATTAGAATAATCCGTTCCCAGGTCCCCATAAAACATAATTTTCTACTACATTATCCTTAAAACTACACAAAATATACCTAATTTTATGTATAATAAATGTGATATTGTATTGTAATTAAAGAAATAAACTGTACTGTATAATAAAGTCGTTTTATTTACATTTGTGATGGTCATTGATGTAGTTGCCTCTTGATGATATCCGAGTGAAGTTGCCGTGCTTTCTCGGTGATAATACCCTCACTCACAATGTCCCCTGCAAGTTGCTTTTTGTTAATCCAAATCAACAGAAGTTTTTCAACCTCTTCTATTGCCTGAGACCGTTGCTTAGACAACACAGAAACACCCATAGCCACACGTAGCAATGGTCGACTTAGCATACTGGTACTGGGACGCTGACGAAGCCTCTTGGATAGGAGGCGAAACGTCCGAAACCTTCAAATTTGTACAGATGACGGCTGAAGAAAGCTTCTCATCGATGATACTGGGACGCTAAGTCACACAAACGCATACCTCGTTTGTGTTTTTCTCCTTCTTCTGCTTGACCGTTATTTCCTTTTGTGTCCTCTAGGGCTTAACACTAGCCTGTAGTGGGGTCTTTTTAAGAGCAAAAGTACTCCACTCAATAGCAAACCACGTCTCCACAGAAAGGGGGTGTGGAAAACTAGTCTGCCAGCCACCGTGGCACTGTTCGACCATGTGGTTCAGTGTTCATCCGCCGAAAACTAGTCCGCCAGCCACCGTGGCGTTGTGTGGTTTGGTTCGTTTGCCGAAAACTAGTTTGTATGCCAAGATTATATTCTTGGAAATTTAATGTTGGTAAGGTGAAAAACTCATCAAATAAAGTACTCGTAAGCCGAGGTATCACTGTATTTGTATGTTACATGCAATGAATGATACGGGTGGACATTTGGACATTTTTCCTTGATTGATTCGGTTGGGATTTGGGCAGCTCGGGTCCTTGAGGGCTTCTTTTTGCCCGATTCAAATAATCAGAATCACAATCAGAAAGCCTTTAATAGTCTCACAATGGGGACATTTACAGATCACCAGGAAGTCCTTCAGAAGCCTTGTAATGATCCTCATCGTTCAAGGAAGGTGTGAGGCATCTAAAGTGGGCAGGATGGTGGCTCTCATGGCCCGAAGTTGCCCACACTTGGGTTTAGGGAGACGATATTGATCACTTGAGTTCTATTCCATTTTGTTTCTATTCTATTGAGTTTTATTTAGTTCTATTCTTACTCACTTGTACTCTTTGGGAATTCGACTCAGCAGGATTAGCTAGATATCTCTGTGGTAGCCTGCTTTATTTCCTGTATGATAGCTGTCCATGCGAAGTGCTTTGTTAGAGCTTCAGCTGTTCTTAAAGCGCTATATAAATCAATACGTATTGTATTGTATTCCGAACAGTCGATGAGTCAATCAATTGATTACAGTGAGACCTCAACTTACAAACACCTCAACTTACAAACTTTTTGTCTTACAAACATCAAATTTATGAAAATTAAACCTTATAATAAGCACTATTTTCATAATACACACCCACCACGGCTGGCGGAGTGATCTTCGGCGGAAGTACACGGCCGAACAGCACCAGAGGTTAAGTTACCAACAGTCCTTATGGAAGGTGACTTTCCTTCCATAAGCCATCAACGACCATCAAAAAGGTAAATAAAACTTTATTTTACAGCACAGTTTATTCCTTTAATTACAGTCCTCATGTAATGCGCCTCTCTTTCCAAACAGCAATTCCCTTTGACCTCCAACGCCATTCCATCAAGCCATAAATGACCATCACAAATGTAAATAAAGTGACTTTATTATACAATGCAGTGTATTTCTTTCATTACAATACAATAGCACATTTATTATACATAGAATAAGGTATGTTGTGTGTAGATTTAAGGCTTATTTAGTTGAAAAGTATATTTTATGGAAACCCGGGAACGGATTATTCCCCTTTTAATGGTTATCTATGGGAATTTTTTTTGAGATACACACTTTTCGCCTTACACACTCTGTCTGGGAACCAATTAAGTTCGTAAGTTGAGGTCTCACTGTACTATGTTAAAATGTGACTTTATTGCCGACGTTGGCTCCCATTTTCTTTTCCCTGTTTACTCCACCTCTCCTTCCTTCCTCTGACTCTCCCCCGCTGCCCCCTTTTCTCTTCCCCTCATCCCCTTTCTCCTTTTGCTTTCTCTGTCCGTTAATGAGAATGTGTTAACAAGAAAGAAAGATCTATTGGGTCTTGCACATTTTATCAGTACAGCTGATGTTCGGAAGAGTGGTTGGGAAAAAAAAAGGCACCCGGCGACGGGGCCCTTCAAAGAAGCCCTATTCTTGTGCTGGTGAATGTTTGATGAGACAGTGAAAAGTTCCCCCCTCCTCTAACGTCATGGTGTCTGAACAGAGGAGAACAGAACCGTTCTAATCATGCGGCACGGAAAAGAAAGAAGAAGAAGGAGGGAAAAAAAGACTTCCGTCCCGATTTAATTAACTGATAAGAAATGGCTTCAAATTAATTTTTCAAGGATGTTAGATTTTGATTAAGAAGAAACGCCGGAAAGAAACAGATGAATAATCACATTTTCTCATCAACACACTCCAATTCTAAATGCTCAATATGATAATTGTAGCAATTGGGGTAAATATTGTTGCACGACATTTATGTATCCTGTTCAAGGATTCATCATACAGTGAGACCTCAACTTACAAACACCTTAACTTACAAACTTTTCGTCTTACAAACATCAAATTTATGAAAATTAAACCTTATAATAAGCACTATTTTCATAGTACACACCCACCACGGCTGGCGTAGTGATCTTCGGCGGAAGCACACGACCGAACAGCACCAGAGGTTAAGTTACCAACAGTCCTTATGGAAGGTGACTCTCCTTCCATAAGCCATCAACGACCATCAAAAAGGTCAATAAAACTTTATTTTACAGCACAGTTTATTTCTTTAATTACAGTCCTCATGTAATGCGCCTCTCTTTCCAAACAGCAATTCCCTTTGACCTTCGACCTCCAACGCCATTCCATCAAGCCATAAATGACCATCACAAATGTAAATAAAGTGACTTTATAATACAATTCAGTGTATTTCTTTCATTACAATACAATAGCGCATTTATTATACATATAATAAGGTATGTTGTGTGTAGTTTTAAGGCTTATTTAGTTGAAAAGTATATTTTATGGAAACCCGGGAACGGATTATTCCCCTTTTAATGGTTTCCTATGGGATTTTTTTTTTGAGATACACACTTTTCGCCTTACACACTCTGTCTGGGAACCAATTAAGTTCGTAAATTGAGGTCTCACTGTATTTTTGATTTTTGTATGTGCCCATCTCTCAATTTGACTATCCTTTGTTTTTTTGTTGTTGGTTTTTTTTTTTCATTTTTTTACATGATGAAGATATAAGAAAGGAGCAAGATTAAACGTTCTTGGTTGACGCGTGAAAGGGGCCTTTCATGCATCTTAATTGCAGAGGCACTTAGGAAAGGGGGCTTGTCAAGAATGACTTTATTTCTCCTGGTTTTACATTACAAGGCCGTGATGGATCTTTAGATTAACGTGGCTAATAGCTGCCGGATTCGCAGTGTGTGTGTATAAGTGTACGTGTGTGTGCGCACTCTCACTTATTCACTAGCAGGCAAACGAACTCACCGTTTCTAATCCGCAAAGTTGAAATAGTCTATGCAGTTCAGAGGACAGGGGGAAAATCGGAGCCTGCTTGAATGAAAATTGTGCTGTTCATCTGCGAGTGGCCATAAAATGTGACCGCGTGTGTGTGTGTGAGTGTGTGTAGTTGCTAAGGTATTATAAAGGAGGTGAAGAGGGGCTAGTTAGATGCAGAGAAAGTGCTGGTAGGGGATCGGGGGAGAGCTGCAAGTTCTTTACTTCAAAGAGGCCTTATAGCTTGGACAAACACTCCCCCTGCACACGCGCACGTACACACACATACACGCACACACTCGCACACACACACACGTGGGATCCCTCTCGTTCCCTCTCATGCGATGAGCATCCATCTCATACTTGCTTCGGTTACTTCTCCCGCTCTCTGACAAAACGTTTGGTTGCTTTAATTATACGCTGCTCATATGATACATGCTGTTTCCATTTGGCGGCACATAAACACTTTCGCAGACACACACATAAGCACACGCGTGCACGTGGGCATTCGATCAAATAGGTATTCCTGGCACAAACCCTTGGATTGGGCATACATATTCAATTAGCAAAACTCATTAGGAAAACTTGGCATTTGTTGTTGTTTCCACCCCACCTTCTTGTTGCCGCAGAATTAATGGTTTTGATATGCTAATTAGCGGGTAATTTAATTTCAAAAGGCCTCAATTAACAGCGGCGTTGTGGACATGAGGAAGTTAAGCGGCGTAATCTAATTTGCATTAGTAACGAGCGGGGAGTAATTAGTCTCTAATTAGCCACTTCAGACAGCACTTGTGTTTACTTTCCTAATGAAGTGGAGGCGCTTTCCTTTTGTTTTTCCTTTTTTTTTTGTTTCATAGGGAAACCTGTGAGTAAGTAAACGTCTTTATGAGGCGTTTGCATGCACGTGCGACTGTTTGGTGGTGCGGTGCCGCCACGCTTTTGGCTACGGTTTCACACATGAACAGCGTAAACACACACTTACAAACAGAAAGAAAAAAAAATGTCAAACAAGTGGGGTGTCATCGCCCATCTGGATGAGCTCGCTTACACACGCCCTTATAGATTGAGAGGCGTGTTTATCTGCAGGACGCTAAGATGTTACGCAAGAGCTAGCAACGTCTACATTAGGGAAGCCATTCTGAACTCGAAATGGGTCAAGCGTCATTGGGTCAAAGAAAAAAAATATCCTGTCATAGAATGCTTTTGCCCTGATTAGCCTCCTGTGTTCTACATTGCAGACGTTGAAAATGTGTCAATTTCACTGCTAAATATTGTTTTGTGTTAGTAAGTTTGAGTGCGAGGAACCAATTGTCAAAACTAGTTCTTGGGTTGAAAGGTTTTGGCAAAATCTGCATCATTTTAACGGATTCACTGCCAGATAATGTGCTAAAATGCGTTCACTTCACTGCCAGGGTTTTTGTCATTTTCACTCAAATTCCAGGACCCACAAAATATGGAGTTTTAGGACTATATAAACATTCCATTCAGGGTAAGAAACCTTAGACTCTTTCTTTCATCAGAAAAAAGAGTTAATTCCTAAATTATATGGGTCTGTAGTTATCTGAGCTTGAAATGGGGGCGGCTGTACAAAATGCAATACAATCCATACATATTGATTTATATAGCGCTTTAACAACAGCTGAAGCTGTAACAAAAAGTTAATACCTATATTATATGGGTCTGGAGTTATATGAGCTTGAAATGAGGGTGGCTGTCAAATACAATGCAATACATACATATTGGTTTATATAGCGCCTTAACAACAGCTGACGCTTTAACTAAGCGCTAATATGGAAAAAAGGGAAATGCCGCCCCCTCCTGGAATGGAAAAACATTGCCAGAGGTCTGAGCAGTGCTCTAGCGGCACCCCCCGCAAAAAAAAACTGTTATATTGTCAATTCCCAAATAAATTTGTGAATGGCAGTAAATGAGTTAAATTAGCTAGAAAAACATTGGCTAATGCAACACGCTAAGTTGACTCAATTAAAAAAAAAAGACTACAAAACGTTGCGCATAAACATGTCAACCAACATTTGTGTTGAAATCAATCACTCTCGCGATCTGGATAAAGGGCTTACTTTTTCGCATGTGAGTCAATATGAACCGTTAGAAGCAGCCAAACCCTCCCATTGTCACCCTCTGTCTCAATTAGCTAGGTAGCTAGGTAGTAGCCTGCTAACAAACAAACAAATGAACAAACAACCGAAATGAACAAACAACACAAAAGCAAACTTTGAAAGTTGTTTTCATTTGTCTTATGCGTTAAAACTTGGAACAGGTTTCTCTCTGGCGTGGCTATGCTATTGCTAAATCATTGAAGCTAATGGCGGCTCGCGACATTTACACAATGGCGTATGTGTGCTGATTCTGGCATTATAGGGAAACACATACTTGGGTTACCTTCCAAAATGTTTGGAAAATCTTGACAAAGTTGGGAATGTCTCTGGGGAAAATGAAAAAAAAAACATTGGACAGATCAACATTTTCATCAACAACAGTTTCAACTTTTTCCAGTCGCAGACGCATCAATAACAATCTGAAAACAACATGCGTCCTCCTGGGTTTTATTTTTTTTGGAAGGGGGGCTGGCGTGGAAGGATTGAAGGGAGCAAAATAGCTGCGTGTAAGGGGAGAGGTGATTTGGGGGGGGGGGACCAGCAGCTGCCCTATTAGCCCAAAATCTGTTGTTCGGAGGAGGTGGAGCAACAAGCTCTGAATGTTCACAAAAGGGGGAAGCACACAGTAATGGGCATTTCAACCCTAACACGTCTTTAGGTGTATTTTTTGTCACACTTTTTTCCCCCATAATCCAATGCTCTATTCCTGATGGGAAGGCGTGCTTGTATAGGCTTATTTTTCTTCCTCCCCGGGAATAATAAGAGAGGTCAGAAAGTGAGGCAACTTCCTGCTTCAAAGTGCTGGGTCAGACCGCCGCTTGGCACGAGTCGTCGAGGCTCAGCAGAACACACGCGCACACTCCAACGCAGCCTCACGTATAGAACCTGCAGCGCAAAGAAGCCCGTTAGACCTCGATAAATATCGAGGATAAAGTCGCCGGCGTAATTAAGAGCCTGTTTAGAACACTGACCTCGTCCAATAAACACAAATTTATCGCCGCAAATGCGCCGATGAACGCGGTGGCTCCATTACGTTGCAAACACTCCAAAGCCGTCTATAAATAGGCAACTGATTTACAAATGAGCTGACCTGTATGTTGGCCCTGCGCTCAGATAGGCCCGCACCCCCGCCGGGGAACGTAAATCACAAAGAAAATGCATATGCATGAGGAGGTGGGCTCGGGGGGGGAGGGGGTGGATAAGTGCGCCTGTGCATGTGTGCGCCCCACGCCATTGAGGCTTAGTTAAGTGCCTTTTATTTCATTGAGGTAAAGTTAAGGGCCGTGGACGGGCCTCACGCCACCGTGTTGGTTTTCAATGGAAATAAAGAGAAATAAAGAACTCTTAACTTTGTTGTTTTGTGTGTGCGCGTGTGCACTTTTTGTGTAGCATCCAAAGACGGCACATCACAGTAATGGAAGCGAGATGACGTTTCATGTCATGTTTCTAGCAGAAGTGGTTTTGGTTGTTGGACCTTTGCCTGCTGTGCATGTATGTGTGTGTGTGTGTGTGTGTGTGTCGAATGTGAGCTGCTTGAACCTCTGCTTGTTTTATGGACTTAAGCGTGGCTCTGGATGCGGCTAGATTAATTTACACACCACTCACACCCGCTTGCCAAATCTGTCGTTTCTCTGCTGTCTGAAGACAGAGTAGATATTGCCCCGTGAGGTAAATAAATTACTTCCATCGATTGCTGTGGTTGTCGAGTGACTTTATCTCAGGGTTGACTTGTCCAGATACACATCAGAGCGTGACAGGGGGTGGTCTTTTTTTTTTCTCCTCTCTCTTTTTAAATGATGTGCCACTGTGTCTTATTTTACATGTGTTTGTGCAGGTGACGGGCTCAAATCAGATCTTCCCGATGGTTATCTCGGCTTATTTAAAGCCTCCGTTTTGAGTTATGTGTGAATTTGCGCGGAATTTAATTGAAACATTCTGCCGTGTGTGTATTGAAACGTGGTTAAATTAGGCTCCAATAATCAGAGGGATTTTAGTTATCACCTTTTGGCCATATGCACGTTTGTCTGCCTCAGTAGCCGCTGGCATCGGTAACTATAAAGCGCGGTCCAATCGGATCTTGGTCACTGATGCCAGCCTGCGTGTGTATTTTTATCGTCTTTCGACGACGTCTATGAGGGAACGTTAGGGGGACATTTTACCGCCAAGGCCCAGATGTCGCGGTGTAGGAAAAGGTTAGAAGTTCAGCGTTGAAAGTCGGAGGATGTGCGTGCGTGTGTGTCGGCGGGCCGGGCCCACATGCGGTTTTAATAGACGCTAGGCTGACATGACTGCAGAGGCCAAGAAGCCACCGTTAAAAAAAAAGGGTTTGGAAAAAGTGTGAAAGTATGCCTCATCTGTTTAACAGCGGAACGACTCACCAACAAAGTTGTGGAGCTCATCCATGTGCTCATTTAGTTATCGCGTTTTACTTCATACGTGATCATTCTTGTGTTTAAGTGTATTTTTTTTTCGGAAGTACATTGGCGTCACAGTTGGGATTTTTGAAGCTATTTTAACATGGTATTCTCCATTTTTGGGTATAGGTAAGGCTAAAAAAAGTCATTCTTATTAATAAATACATTATACAGTAAAGTCTCGTTATATCGATATCGGATATATCGATAGTCCCGGTTATATCGATACTATTTCTATGCACGCACGGAGAAAATTACATGCAAACAGGGTCGGATATATCGATAGTCCCGGTTATATCGATATTTTTTCGGACTCCCTTGAATATCGATATAACGAGACTTTACTGTATATGCCATTGTTGTGAACTCATTTACTGCCAGACGATGTGCAAAAGTCTGTCCACTCCAGTGCCAGGGTTTTTGTCATTTTCACTGAAATTGCAGAACCCGCAGAATATTGAATTTTAGGACTACATGAACAATCACTGCAGCGTAAGAAACCTTAAACTGTCTTTTTTCATTAGAAAAAAAGTTAATTCCCAAGTTATATGGGTCTGGAGTTATCTGAGCTTGAAATGAGGACAGATGTAGAAAATACAATACATATTGATTGACATGGCGCTTTAACCAACAGCTAAAGTTGTAACAACATGGACGAAAGGCATATGCTGCCCCCTCGTGGAAGGCAAAAAAACATTGCCAGAGGTCAGACCAGCTCTTTATCGACACCACCCGTCAGAAAAAAAACGGAACGAATTCGGGAATGGTGCTCTACGTCATATTTTCAATTACCGAATAAATTTGGGAATAGCAGTGAATGGGTAAAGTGCCACAAAATCATTTACTCCAAACTAATTTCTGAGTGATTTTTACTTTTGATAATCAATCAATGTCAATCAATGTTTTCTTTCATTAGAAACATCTTTTGTTAAACTTGCCAATCTGAAAGTTTGTTCACCTCACCTTTTTATTTATTGTGAGCCACTAAAAGAGCTCTTTTTTGTTTTCTACTTCCCTCCACTAAAGTTACTTCAAAAATCGGCATTAGAATAGTTGATCAATTTAAGATTTTTTTTTGTGTACAAAACAGAAATTACCGTATTTTCCGGATTATAAAAAGCACCGGATTATAAAGCGCACCATCAACGAATGATATATTTTAAAACTTTTTCCATAGAAATAATGCGTACTGGATTATGGCTTTTAGGTGCGCCTAATAGTGTGGAAAATACGGTAAAAATAAATAAGAGCAGTCTCGGCCTCATGACTTGAGTTGTTGCTTGCAACGACTTAACTAAGTCAATGATATCATTACGATTTTGACACGAACTCAACAGCTGATGTCAAAAAATCATTTCTTTGGTCATCATGCCCTTAAAATTTGGCGAGGCAAGATGTCAAACAAGCCCAAGATGCCTCATAATTTTTTTTTCAAGAATTGTGTGGAGAAAAAAAAACAAGTGATGTTGTTCACAAAACTCTCTCCAACATGATTAACTGAATTGCATAAATAAGTGATGAATAACATAATAAAACATAAACTCCCTCTTAAGGGCTTGCTCTGCCTCCTTATTTATTTATTCAATGCTTAAGTTTTATTGCTTTGATCATGAACAAAAACTGGCCCAACCTGCATTTTTCACTTCACATTCGCTTTCTCGCCTTGGGCGCTACGATGCAAATGAGTGGTGAGTAAGCGAGTGGAAAAACATAAAGAAAAAAAAAAAATTGAAATCATGTTTGAGATGAAACAATAGTTGCATTTGGATGTTGTTGTAATTGGGGCAAATGGGCTGACTAAATAAACAGACACGCAGTGGATCTTTCTCATATCCAATGCGGCGGTTAAAAATTAAAATCCCAAGCAGCATAAATCAGAGAGGAGCGAAAATTAATATACAGCGAGGGAAGATTAATCATATAGGCGCGCTTTCACTGTAATCTTCTCCTTTGTCCTCAAGTGTGACAAAAACATTATTGAACATCTTTACCTTGGCTTCAGCCACTCGGGCTCGGCGCGTCGGCTGCAAACCTAACAATCTTTTAATATTACCCGCTTGTATATTCTAATCCTGACACCACTTGAAATAGAATTCCTTTGCCTATTTTAAATCGTGAATGTGAAATTGCATTAAGGCAGGAGTGTGGCGGCATGAAAGCGGGCGTGTTAAATGGACATATGAATGCAGGGGTAAAGCCGGACCTATTAAGCACTTTTCTTATTATTTCTGAAAGTGGAGCGTGATAATTAGTTTGGTAGAAATCCTATAGCGGGGTGGAGGCAAGGGTCTCAATAGTTGAGCCAAATTAATTTCTTCTGTCACCTTGAGCATACGTTCCTCTTAATAGGTTTAATCTATTTCACGGTGATTAACTTTTATTTTTATTTTACCACTTGACGGTGATACCTTTTTTTCCTTCATCTTCTCCCCGCGCGGATTCCACTCTGCGGCTAAATGGTGTCTTCGTACAGACATACGATATCGACGCATGGCGTTATTGCCGCTTGGCTGCCGATTCGGCGCGATCTGAGGGATGGCAACGAGGTCGTTTTCCCAGCGGTCCTTGCAGCTGCAGCTCGGTTGTCATGTGATCCAAGTGTCTGGCCGTTTTCTTTTCCCTTTTTTTTTTTTTTCTTTTTTTTTTCTTCAGGAATCACTCCAAGTCTTTTTAGTGCTAAAAGTTAACAATCATTCCTGATGTTAAATCCATCAGAAACCGCCATGTGCCACGAGGTTGCTTTAATAATCTCCCCTGTGTGTTTGTGCGTGCGTGTACGTGCGAGTGAATCGAGGTTACGGTGGGCCATGGGAAAATGGAATACCTGAGAGGATTAGAATGATCCCAAGGACACTTTGTGTGGCACTCCAATCAAAAAGTCATTCTGCGTGAATCGGGTTGTGCTTTGTAGCGGCTCAGATACCTGCAGTCCTTACGCGCAATCCCTTAGCATACTTTGCTAACGCGGCTGCTGTTTGGGTCTTTGCCTGTTTGTGTCCATACATGTCTCGATATGTATGCTTTATATTTTTCTTGGAGTGGCACTAGTTTTTCCTGTCCGGTTTCAAGTTACACTGGTAAATTATACCCAGTCCCTGAAATTACATCCTATAGGGTGTGTGTGCTTGTGTGTGTGTGTGTGTGTGTGTGTGTGTATTTCCCTTCATTGCTGACATCATCTCAGAGCGCTCTAACCCGTGTCAGCTTTGATTAGTCTGAATGAAGTCCAACTGTTTTTGTGTTTTCGTCATTTAGGGGAAGAAAAATGGAAATGCAGCTGTTTTTGTGTGTGTGTGCGTGGATGGGTGTGTGTATTGACGGGAATAAATGTGTTGTGCTCAGCGTTGACTGCGTAAGAGCGGTTGTCAAGCGGCAATGCTTTGCGTCTGTTTTAAGGTAAGCCAATCTTGATGGGATAAACCCCCCCAAAAAAGGGAGAGTGCAATATGCCAATTAGTGCACCACAAATGTCAGTTGTTGTTGGCCCGACAGCCTCACAAATAGTTACACTCGTGTATACGTCAACTGTGGTAGGTTGGAAACAGCCCCCCCCCCTCCACCCCTCATCTGGGATGCGTTGCTTTTCTTCAAATGTTCTTCTGGTACCTGCAGTATTTTTCTAAGTTGGGTCTTTTGGTCTACTTTTTTTTTTCTTTCGGCATTTTGGAAATGTAAACATGCCTAAAATACATCCAGATGTGACCAGATGTGCTGCGCCACCACAAACACTGGGCAGGGAGCTTGCGTGTGTGTGCGTGTGTTTGTTCATGCATGTGTGTGTGTGAGACCCTTTGCCCAGCCGTTGACTTGGAAGCCGACAAAATTGATTGCCTGATTTTGTCACACATCTTTGCTTTTCAAATACAGTAAAGTCTCGTTATATCGATATCGGATATATCGATAGTCCCGGTTATATCGATATTTTTTCGGACTCCCTTGAATATCGATATAACGAGACTTTACTGTAGTTTGTACGCGCAGGATGGTTGAATTCAATCCGCTTTTAAAGTGCGGGAGAGGAGTTGGTGTGTGACAAAGACGGCCATTTTCACCAAAACATTGACCCCTAATGGGTTCTCCATTATCTCATGTGTCTGATGTGCGCACTTTGGCAGGTACTGTAACGCGCAAGCGAAACGCGGCCAGGCAGACATTTTGTGTGGCAAAGCTCCATTTGGATTTGTCACTACAAGAGGTTGGAGTGAGTTCAAGCGCTTTGTGTAGGCGAGGTTGAGAAGGCTGTAATTGTGGGCTAAACGCTCTAAGTGATTGTTTACCACATGTCCGCGTACAAACAGAGACACGTACATGCACAAAATAATATTCTCACCCGTAATTAGTGCTCTGTTTCACTCACATGCGTGATTCAACCTTCGGATTTTTCAGCTGTCAGGAAAACTGTACACACACTTGTGCGCACGAGGGAAAGTGTATTTGTTTTTGTCTGATGGTCATTTTGAAATGTTGCACCTGGGGGAATAATTACCAATGAGGGTTTTTCTGCCTGTTTTTCTCATTACCGTGAAGTCGGTGAGAAATGGTGTCAATTCAGCTGCTAAGAGCGAACGCACGAACACACACATAGTCACAGAAACACACATATACAGGCACAAACGCACACACAGAGAAGAGCGGCGTGTGTTGAAGCTGCAGCTGATGCTACGATTCCAGATATACCAGATATACCCGGTGCACTTCCCTCACCACAAGTTTATTTTGTCCCGCTTGCCCGTGCGTGTGTGTGAGAGCAACATCTGGTCCCTTCTTCAATTCAGACGTCACCTTATTTGTTTGGCTTCACCCTTACAAACACACCATTAGTGCTGCCCTACGCGCTGACGACTATTTCTAGCCTGGGACTTAGTTTAGCTCAGGCCCGCTGCCTGACTCACTGGAGGTCCCTGCAAGGCAAACCTCAGTCCTACCAGAACCGATGATGAACGGAACCGCAAGCGCACCGCCCAACCACCACAATGTAACCCAAGCCCGTACTTGAAGCGCCACCGTCGGCTTCAGTCTTTCAGTATGCGTGTGTCCGACGGCACCTCTGATCTGTGAACTCCACAGACCGACAAGCAAGGTTTATGGAGGGACATGAAAGCCAGAAACTTGAAGAAAGGAAAGCAAGCGGTGGTTGGAAGAGAGAGAGAGAGAGAGAGAGAGAGAAAGGAAACGGTGAAGGTGGTGAGGACAAAAGCAGTATTGTATCATTGCAAATGACTTGTGAGTTGAAAGGCTGAAACGTCCTCCCCAGAGTTGTCTCATAAAGCCTGGAAAGACGGGTTTTGGCAGCTGAGCCCAAAGCCAGACAGTTCTGGCGCTCCGCTGCAGAGAGATTCCAGTAAGAGGAGATGTAAAAATCAATTTGCAGTGAAGAAAGTAAACAATCGGAAATGACAAAACGCGGTGGTTCTTTTCCATTGCGCTTTTTTCTTTTCTTCTCCCCTCGTTACTTTTACCGTGATGAAATAAGACAAGTGCAAAAGGCCGAGCGGGCGACTAATCAGGAGTGTTGTGGTTAAAGGATCCCATCTCAAGTTTTACTACTTTAAATACCTGAAACTTATTTTCATTTTGCAGCCACCGTGCACGCTCAGTCTTAAAATGTGGAGAACCTATGAGATAATAAAAAACAAAATAAAAACAAATAAAACAGGAGTGGATTAGCAATCACATTAATAATGCTAATGAAATACGATTCAAATGGAAAAATAATATTTTTTTTCAAAATGGTATATGAAGTGCGTGATTTGATAAACAACAAAATAAAATACAATAAAAAAGATCTTTTGCCCCTAACTTGATATTCGTGAGACCACCACGTCCAAAAGAAAAGTACCAACCAGATACAAAAGTGGTGACTGAAAAGGTGTCAATCATCTATGCCACTCACACACTTCACCTAGAAACAAAATAGCACTTTAAAACAAATAAAAAATAGTATACAGTAAGACTTCATTCGGGACAAAAAAGTTTCAATTTCACAACTCATGAATCACTCTTATCTTTGTCTGATTGGTTGTGTTTCCTTGGACAGGGTGGTTTCCTGTATTTCAAATTAGAGACCTAAAATGAACCTAGGAACTTCTCTTTTAGTTTCCCCCCTCTGATATTTTATTCATGAAAGAGCCGTTATCATAAAAAATATTTTTTTGCCTTTTGAAAATCTCCTTGAAAGGGCAACCAACGTCACTTTTTTGTTATTTAACTGACATCAGAAAAACGTTTTATAGCATCTAAAATACCCAAAACACGCAGTATGATATTTTTATTCAAATGCAAAACACTAATAAAAATGACTTAAAGTGTCCAAAATCTGCAAAAAAATTGAGCTGCAAATTGGGCATTTTCAGAAAGTCCCGCCCCCAGTTCGTGACGTCACGCCAAGACGTCTTGCATTGCTGGAGAATAAAAACAATGGCTTCAGATACGAATAATATGCTTTCTTGTTACACATCCAGTTATGAATATGATTCAAATAGTTCTGAAGAGGAAAGCATACATGTTTGCAATCGATTAAATAATTTATTCCGTGTCATTTTGAGGCAAACGGGCGGGGGGAATGTCTCACTCAAAAAGAGGCAAGAAAATGGCCACCGAGCTGTGAGGAATGAATCAGCCCGTTTCCACAGGCTGATAAATTCCTTCCATGGAGCTTGGACTCCCTCTGCTGGTGGCTTTTCGGTGTAACATGGTTTTAAAAAAACAGTACAGCAAAATACATTGACGTGATGGAAAGACGCAACAATGCGTCTTTTTTACGGTCTTTTTTACGGTCAGGGCGTCACGTACGGACTCGTCAGACTTCCTGAATGTTCAGCGCGAGTCTTAAAACGTAAAATATAGCTATATGCGGTGGAATCTTATTAAAATACGCTCAGTAGAAGTCATTTGAAGCCATTTTACAAATTATGGACACAACTTGTCCGAAGACGTCGGTTGTCCTTTAAGTAACGGTTACGTCGGATTTATTGTCACAAACATTCAAAATCAAATCATTTCTATTCATCTCAAACCAAGACAACATTTTTAAAACATTTTCTTTTTATGGCATGGCTTAACTTCACAACAAACCCAACAAGCACGTGAGAGATATGCAAAACCGCTTTATCCTGTATTCTCGTTTGACTTTTGGACCTTCGTTGACAGGAAGAAAAAAAAAAGAGTTGCTCAATAGCCAACCCGTTGGAGTAGCAAAGGCCCTCTGTGTTTTTGACAAACGCAAATGAGGAAGCGTCGGCGGCCCATAGAGGCTGAGGTCAATACAATTGTGTGGATGGAGAAACAATGCAGGGGATGACTGTGAAAGAGATTCAAAAGAGAATGGCCAAGCGAGTCCTCGGGGCCTGTTTGGTGGTTAGGGGCCATCGGGGGCCCCAGCAGAGACCTCCATTAGCGGAACGATCTAACCCTGGGGGAGCCGGTACAGCGGCGGGCCTTTGGTGGCCGGGCCCGTCTGGTTAGCAGCAGTTTGTCCGCATTGCTCATAACATCGATCGGGCCGGGGAAGCTGAAACTGCAGGAAAGCTCTTTGTCGCTGAATAGGCCGAGCGGCGGCGTATCGATGGACTAGAGTGGACCTCTTTCCGAGCCGTTCACCCCTTTGGTCATTTGGTGAAGACGGACGTGTCTTATTCAATACAGACGCCGCATGGCTGCCCCGAGCTTGGGCTGTAGGTGAACGCCGTTCCCAGTGGGTAATGATTTGTGTCTCTAATCCTCTTTTTACGTCTCCGTGTTGCGTGTCAGATGAACAGATCCGCTCTGACCGGCTGGGAACAATATGAAAGAGAAAAAGGCAAGAAACAAACATGTTTCCCAGGCTCAAATTAACCCTCCTTCGCTGATCCGCAGATCTTTTCTCATGCCCTTCACCTTCTCGTTTTGCGCTCTCTGTCTGAAGTCACATTCCATAAAATCACCTTTGGCTACCAATGGCGGTCATGAGACATTCTATGGCCATTGACGACTTTAATGCCGGTTTATACTGTACTTTGTACGTACGAACGTATGAGCCAATTCCCAAATGATGCCCGCAGTGGCAGCGTAGCAGCGTGACGTACTTTGAAACGATGCCAGCTTGTTCTGTCTGTCGCTTAACAGCTTCTTACAGTGAAGTCCGGACATGGTAACCCCGTGTCTGCCTGGGACGGGATGGCGACCACATGCCTCTATAGCAAGACTTTGAATGATGGAGGCGGCCATGCTTTTGGATCTGAGCTATTGGGGTGGCACTTTAGAAGCACATTTTTCTAACTAATGTCAAATACTAAAGTCATATATGAAATACAGCAAAAATACGTATTTTCCGGTGTATAAGGCGCACCCAATAGCCTTGATTTTCTTGAAAAGACTTTGTACCTTATATGTGAAGTAATATTGAGCCACAACAGGTCTCTCACCCCCACCACATTAGAAGAAGTAGTGCGGAACCGCAGCCTCCAATGTTGGTGTGGATTATATTTGAAAACCCTTTGCATAATTATATATTATATTTGGAACCCTTCTTTTTTATTCATTGAAGATGCGCCTTATAGTCCGTTTGAAAATACACCTTTCATTGGGGGTGCACCCTATACTCTGCTGCACCTTATACACTGGAAAATACGGTATGTGCATAGAAAATAAATGTATAATAATAATTACTTTTAATTATTAATATTAACCTTTCTTAATTTTCTTAATTATAAATTTTTCATTATTATGATGATGATGATTATTATTAGTGTTGTTATTATGTGTTATGATTTTTTCTTATTTCATTATTATTATTATTATTATTATATTCGTAAATTAAAGAATAATAAAAATGTGCGCTCTTCGTATATTTTTCAATGTGTGAAAGAAAAAAAACTCCTTCCTACAACAAACTATCTACAAACAATGTTTTTTTCAACAATTCAAGGCTGGCACAAAACTGCTAAGAGGCAAACAACATTAAGTGCAATAACTCATTTTTAAAACTTTTTTTTATTGGCTACGTTCCTTTCAGGGTTTAGCTTACACACAATCTGTCATGATCTGGTTGGCGACCAACGGGGGGCGCTGTCGCCCCCGCCTACACCTCACAGGTGCTGGTCGTCCCGATCAGATTGGCGACCAGCGGGTAGCGACGTCAGCCCTGCCTGCAGCCTCGCAGGTGTTGGTCGTTTAATCATTGACATTTAAAAGAACACCCGGCACGACCATCCGGTGCCGGTTCATTGTTTGTTTGCTGCTTGGTTGCAGCATGCATCGTGTACGTGTTTGTTTAACCTTGGCGGGCTTTTACTTTTGGTCTTCTTTTGCTACTTTGTATTTTTTCCATTCAGATGATTTTGATGTTTTACATTTTGTTCCTGCTGACTTTATTTTAATACAATTTGTCAAACAACCTCCTACTCACTCCTGCCTGCTTTTTGGGATCCGCACCCGCCATCACCACCTTGCAAACCGTGACACAATCTTGATAATCTTGAAGCAAATTCAGCAGCCATAAGATTGACTAGCGTTTGATCTGGGGAAATAGGGTCGAAACTTTTGTCAAACGCACCCCTCCGGGGTTCCATTATTTCGTTTCATTGTTGTTTTTGCATGCACGAGAGCTGGACTCGTGCACGTATGTGCTCTGATGATTGTTTGGAAAGAATCGCACGGTGTCAAACAAACCAATGCCAATTTTATTTTATTTTTTATGAAGAAAATGAGTTCTTCACGGGATAATAACACGCTAAGCCACTGGCAGTAGCGGCTCTGTTTATAGACAACTACAAACCACAAACAATAGTCACGCATGCACCAGACATTAAGCTTGACATGGTCGGCGCCTCACTTCAAATGGACACACGCATCCAGCAAATGTTGTAATGTGGCTTCACACCAGATTCCCTAATAAGACAAGAATGTTGTCAGTGGCATCCAGAGTTTTCCACTGGAATCATCCATTCATCCAGCCCGTTTCCTGCCCCGGGGTCTTCCTCTCGGCTCGGGCAGGCGAGGAGAGGGAACCCTCTGTCTCCGGCTCGTCCGCAGTCCTCCCTCCTCCCTTTGCTCGCCACATCCTTTTTCATCACTTTTCCTTTCCCTCACCGCCACATCGCCACCACCCGCTCTGTTCGGGTCACTTCTGGTGGGCGACTGGAGTCTTGCCTTTCTGGGTTTTTTTTTTTTTTGCTTGTCTGGCTCTGGAGCTGACACAGCCACATGACTCAGTGTGAGTCACAGCTCTTCAGGCTTATTGCTGAGGAAACGTTGCTGAATAGCAAGAGAAATGTCTTTCTCAGACCTGTACCGGAAAGCACACTCATGCAATACGGGACACACTGGACAAATACCCAAAGTCTCCATTTCAACTGGACTAACTTGAAATAAAGTTAGGCAACATGAATAAATAAATGAATAAATAAATAAATCACTTTAACCTTGAAATATACCCTTGCCCAGGCACAAGCTCCCTCTCTCCTTTTTTTTTCTTTTTCTTCATCTGTTAAATGTTTGAGTGTTTGATAGTTTGAGGTCTATAGCAGAACCCGCCCGGGAATTAATGTCATTCATATGCCCCGCGGAAATTACTTTTGAAATGCATATAATCTAAAACATGCAAATGAGGCTGACTTTGTGCACCCTGTTTAATATGAATTATCATTTTCTGAATACCTATTATTACTGCGTACATTTCTCCAATTATATTGTTCCTTTCTGTCACTTTTCGATATTGACGCGCAATGTGCACATCAGGAACACGGACAGCGTGCACGTGCCTGGTCACTTGTGCTCATACACACACGCACACACAAACACACACACACACACGCATACACACGCTTACAGGAGAATGTCTTTGTGAGTGGGTGTATTTTAATGAGGAGTAATAAGGATGGTAATGACCCATGTGACTCTCTCTCTCTCTCTCTCTCTCTCTCTCTCTCTCTCTCTCTCTCTCTCTCTCTCTCTCTCTCTCTCTCTCTCACCCTCCCAGTATTTAATTTTATTTGTATTTTTTTACCTTCACTTATCCAGTTGTATCTATTTTTGTACACGTGATCCCTCAAATAAAAGTAAAAAATAAAAGTATTATCCCTTTTGCGGCTTGTGCACAAATGTCCCAATCAAAAGTCCTTAAATAGCAGATGAAAATAACAAGGCAGGAAGTACAAGTGTTGCTCATCATTTTTTTATAAAGGAACTGAAATATTGATGTGTTTTAAAAGTGAGCAGTGCATGTTTAGTTTGTCGCTTCCTTTTTCTGTTCCTGGTGATGGAGCACTTATTAATGTCCTTGTCTGAGAAGCTGACTTTGGTTTTTTTGGGGGGGAGTCTTAAATTGAATGGAAGTCTGCACTTTTTCAAACGAATTACTCTATTCATTTATTTATACTGTGCCATAAATTATTCTATTAATATTAGTATGTTCCAAATGAGTAAGACGGCTCTCAATGTTCCATCTACTTTTATTAATTAGGATGCTTGTCACTATATAACAAAGATTCCGTGATAAATTATAAAGAAGCCATTTTTTTTAATGCAGTGAGAAACGGCGAATAAATGATCCATGTTTTAATCTAATGCAGTATAATATGTGCAATGTGAGACAAAAAAATAAAGTGCGATGAAAAAAAGCGCAAGAGGGGCAGAAAACTAACAGTTATTTTGAGTAGTCTTTCAGTTTGGTGTTGATTTTTACTTTCCATGCTTGTCTGGGGGTATTATTTGTGCCCACTGAGTGTGGGGTGGGTGAATATCATCTTGTTTTAGTACTTTTGGATAGCATGTAAATGAATTACCTCAGCTTGGACCAAGTTCAAAAGTACTGAAATTCAATTAATTTGAAAAGTGGACATGCTATCATTTCCTCCCCGTGTCTCCTTTTAACGTCTGGCCTGTTTTTTTTTTACTGTGCTCTTATTCAATTATATTTGATTAAACTTGCTCTGATCCAATCTATTAATTAACTCAGAAATGCAAAGTGCCCCGACTTGAAAGCCCGGCATGTAATATTATATTATGTCCACTTTGATATTTATTTATTTATATACACCGCACTGTTTTAAATCCTTTGTAACACTTTACGACTGCCCTCGCTTTCGTTCGCAGGTAATATTAAATCTACTTAACTCATCGTCCTTGTCATGCAAATTCCGATCATAAATTGTGTCACCTTAAGGCAGGGAATACAGCAGCTCTTTGGCAAATAAAGTTCTTCTTTTTATCTCTTCTGCAATTTAGTGCCTTCACGCAAGGGAAAGACACACATTTTCACTCCTAATTCAAGTGTGTCCTTTGTTGATTTGGATTCATAGCTCAGGTAGGAATACTTTTTTTTTCAAAATAAAAGGAAACAAGGACATTGAGGCTGTACCCTTCTTGGAAAGCGTAAAAAACATCTTCACAGCTTTTTTTTTTTCAAAATGGATTCATAAATGAGCTTTTTTTCCCCCCATTTTTTAAAATCGCCTGTTGCCCATCCCTGAGCTAGTTGCTACCCGATTGTTGTAACCAATCAAAATTGTCGCAATTCTTCAAAACTCCTGAACCATCATCAACTAAATTTCAGTCCATCACATATCTATCGATCGGCACATCTTTTCACGATCGGTTGTTCGATTTGGTCGTGGCGTTCAGACTCCCGCAAGATTTCATTTGTAGCATAAACACGCACTTCACATGACACCATTTCAAGGTATACATATTCCCGAGTGACATAATTTAAATCCTTTGCCGTGTCCCTCCCTCCTCGCCTGCCTTCCATCACAGTTGAAGGTCATCCTAATAAAACGCTCTCTCAGGACACGGCTGCTAATTGCTCATCTACTTTCCCATCCAAATAAAGGCACACTGCCTTTTTTTTCTCAGCCCGTCATTCCTCTCCCGCCTCACCTTTCTTCCGCCACTCTGACCTCCATTTACTTCTCTGGACAGGGGGGAGAGCTGAAGGTGTACTTTTATGCTTTTCTATTTTCATCCTCGTGATCACTCGCACGTGAACTTTACCTCTTTTGGAATGCGCAACCCGTGATTTCTGGACTGCGATAAATGAGGTTTGCAATGAAGTCCGCTCCTTCGACAAATATTTGTGTGTACCTTTTGTGTCTGTGTTCGCCGCTTTCAACCGACAGTGGCCGGCAGGCTGGTAAATCACTTACTGCTCTATGAAGGAAGGGCCCAAGAGTGTATGTTTGCCCCGGTCACACAAACATACACGCACACGCCGAGCGATCTCATGGGTGCGGAATGCTCCGTATGTTTACCTATGGCTCCAGAGCCCACCTGATCCAGGGAGCCTAATCTTTATGGGCTCAGTAAACAGGGACTTTGTCTTCACAAAAATACACCACGCAGACATGTGCGCACACATGCAATCGTTCGCTCGAATGCGCAGATAAAACGCCTGTAGGCAGCGTCCGGTCAGTTCTCGCCTTCTTCACAACGTTCAGCGAACACCAGACGAAAGCCCTGGCTAGCTTCTACTGTACCTGACGATGCTCTTTGAAGCCAACGCGGATATCGGCCTACGTGTGTGATAATAGCGCTCAACTGTTAGCACTGGAGCAGGGCCAGGTTAACCGCAGACATCCAGCTTGAGCTGTTCACTGTTAACCAACCTGTTAGCACTGGCAGGCAGCCAGAGTGGCCCGGAGCAGCGCCGTTAGCCTGTTAGCTTTAGCGCTCGTTTGAAGTTTACCTGCCTCGGGCGTGCATAATTTGCGTTCACGGCCAGCTGCAGTGGAAGAATCCGATGATCTGGTGTTCGGTGTGTTTGTACGCTTCAGAGCATGTCTTATGGCTTCCTTCATGAGCTCATCGCTGCTCATATTAAAGCTAATAATCTACTCAGAAATGCTCTACCAGATATTCATCACATTGCTGGTCTTCTACAGCAGTTATGTCCAAACTACGGCCCACAACGTGACCTAAAATAAATAAATAAAAATAAAAACAAATAACCTAAATAAATAAAAAACGGGGGGGGGGGGGCAGATAATGCGTTACAAAGATACGTTAAAAAAGTGAAAAAGGAGGGTGTCCTTTTTCACTTATATAGGCGCCACTAATATTAATCTTTTTGTTTAAATAGGCGCCACTAATATTAATCTGTTTATATACTGAAGAAGATTGTTCCAAATTAACTTAATAACTTAACTCATCTGCTGCCAGACATGTACAAAAAATGTGTCCAGTCCAGTGGGTTTTTTTTCATGTTCTCTCAAATTCCAGGACCCACAAAAGTTTTAGGACTACATAAACATTCAATGCAGCGTTAGAAACCTAAGACTCTCTTCTTTCATCAGAAAAAGAGTTAATTCCTAAATTATATGGGTCTGGCGTTATCTCTGCTTGAAATGGGGCGGCTGTACAGAAAGCAAATCTGCCCCGTCGTGGGAGGGAAAGCAAACAAACCCGAATAAAATCGGGAATGGCGCTCTTCGTCACATTTTCCGAATAATTTTGGGAATGGCAATGAATGACTTTATTAAAAAAAGTTCCATTGGTTTTTCTAAATTCAAATTCATCGTCTGTACATGATTAAACAGTGACCAACCAACAAACACCATTTTTCTTTTTCCCTGAAAAATCAACAAACGTTTTTTTTTTCTCAGTTGTACATATTTGAATCATGTGTAACTGAAAATATACATTTTTTTTTCTCCACACGTAAACCGGAGGTGCGTTTTATGCCCTGAAACGGGGATTATGGACTCACGCTTTTGTTTCTGTGATGCTCAGAGTTGCCTTTACACAAATGCAAATGTCCTCAAAAATCTTTTAAGTCAACAAGTTCAAGTATTTGCTCTCTCTTTCTTATTATGTGTGTGTCAAACACCATATCAATAGAGGCCTGAGGGGCCCAGACTTGATCGTTTTTTCTGGCGATTGGCTTTAGAGTGAAATGGCGTTGAGACGGCAATATTTAGTTGAACTGTTGTGAGACGACGGGGGTGGGGGGGGGGATTTTTCTCAAAATGATGAGTCGTCTGTCTGGTGTTCATGTCTCTCCCCGAACTACTGAAAACCCTGAGTTTGGATTCTCACTAAGAGAAATCCTGAATGTGTCTTGTTCAAGGAAAGATTTTAACGGACGCTAATAGCAATAATGAAGCACCTGTCCGGTTTGCGGAAACGGAAAGACATTTTGCTCTCAATCTCAACGCAGATTCTTACGATTTCCCTCTTTTTGTGTCTAACTTGCCGTGAAATGTAGGTTGAACAATAAAAAGTTCAGACGTGTATGGATTCTATTTCAGAGGGAGAACTTTCATGTTTTCCAGGGTTGAACCCGCCATGAGTTACCAGGTGCAACCACAGGAAAGGGAAAAACAAATGATTCAAGTAAGGGATGAAAGTAGATTGGTTGGAGTGCACATACGGTACAGACATCCCCCCCCCCCTTTACCTCCTTCCTTCTCCCTCCCACACTTATTCCCTCACTTCTTTGCCTAATAAGCAGCGTTCCTGTGAGCTGATGCAAGGCGGAGGAAACAGAACAGGCGTTCTGGGACCGCTGGAAATATTCCCACATGAGGCATAACACGATAAAGACTTATTATCTCACTAAGCTGCTGTAAACACAGATGCGCGCATAAATACACACTGTACACAACCCTGACTGACGCGCTCGCTCGCCGACGACTCACAACAACACGCTCGGGAGTGAACTTGGTTAAAGGAGCGGCATTGATGACCGCTGACCAGGCGGAATCTGACAGAACCAATCCTGCTAAAAAAACAGCTAGCAAAGTTGCTCGCTTGGGTTTTAGAAGTTGTTTGAACCCCCCCTTACCCCCTGGAGCAGTGGGAAGGAACAGTCAAGAGTATGGCTGATTATGAGGGCAATCTTTTCGGGAACATCTGAACAAGCTTCATGTCAAAACAAGACCGGTCCGCGCTCATCAATCATAGCCGTCTTCATACATATACACATAAGCAAACCTGGCTGTGAGCTAATCTATTAGAGTACAAAGGTAGGTGTCATCAGGAACATGTCGAGTCCTATTTTCTGTCTTCTCAATCCCAATCAGACAGCTCTTTTTCCTTCTTTTCTCTATCTCTCTGATCAACCTTGCTGCATCCTTCCATCCATTTTGCTCCGTCCCCCCCGCGGGCTTCGTCGGGAATGTCTGTTCCGCATGCACTCTCGGGTCAGAGGTTCATCTTGAGGGGGTCGGATCTTGTAGCTCGGCGAAGAGGACGGCGCGCAGGCGGAGCGCGCTCGGCGCGTCGAGGCAAGCCTTTTTCGCCAGCCGCTCCTCGTCGCTGCCAGAAACACTTTAACCTCGAGCTATGTATGTGTCTGTGTAAGTGTGTGTATGGGTGCCTGCATCATAGACCTAATCAAAGACTTCAGGCTAGATTTATGCCCCTGCCTTTTTGCCGACCTCCATTACACCAGCTTATATACACCCATTAACAGGATATGACAGAGTACACACCCTTTGGAGTGGCAGAGAACATTGACTGTCTATGTGTGTGTGTGCGTGTGTAAAAGACAGGTTATATGCTCACTTCCCCATTAGGTCCCTGTCCACCTACGAGCTCTATCTCCACTGCATCTTGCTAATAAGGTCAACGAGGAAGCGTTAGCGGCAGATGGGCGCGCAGTCCATTACAGCACAGTGTGGGCCCGATAGGCGGCCTGAGTGATTCATGCTCGGTGAGACGTGTGATGACGCCAAGAGTTTGTAGCGCGCCGCAAAGTCAGTGGATCTGTTGATCACTCAGCACTATGCATAGCTTCATAATATTACCTCGGGGAGTAGTTTGACCTAGCGGGGGTCCGTATGGAGGCGGGTGAGATGGTTGGGTAGAGGAGTGAGGTTGGAGATTAAGTGACTAGCTTTGAATGTCACAATAACGCTCTACTTCTTCGTCTATAACATCCACGGTGGATGAGTGCCAGGAGGCGGTGGGGAGGAAGTGCTGTGGTCTTGATTTATGCTTTGCAAGTGACTGCTTATTAAGGAAGAATTCTTTACCGTGCTGTTAGCACCTTGTATTTCTTAACCGTGACATTACCGGAGTGATATTTCAGTCATTTTTTTTTAAGTTATATTAATACTAATAGACAGTCTCCAATTTTTGTAAATAACAATTAATTTTCACAAAATTGCTCCCCACATCTCTGTGGGAAAACAGCATGAGAAAGGTCTGTGGAATTGCTGATAGTGTAGTGCAGGGGTGTCCAAAGTCGGTCCTCGAGGGCCACCGTCCTGCCTGTTTTCCCGCTCTCCCAGGAGCAATGCACCTGATTCAAATCATCAGGACCATTTTGATGCTGCTTCAGAGCTGGCTGATGAGCTGATCATTTGAATCAGCTGTGTTGCTCCTGGGAGAGCTGGAAAACAGACAGGACAGCGGCCCTCGAGGACTGACTTTGGACACCCCGGGTGTAGTGGTACATTTGCCTGACATTTGTGGGCAGTGTGTGATTGATCTGAGACGGTGTTTATGTGGGTCTGAACTGTTGTTCGTCTCAATGTATGGTCTTTGACTGACTGGTGACCAGTTTAGGGTGAAGTCCACAAACAAACAAAGTTCAGCAATCCCGCCATAACTTTGTTCAAGTTAAATAATGTTGAAAATGGATAGATGGATAAAAGGGAAAATGGATATGGATCGATCTGCTGGGTTGGGTGGATGGATGGATCTCGTGGGTTGGGTGGATGGATGGATCTCGTGGGTTGGGTGGATAGATGGATGGTTGGCTGGATAAATGGATGGATGGACAGAAGAATGGATGGATCGGGTGGGTTGAGTATATGGAAGGATGGATGGATGGATAAATGGATGGATGGACAGAAGAATGGATGGATCGGGTGGGTTGAGTGTATGGAAGGATGGATGGATGGATGGAAGGATAGATCCAGTGGGTTGGGTGGCTGCTTGTATGAAAAAATGGATGGATGGATCCGGTGGCTTGGGTGGATAGATAGAAGGATGGATGGATCCGGTGGGTTGCGTGGATGAATGGTTGGATGGATATTCTCTGCAATGTAAATTAGTTCTTGTCCTAGGAACGGATAGACAACTTGAATGGTGGCAGCAATATGAACTCGCAATCTCATTTAACACATGTAGCTGGCATCCATCATTTTTCTATAAAACCGTGACCGGCGACTTCATCTTGTGGTTGCGCAATTCGTCTGTAATCGAGCCTTCAATTTGGAGATTTTTTTCCCCAACATATGTTGTAGTTGTTAAGCAGCCTTAATGTCACCACAAAAGTCGACTTGAGCTCTTTACAGGCTCCCCAAAAAAGTTTAACAATTTATCAAAAAAAAAAAAAAAACACATTTGCCATTTACTCCGGCGGTGAGTTGGACTTTGAAATAATGACATCCCAGCACTGCCGTTTATCAGCAAATCCTATTTTGAGATGTGACAACACTTGAGTAAAATCGGTATCCAGTGTGTGAATAATATGCACCAGAACCACAATATAGCAAAAGCAGAAAATGTTTCTGTGGAATCCAAAATGGCTGACCCTTTTAACTTGCATCTTTCCACCTGCACAAAAACACATTTCGGCCTCTGCGCTGTCCCCCAGCAAGCATCTGGCAACATCCCATTAATGAGGCCACTAGTCTTCTTTCCCAATCTCACCTGCTGTCGCACTTTCACAATGAAAATGTGCACACACACATACACTCTGATGAAATGTCTTTTATTATTTCCACAGAAGGCACAAGTTGCACACACAGCTCCGAAAGCCTCACACACTGGCACACACACAGATTCAGTCCCACAGAGCCGGTGGATAGAATCTCTCGTTGGCATTTTGTGTACCCGCTTGGATGCAGGAAGGAAGGCATCAAAAGTTTCCATCCGAAGCTCGGCTGGCGCGTGTTAATTTCTCAAACTGCATCAGGCAGAAAAGGCGAGATTGAGCTTGTCATTAGGAGCTCACAGCTTGCGTGCTTGCATGAAGAAGGTTTGTTTTGTATTAGCCGCCTTCTGTGAGCTATACAGGCCCGCTCGCGTGTGCGCGTCTGTCTCCGCACTCCCACGCTCGCACTCCCTAACGATGGCAAATGTTCCCGTGTGTTTGCAAGGCGTTGTTTCCAAAAAATAAAACAACAACACATCCAGGAACGGCGCGTTTTGTCTAGTTTTGTGGAACGAGGGCGCTCTAATTAGAGAGGTCCTCTGAAGGCGCTTCAAACGAACGTTGTCAAAGACCAACCTGCTCATGGCTTGCACACGGCGCGCACATGCCACCTCTGATTATTGGAGAAATGTGTGTGTGTGTGTGTTTTTTAACTATATCGCCGCGTATTAGCAGCCTTGTCAGTTTAGATTTGCTGCCTGTCTGATCCTAATCCACGCGTGTACGCTCCCAGACGCACACATCTACATGCAGACAAAAAGTCTGCTTCAGGTGTGACTTTGTGGCCACTTGTGCGTGGGTGATTCATGACCAAAAGCCCTTTTTTTTTTTTTTCACAAAACGCACACGAGCACACACGATTCACTTCTCTATCTTGGCATGTGTTTGCTTTCGTTTCCGGACTTGTTTACTCTCTCAGATAGGAGCAGGATTTCTGTTTCAAACTGCCCAGTTCGCTTTTGTTTAACTTGTGTTGTTCTCTGCCACCATCTCCCCCCCCCCCCATCCCGTCCCATCTTCCCGACCACTATCAGGTGCCAGTGATGATGGTGGAATCAGCCTCTGAGACCATTCGAACGACACCGTCCAGCCAGAACGGAGTCAGCAGCCTCAGCAGCCAATCAGACGGAGGAGGAGGAGGAGGCGGAGGGAGAGAGGGCGGCTCCAATGGAGACACAAACGGAGAGATCAGCCCAGTCGATCTCCTGCACCTGCAACAGCAACAGGTGTGCATGCGTCTGCGCAATGTGTGTGCGCGTGCGTTCTCCTATGCGGCCCTCTAATCATGAAGTTGAAGGACATCCCGCTTTCGCAACATATGCACAGTATGTTGTGTGTGTGTGTGTGTGTGTGTGTGTGTGTGTGTGTGTGTGTGTGTGTGTGTGTGTGTGTGTGTGTGTGTGTGTGTGTGTGTGTGTGCGCGTGTGTGTGTGTGTGTGTGTGTGTGTGTGTGTGTGTGTGTGTGTGTGTGTGTGTGTGTGTGTGTGTGTGTGTGTGTGTGTGTGTGTGTGTGTGTGTATGACTAGTCTTGTGAGGACCGCTAACATTTTATACCATACGTAGTGAGGACATTTTTGACAAGTGATGACCTTTTGGCCGGTCCTCGCAAGTTTTTCATTCTAAAGGTTTCTAGAGGGTCTAGACATGCATCTGTTAGTTTCAGAGAGGTCCTCACAAATTCACCCAAAATGATTTTTTGTGTGTATTTTCATTTCACTTGGATACACACACTTTTTACTCACTGTGTGTGCTTGTGTGAGTGTGGGCGTGGTTAATGAGAGGAAAAAATTCATACCACATAAAGTAAAACGAAACCGAATTTACTACAGGGGTGAGGACTTTGAATGTATCCATTGAGAAACCGCACTCCAGCTGTTATTTCAGTTTCAAGTCCATTTTTCATTTCTTTGTTTTTAAAGAAGTTGAAGTGGGAAATGGGGTGACATTTAGTGTTCAAATGTAACACTAGTTCTTCTCTAAACTTATCAGCAACGGTGGTCCTCACTCCTTATCTGGAGTTATCCGGACCTCACAAAACCATTGAAACAGGAATGTGTGTGTGTGTGTGTACAACTGTTTTTATAAAGTCCACAACTGGCAACTTTCAACAGACTTTAATCCACCCGTACTGTAAATTCTTCATTTTGCAGACATGCCCCAACTGAAGACATACTCTGAAGCCATTTTTTTATTTATTATTTTTCTCCCCAGTGTTGAGAATCTGGCAGTGCAATCCAAACACAGGCGCGCACAATAGTCATGTGTGTCAGCGTTTTGTGTTCATTTGTTTTATTTTGTCTCTCGTGCATGAAGTGTTTGTCAGTGTTTGTGTGTATGACACATCCGCATAAAGCGTCTCCAGTTAGCTTGTTTATTTTGCCTCCAGTGCGTCAGACTCCATTCAACCCCCCCCCCCCCCCCCCCCCCCAGAAGCCCCACATTATATACAAGACACACACGCACACACACCAACTTCAATTAGGGGGTATGAATGGCTTATATGTCCTCCATAACATTTACTTTAGTCATTTTTTTTAAATAGTCTTCATTGGACTTGTGAAAGTAATTTGAATACATGTTTTTGTTTGAATTTTATTCAAGGATTTTTCTTGAGAAGTAAAGCTACTTTTCAATATTTTTTTATAGCTGTATTTATAAAACACGCTAGCATTTTTAGTGCCGAGAGATGACTGTGACTGAAATTGGATTACATTAGATTAAATTAGATGAGCTTTTATTTGTCTCATAGTGGAGTAATTGACATTTTCCAGCAGCAAAAACAAAATACATGAGCCGCTATCAAGGCAGTAACTCCCATGACACCATTTTGAAGTCAAAAAAAACAACAAAATAAGAAATAATGTGACACAACACAAAAGACACCAACAGTCTTCAATCTTTAGCACTTTCTGCACCCTTTTTGTTGTTGTTTTTTTTTGTTGCCTTTATTCGACCAATCAAACACAATCTAGTAGTCGCATGACCACACACAACCTCTCTTTGGCCTCACGTCAATGTGAGACATTTTCATGAAAGTTGATTGAAAAACATCGGATAAAATACACAATCTTTTTTTTATGTCATGGGAGTACACAAAAATTTAAGGCTAAAATATATATCTTCATTTATGTTATGAAAATATTGATGTTTTTTTATTGTGGGTTAATGACAATTTGGATTGGATTCAAACAAAATCAGTAGAATCGTTGAATTTGTTCTTTTACTTACTCAAGTAATTACTTTAAGGACCGTATTACTTTTGAGTTTGATGATTATAAAATAGCAGTATTATTGAGTAAAATATGTGTCTACCTGCCATTAGTTTGTCATTTTGTGCTGTTCTAGTTTTGTAGTAGTACTCTATATTTGATCGTGCATTTGCTCTAGGTAGTTTTATTTTCTTTGTGAGGCACAAGCGGTTAAATTGGAACTTGACTGTTTGGGCGTTTCTATTCGTGTGGTCCTTTTAGCTGACAAATTTGAGGAAGTGTGCCTTGGGTTTTGGCTCCACCACGACACATGTTCATTCTGTCAATGAGGAAACCCCTGCCTGCTAAAATAATCCACCTAATTATCATGATGAAGACTTTTTTTTTTTTTTTAATGAACACTCGTGGGCCTTCACTTCCAGTTTTGGGTTCCCTCCCCAAGCCTTCCCCTGACTGCATCCTCACCCTGCTTCCTCAGCAACCTTCAACCAAGGACACACATGCACGCAGACACACAAGTAGTTCTGCACTAATGCACATACATAAACACCCAACCTGTAGCACACACAAAGCCAGTCTTTCTTCTCTGGGACGGGTCTTTGCTCTCCATGTTTTTGCACCTGTGTGTGTGTGTGTATATGTGTGTGTGTATGCTGGTATTTCCTCTCTCGAGTGAGTTACCAACCACAAACATGCCTCTTTCTTGCTTTCCATCTTTTTTCTCTTCCTCTCACTCACTGAATGTATTTTTTTTTTTTTGCTTCGGCCCACAGTAGACTGTGAAAGACAAGCATAACCTTTGCCCCAGATTTTAACCTCACCAAAAAAGTGTTAAGGCTTCCATAATTGGTTGTATTAAACAAATTACGGATTTGTCTGTCTCCATATACTGAAAATCAGGAGACACCTCACTATTGATTGGTCTGAAAAAGTAATGGGAAATTTGGTATGTACTTTAGTTACTGTTACATTTTGAACCACATGTCAAAATTGGTATTCATCTTTCTCATTAGGGAGGTAGATATAAAAAAATATGAATCAGTTGGGGTATCAAGTATTTTAGAAAAGTGTCACATCAGACTGTGAAGTGATTCTAACATCTTGACCTTATCCATTTTAATGAGGCAGCCAAAATATTTGTACCAATTTTTGGCACGATTTATTTTTTTAAATTTGCTTAATTTTAAGAACTTTTTAGAGCCGGTTTATTATTATTATTATTATTATTATTTTATTTTATTTTATTTTATTTTATTTTATTTTTCAATGCTTTGTTTTAGTATTAGTTGGAACATTTATTGAGTGCAAGATGAGAATAAAAGTCACCAAGTACGATGCAATGAAGTAAACTACACGTCTCACATCACTTTCTTTCTTTGGCATATGGGTACAACAATCCCAAAATGTTAATATGTAAAACAAACACAAAAAGCTTTTGTATGATACAAATTGATAAAGATAAAAATGTTCCCTCCAGTTATTGTTATTGTAGTTCATTTAATAAATGTAGTTTTGATTAGTTAACCACCAAATTATTTGAGGTTTTTTTTCTTCGAATTTTACACTAAGTGTTACACTTAATTTTAATAGCCTAATAGAACACACTGTCATCTTGCCCTTGGTAACCTGGAAAAAAAAATCACAATGTCCAACTGCCAAAGCCCTCATCGAGCTTCTCTGTCTGAGTGTTACTGCGATAGCTACGCTAATAAATGTCCTTAAAGTAAATAGATTTATACAATTACAATAGGTAGGCCAAATTATTAGGGAGAGTATACTACACTTGCATAATGTAATGACATCAACTGGAAATGGCAAAAGTTGTCTCTAAATGGCGGTCTGAGTCCAATCGGACCGTGCAGGTGTCGCTCAGGCACTGTCCACCGAGTGGTTTGGGTGGCGCGAGGAGAGGTCGGACAGATTGCTCTAACAGGCCGCTAAGATTTGAAGGTGAAAGGAGGGGCAGAAGGAAAACACACTGGGGGGGAAGGCGGTGGTCACTAGTGGGGCTGAAGAGAAGGAATAGAGGGATGAGGGAGGAGTGTAGCGCTGAGATGTGTCAGAAAAAGGGCGCCTGGGCCCCCCTGTGGAATGTGGCCTGTCTGCCTCCCCAGTAAGAACAGAGCAGCAGTAGAGAGAAAGGGAAAGGGGGTGGAGATGGGTGGGGGAGGAGGGGTAAAAACCAGTTCTGCCCCATCATGTAGGGGAGAGGGAGGCGGGAGCGAGGCAGAACAAAGAGCGGCGTTACGGGGTGGTGGTAAGAAGAGGTGGAAAAGTGGGAGTGTTGTTGCACTTTGTTGAGGCGCACGGGTGTAGACATGCGATGATGCATCGCCAAACAGAAATGTAAGCAGGATAAATCCTCGCATACCTCGAAACGGTATGTGTGTTCTGACGAGAACCAGGTGTCTGCGCCGCTTTCCTTTTCCTTACATCTCTCATCCCCTCCCTCATTTTTTGTCGTAAACTACTACATCGCTGTCTCCTCGTTTTCCCTCGCCATCAATTAATGGCTTCTGGTGTTCCAGCCGCCGCAGTAGTAGTAGCAGCTGGCGATGACAGCAAAAGAGATGAGAGGACGGAGAGAGAAATGGCGACAAAAATGGTACCGTTTCCATTTAGGAGTGCCACTCGTCAGTTTGGACTTTCCCCCCTTTGGCTCTGGCGCTTTCTGCCTTGGCCTTAAATTACTCCTGCAGTCAAAATGAAAGTGAGAGGCATGTTGTGGCCGTGCTCTGCCTTGCCCAAGGCTATCAGTGGCACATTGGGTGAGGAAAAAAAAGCAATTTTACAAATTGGTCAGGACCTTCTTGCCGTACTCCAATTTGTCATGTTTTATTTTTTACATTCTTTTTTAGCCCACACTCACACATTCACATATGGCATATTTGGCATGTCCAAAATACCCTTAGTCGCTCTAAACCATTACCATTAAAGGACAACCGACGTCACTTTTTTGTTTCTTAACTGACATCAGAAAAACATTTTATAGCATCTAAAATACCCAAAACACGCAGTATGATATTTTTATTCAAATGGAAAACACCAATAAAAATGACTCAAAGTGTCCAAAATCTGCAAAAAATTGAGCTGTGAATTGGGCATTTTCAGAAAGTCCCGCCCCCAGTTTGTGACGTTACGCCAAGACGTCTTGCATTGCTGCACAATCAAAACAATGGCTTCAGATTCTGAGAATATGCTTTCTTGTTACACATCCAGTTATGAATATGATTCAAATAGTTCTGAAGAGGAAAGCATACATATTTGCAATCGATGAAATAATTTATTCCAAGCCATTATGAGGCAACATTGAGGGGAGATGTCTCAACGAAAAAGAAGCACAAAATGGCGATCCCCTGTGGCCACCTCCGCTTACACAGGCTGATAAATTCCTTATATGGAGCTTGGACGCCCTCTTCTGGCAGCTTTTGGGTGCAACACGAGGTCCCCAGACCAAACAAGTACAGCAAAATACATTGACGTGATGGAAAGACCGCTACAATGCGTCTTTTTCGGTCAGAGGCGTTCCTTTAGTGACGTCACGTACGGACTCGTCACCAACTCAAAAACAAGACTTCCTGAATATTCAGCGCGAGTCTTAAAACTTAAAATATAGCTGTATGCGGTGGAATCTTATTAAAATGGACACAACTTGTCTGGAGACGTCGGTTGTCCTGTAAGGGTCTTAACCTAATCCTGAGTTGAAGATGAGCCCACCTTGACTTTATCCTTAAAAACAGGTTTCCATTTGTAATCTGCGTGCCAAAATATCAGCAGCTTCAAACTGGAATTTATCTTCTTAATGCTAAATGGACAAAAAACACATACGCACACACAATTATAACTCTTTATTAAAAAAACACATCTGCTTTTCACCTAAAATGTCATATCATACTCACATCAATCAATCTGTCACTTATTCTGCGCTCATTATGCATTTTAAAGTCCTTAACCATCTCCGCTGAGTAGTAACAACTAATAATTTCCCCAAGATGAACGTAACTCCAAAACCATGTCATAATTCTCGATCATCCCCATAAAGTTGTCAACGTGTCCTCAAACTTCAATTGGTCCTCATGAAGTCAGATGGACATGTTTATTCTAGACACACACATACTCTCACACTCACATATGTGCATATGAGTGATGTGAGTTAATGAAGGGTGTAATTAAGTAGCTGCAGTGATGACTGGAGATCGGTGAGAGGGGTGTGTGTGTGTGTGGGGGGGGTCTGATACAGATCTCAGATATACACAAACACTGATATTACGATAAGTGTTGCCGGTGCATGTGTGAAAAAAACACACCTCAGTCTGAGGACGTTCCCACTCTGCAGCCGAATGTATGTGTGTTATATGTTCATACGTGAACATGGAACGATTGGCGTTGGTCGGTTACCGTGGAGGGGTGGGATGCAGAGAAGACTTGCAAAGTAATGGGAGGTGAATACTGGTCACCAGGACGCTTAACGTCCTGGGTGACCTCTAGCTCTCTTCTCCAGTTCACTTTCAGGTCACGGGTTCACGAGAGATGGAGGTGATGGTGTGACCGCTAAAAAGAAAGCGAGAGACATTTCCTGACGACACCTTCTGATTTCTTAGTGCAGAGGGATTTCTTTTAATCACATTATGCCCCTACATCTGCATGAGCGGCAAAGTCCCCTTGCACATTGATGTGTGCACTTTCCTCACTGCGTGTGTGTATGTGTGTGTGTATCTGCGGGTGTATAACCCTGGGCTTGTTTCCCACTGTCATGCGCAATCCACTAAATCAGTTGCGGGCCTCTCTCTGAGTGCTGTCACCTCCTAAAAGCGTCGCATTGGTCTCAGCCAGGCTGTCCTCTTTATGATTGAGGTCAGTGTAGGTCAAAGGTCAGCAAAGGCCAGGCTGGGTTGCCAAGCATCACAGAACACCCACTGCTGAATAGGCCAAAGTACAAGGAACACTATAGAAAGCCAACTTCCTCCAAGAGTCTCCATAGCTCCGTGACACTGTTTCGTTTCCTGACTTTTGCTTGACACTGGAACAAGAACAAGAAACATAGGACTGAACTCTGAGTGGCCTTAAATGAATTAAAATAATAATACATATGATGTTTTTTTTTAATTAATTAATGTAAAAAAATGCGCCTATGACAGATTTTGTCTCTGGTAGAACATGCTGCACTAGTATCATCATAAAAAAGACATGACAAATACGTATGGAGGACACTAATACAGGCTAATCTAATGTAATTGAATTCCTTAATGTAAGTAGTACATCTCAGGAACAACTGTGAGACAATGTGCAAAGTATCAAGCAGACAGTGGTTCAAGTGAGTACTGAACAGGAGCTACAATGATTATAACGGGATGCTGTTCCGCAGGGTTGTGCAAAATTGCAAAGAGGCACTATACACTGATATATGGGTGACTGTTTCGAGAGTTAATGGCTGGGAGTAAGCAACTGTTTAAATGTCTGATGGATTTTCTGTGCATCGATCTGCCTGAGGGGAGTCTCTGGAAAAGGTGGTGGGCAGGATGTAGCGGGTCCAGTTTACTGGAAGTAAATTGCGAACAAAACAGTCTGTGTCCCACATTAGCACATATTTTGTAAATAACTTGAAATTGCATTTTTAATAATAATAAGAAGAATATTAACAATATTATTACAGTAAAGTCTCATTATATCGATATTCTCGGGAGTGGGAAAAAATATCGATATAACCGGGACTATCGATATATCCGATCCTGCGGCATGTAATTTTCTCCTTGCGTTCATAGAAATAGTATCGTAATAAGCAGTACTATCGATATAACCGATATCGATATAACGAGACTTTACTGTATTATACATTTTATTTGAAAGCACTTTTCATCACACTCACAGACACCTTACAGGAGCTTAAAATGCACACCTGAAGACAAGCATACATAAATACAAATACATTTAACAGCATTTAACATAAGACAACGTAGCTAAGATTCAGAAACAAACTAGTGCTCATAATGACTTTCACATTGCTTCATAATACATTGTACATCATTTTCAGGTGCAATTGCGGTTCTGTCCATTTCTGAGCCGATCAAATCTGTTATCGCAGAGAGTATGACTTGACCAAGAGTTGTCTAAAACACACTTGAACTGGCTCGCTGTCTGTTTTAAGTTTACAATCCAGCAACAAGTCTACGTGGATAAAACGTAGACGGACTGAAGAAATGGTTCAACAGGCCAGATAAGCCTGCATGGACACAGTCACGCTTGGTTGACCCAGTCAGCCAAGAGGCTCTCAGACAAGAAAAGACAGATAGCAACACAGCTAAAAAGGATACGTGTGTGTGTGTGTGTGTGTGTGTGTGTGTGGGAGTGTGCATGTGTGAGTGTGTGTGTAAATGTGCGTGCCCAGTCTTTGTTGTGGAGACTGAGTTATACACACTTGCCTGGGCACCTGGAGTGCTGAGGTTGGATTTGGTTGCCATGGGAGTGTTTAGAAGCACTTAAACTCAGAGGGCCTGCCTGTGCTGTCAGGTAAATAACACATGCACGCACACACACACACACACAAGAAGAGTCAGACTTTGTGAAATGTCTTTTTTTTTCAGATTTGGTAGGAGGCGGGGGGGGGGGGGGTTAAATGTTGACTGTTCAATTAATCTTCAGAGGGCATCACCATAGCAACAATTTAAGGGTTCAACGAGCAAAGTTCGGTTTTGTTATAATATGTGCAATACAGATGCTCCCCAATTTACGAACATTTGAGTTACGAATAACGGTACATAGAAACATTTTTGCGTGTACAGTATGTCGAAAAAAATGTTCGGACAGAGATGCTGTAAGTTAGACTTTGTATTACGCACCTTTTTCCTGCCGAGCTCGCTTGCGATTGGTTGTGAGTGTGCCTCATGCACACACACGCACGCAGACACACAATAGGTTTTAACGGCTGGTTCAGGCCCAGATCCGCCGAGCTCTCTTATGATTGGCTGCGTAGAGTATGTGGGCGGGGAGGAAATCCCTCTTCCCAGTTGACGCTCCAGGAGAATGCGATGCATAACAAAAAGTAATGGCTGCTGCCACGTAATTCAATACCGGTAATTACGTACCAGTATCTTCAGTAATGGTTTACTGAAGTTCCAAGGATATATGTCGTCGTACTACTGTAGGTGTGAATTTATTTTCCGACTGTTAGAGCGTGTGTTTTAAACTTCTCCTTTCCGTGTTTGACTTCAACACATTCCACACAATATATAGCACTGAAGCAACTTACGAACAAATTCACCTTACGAATGACCGCTCGGAACGTATCTTCTTCGTAAGGTGGGGAGTGTCTGTAGTTAGTAACGCAGCAAACATTCAATACACTTTTCTTTGTGCGTTCAAAATGCTCACATAATATCTCACGTCTCCCTTTCGCAAGTCCTTCATTGTGGTACTTCAGCATCACACAAAGAAATGAACACGGAGAGAAAGGAGAGTAGAGTCATTGCTGTAAGACAAAAGTGCAACAAATAAAAAGCGGCAAAGAAATGACTCGGGGAAACAAGCCGAGCCGCATACACACCACACACACATGCACAACGTACACACAATAGCTGCCATAAGGTCTTAAGTGTTGCTAATTAGCTCGTGTGTGTCACCTCTTGATGTGGGCAATTTTCAAGCAGAGATTAGAGTTAATGGGAAGGAGAAGAATGTAGTTCCCTCGTCGGGTGGCTTTTTTGGGGGGTGTCTCACTGATAGGGAGTGATGAACATTATAAAAAAATATAGTTGTATTACTGATGATTTTGTCAGAAAATTTCACGCAAAGAAGAATTGTAATGTTGTAGACTGCACATTTTCGAAAATAGTGTGTATGTGTGTGCGTGCGTGCATGTGTGTGTGTGGTACAGGGCTTGGTGTAAGGGTGTGTCCTGCCTCCAAGCCACAGCCAGGTGTAAAAACTCTCTGAACCAAAACATGAAAGAAGTTTATTTCTATCAAGGCAAGCAGGCAATACTTTACAAGCCACTGAAGGGGAACCTTTTTTTTCTCTCTTTCTGACTAACCAACACGCCTTTGTGTGTACATTTGTCTTCCTGCGTGTGTTTCTGCGCACACGAGACAGTCTCTGTTTATGTGTAAGTATGCTTTCACTCTGTCTCCTGAGCCAGGTCTTGGCAGTTTCTTGCATGTGTTATTAGTTTCTTTTTTTTTGGTCTTTTTTTTAACCCTCTCCTTTTGGTTATTAATAATAACAGTAAAACGTCTTCCATATGTGTAGCCAGGTTGGCAGGCTGGAACTATGGCTCATCGTAGCCCGGCCCGCTCAGGCTCCCCCTCTTAAAGGGTTTTACACTTGTTGGGGAGGGAGAAGCGCTTTCAACTCGGGAGGTCAACCAAATAAGAGCAAAGTGGCCCTTTTCTGCCCTGGAGCATGACCAAACTACTAAACTGTCCTAGCTTGTACATGATGAGGGTGAACTAATAGAAGGTGGCTAAGTGTGTGTGTGTGTGTGTGTGTGTGTGTGTGTGTGTGTGTGTGTGTGTGTGTGTGTGTGTGTGTGTGTGTGTGTGTGTGTGTGTGTGTGAGTGTTCCATCGTGAGCTCAGTCTGTCTTGAGTGAGACCTTCCTCTCTTGCCAAACGAGCTGTTTTGGAAACCACAAGGAAACTGCATATGTCCATATGTGTGTTTGTGCGTGTGTGTGCGTGTGTGCGTGTGTGTGTGTGTGTGTGTGTGTGCGCGTGTGTGTGTGTGTGTGTGTGTGTAGACCGATTTGCCACCAATTAGCCGGTTGGACTCAAATGTGGTTCACAGTGTATACGCTCCCCACCTTACGATCAAGATACGTTCCGAGCTGTCGGTCGTAAGTTGAATTTGTTCGTAAGTTGCTTTAGTGCTGTATTTTGTATACAATGTATGTTGAAGTCTAACACTGAAGGGGGAAGTTCAAACACAGACGCTCTAACAGTCGGAAAATAAATTCACACCTACTGTAGGAGGACGACATATCTCCTTGGGTCTTCAGTAAGCTATTACTGAAGCTGCTGGCACGTAATTACTGAATTACGTGCCAGCAGCCATTATTTTTTTGTTATGCATCGTGTCCTCTTGGAGTGTCAACTGGGAAGAGGGATTTCCTCCTCTCCCACAGACTCTACGCAGCCAATTGTAAGCGAGATCAGCAAATCCCGGGCCTGAACTCGTTGGTAACACTTCAACACAGCCGGGCGCTGATTAGTCACCCTTGGTGTCCGGTGCATCAACATCCAGCCCTTGAAACTTATCAAATGTCTGTGTCAATGCATGTGCGTAAAGCACAGTACACAGCCAATCACAAAACGATTAAAAAAGGCACGCGATACTAAATCAGTCCGAACATTTTTTGACATACCTGCAAAAATGTTCGTATGCACCGTTATTCCTAACTCGAAAGCTCGTAAGTCGAGGAGCGTCCATACGGTGGAAGTTCCTTTTTATCATGTCAAGAATCGAATTTCTCTCTTTTTCTGTCCTTTCTCACCTTGTTGGATTGTGTCAATGTTGGTTGGGGGGTCGGGTTGCAGGGGCGTTTGCTGTTCCAACTTCTTCCGATTTGACACGAGTGTGATGGGAAATTAAGAAATGATATAAAGCAGTCGTGGGGTATTCAGTCATCTTACATTTATGAGCAGGTCTATACCCCTGCGAATCAATAGAAATGTTAGACGAGTGTCGGGAAAGGGAGGTTTTCTCATTCCGCCACACAGTTGCACGCTGAAGAGAACCATCTGGAAAACAACATCCTAGTTGGGTTTTCAAACAGGTCGCTTTTTGTGAAAAATAGGACCTGGAAAAAAAAGAATCTAAAATCAGTGAGCATTATGGCAATTTTTTTTGATGTTCCATTTTGCTGCGTTTTTCTTTTTATTGCGTTGGCTCGAGAGCACGGTCTTTCCTCTCTTTAATGGTCAGTCTGGGCCCAGAGAAGCTGGCTTCAGCCATTTGAAAACCTCAGTTCTCAAACTGAGCCTTTATATTGCGGAAACATTACATTAAATACCGGTGTTGCGGAGCGTTGCGGTTGGCTGATGTTTCTGTAGGTGTCTCAGATAGCTGCAGCTCAGCAAGAGATTGAGGTGCCATTCCCCGTTGGAGAGGTGGGCAGCCGGTTTGAAGTCGCCCTGAGTGGAAACAAATGCTAGCGAGGCCTGGCGAGGGGGGAGATAATTAATTCCAGAGAAAGAGAAGCCCTGTGTAAGGACAACTCAGACGAACGGGGCAAAGACTTGGCACGGTTTCGTCTTTTTGTAACTCACTGTAAAATTGGGGGGCTTTAGCGGGATTTGACTCCATCTGCACCCAACTCTTATATGTTTACATCCAGGAAACGGTGATCCACTCCCCTCTGTTTCCTGAGGAGTCTACACCCTCGCAACAATAACAATGCAAAATTCAAGTCTTTTAGTTTGACCGGGTTGGTTGTTGACAGATTTATTTTGACACTTTGCATACCGCATCAAATATGAGATGAAATGATGATGCCAGCAAATGTTTTGTTTTTGTTTCCACCAGTGTTGCCCAACTCCCAAAACATATCAACTACACTGTCATAAAATCTCCCAAGAGCAATGAACCACACAGTTTGCTCTGAGTTTTTTTTTTCTGCTGACGTGTCACAATGATTGATTTCTTTAAAAAAGTTGTTAAGCCTGATACAAGAGTGAAATCTGTTTGATTTTAGAAAAAAATAAAAATCTCTGATCGGTGATTTCAAAATATGGACAGTCCTGGAAAGTGAATTGAGATTCACTTCAAGAGTTGTTTGAAATATTTTTCTGTCAAAGTGGTTTAAGTTACTATGCTACAAAAAAAGGCAGATGACTTAAAAATGACAGTTACAGTATATGTCCTCACTCAATTTTTTTATATGTAAATAAAAGATCACAATGGATCCATGCTGAAATAAGGATGCTCTCAATTTCATCACAAATTAATTTTTAGGCCTCTGACTTTAATTCCGAGTGCAAGTCTAGCGCAAAGTGCAGTTTAAATGCGAACATAAAGTGAGTACTGTATTTTCCGGTGTATAAGGCGCACACAAAAGCCTTGATTTTCTTCAAAAGATGACCTGCGCCTTATACTTCTATATGTGAAGTGATATTGAGCCACAACAGGTCTCCCAACTACTGTCAGCAGAATCAATTTCTCCTTGTATAAGAAGTAGTGCATAACCCCAGCCTCTACTGTAGCGCCTTATAATTGGATTTGATTTGATTGGATTTGCCTTTATTAGTCTCGCAGTGTAGACATTTACATTACATAATGCAGTGTGCCTTATATTTGGAAAACGTTTATACATTTATATATTTCCGTATTTTCTTGATATAAGGCACACCTTCAACGAATAACATATTCAAAAAGCTTTTCCATAGATAAGGTGCACCACATTATAAGGGGCACCTTCAATGAATGACATATTTTAAAACATTTTCCATACACAAGGCGCAGGGTCAGCTTTTGAAAAAAATCTTTTCGTGCAGTAAATTCATGATATTGTGAAAACGTTTTTCATTTGTTGAAGCGCCTTATCTATGAAAAAAGTTGGAAAATACACCTTTCATTGGGGGTGTGCCTTATACTCCAACTACCATATTTCCCGGTGTATAAGGCAGAGCTTATACACCGGAAAACATGGTAGTTGTCTTGCTTTTGATATTTTACTACACAAACGTGGTTATAAATGAGTACAGTATACAGTTGACATTTTTATTTTGTTATGCTTAGAATATCTTGTTTTCTATCCTTTCACTCCCACCCCAACCCCATCCCTCTTCTATTGCTGCTGTGGACTGCAAATTTCCCCATTGCGGGACGAATAAAGGTATTCTGATTCTGATTCTGATTTACGCTCCACGGGAGTGAACACCGCAAACATGATTAGCATGAAATTAAAGCAGCTTCCCTAGTTTCCTTTAAATTCAACACAGGTGTAGCACACTTATTGCACGCTGAAGGCATAATCCCTTTGTTTATAAGGAACTGCAACATTTCCACATGCGGGTGTCTTCATGTTGATGTATCTTCAACCCCTCCTTCCCCAATCATGCCTCTGTGTGTCACAACCCAACTGTCTGCACCATAACTTAGACCTGGTCTCACATGGTCTAAGGTACAATCTTACTGTCTGTCAATCAAAATTTAAGATGCACCGGGGTGTGTCATTGCAAATGCCCTGGTCTGCCGAAACTCACACCACGCCCTGCCCAATATCCCATTGGACCCTGTCGATGAAAATCAGGCCGAAACATCGTGAATTATAATCAGACGTTAAATAGCTGTAGTCTGTACGTTAGAATAAGTCTAGATTTGTTTTGGAGGTGCACCAGTGATGATGCCCAATGGTCAGACGCTAGTAGGGATCACGGGAGGCGAGGGGGGGGGGGTGTGACCCAGGAGGAAGTACTGCTTTGACTCAGCTCCTAGCTTGGCTTTCAGCTACAGCAGCAGTCTTGCGGCAAACCTAAAGAAAAGATTGAGAAGAAAATAAGTCCCCCTTTCTCCCCTGTGCCATCTCTCCCACCGAATCCAAAATCAGAAAGCATGCAGGGCTGTTGAGAAGCAGCTGGGTGTGACGGGCTTTTCTCTGCATCTTCACCCACTAGATCCATCCCTGTTTGCCCGCCCCACCCTTCTCCCGGATGGAGGAGTAGATCTCTATGGATAGGAGAGTCTCACCATCAGACTTACTGTACTTGCGATGTGTTCAGTGCACGTGCTCAGTTTAGCACGGTCAGGACACAATGGGCCTCTCACTCCTGGACCCCATCCCCTCCCCCAGATTCTTCTTGGTCAAAGTGAAGAAATGTGATCCCACCTGCCTCCTCCTTCCCCCCCCAATAACAGCAACGCTGCGCTGGCCTCGGAGACTGTTTACTAAAGAGGGAAGGAGGGATGAGGAGTGGATGCTTGGAGTATTGGGGAGGTGAGAGGGGGCCACGTTTGTTTCGTTTTTGGCCATCAACAATGGACCTCAGTCAGCGCTGATGGATTACTCCAACATATGGTACCCACCTGTCTTTTCCCTCCCTATTCTAGACTTCACTCTGTTTAGATTACTTTACTTCTCTCTCCTTGTCTCACCCAAACACACTGGATGGATTAGAGACCACATTCGTCACACACACACACACGCACACACAAACACACGCGCACACACATACACATGCAAACCTGTTTGCTTTAGCAACCTCAACCAGACACACACACACACACACACACACACACACACACACACACGTTCTAATTGAGCGAAAAGGACCTCAACCAAGCATTTTTTCCTTGTGTGCGATGGTCAAAATGTTGACAAAACTGTCATTGGTGTCAAGATGCAATCTCAAGCTGTAAAATATAATTATCCAAAAAATGGCCTATGGTGTCATCTTGGCCAATTAAGATTCTAAAAGCCGCATTGGGGGTTCATTTGAAATTATTTATTTCAGAATTGATGAAGTTCTGTAACTCCAGAATATATTTATTTTCGAATTGCAGCTTAGTCACTCACTGCCAGACAATGTGCAAATATGTCCACTCAAGTGCCAGGGTTTCTGTCATTTTCACTCAAATTTCAGGGCCCACAGAATATTGAGTTTTAGGACTACATAAACATTCAATTCGGTGTAAGAAACCTTAGACTCTCTTCTTTCATCTGAAAAAAAGAGTTAATTCCTAAGTTATATGGATTTAGGGTTATCTGAGCTTTAAATGGGGTTGGCTGTACAATATAAAATACATATATATTGGTTTATATCGTGCTTTACCAACAGCGGAACCTGGAACAAAGCATTAACATGGACTAAAGGCAAATGCTGCCCCCTCGTGGAAGGGAAAAACAGGGCCAGAGGTCTGACCAGCACTTTATCGGCACCCCTCACAAGAAAAACCAAAGCCCAAACAAATTCCGGAATGGCGCTCCACATCATGCTTTTCAATTGTCATATAATTACGACAATAGCAGTGAATGAGTTAATTACAAAATACAAGAGTGAACTTCTATTTTTGTGTTGCGACAATTAACTTCTTAAAACTATTAAAAACTTAAAACCGAAAGCATTTTATGAACAAAAATAAAAACGAACAATCTTCCTCTAAAAACGGATTACAACTAACAGAATTTTAAAAAGAGCCAAAGACAAAAATGACCAACTCGAATGAAAAATGCAAAACTAGTCTAACCCTTGTAGTCACCCATTCAAACACCATCATTTAGTGACCACACGCACATGTGCGCAGCTAAATGAAAATGTCTCTGCTTTTCTTTGCCCCCCTCCCCCTTTTGCACCCTCATTAGAAAGAAACTTAGTTGTCAGCCGTTTTTCCGATCCTTGTTACGGGACGAGACTGGTCCTCACCATCGCCATGTGGGTGACCCTGCTGAATTAAAAAAAAATGCACTGTTATTAAAGCCTGTGTCAGAGGCGATGATTTACAGAGGGGAGCGATGACAAGTCAGGAGAACACACACACATGCACACACACACACACACACACACACACACACACACACACACACGCAGTCACATTCACACTGTGTGCTCTCAGGCCTCCAAGCTGAGCGCTGACCTCGTCACCCCTCCTTCCCCTTCCTCCACCCTCCTCCTCCCCCTTCTACCTCTCTCACTCTCATAAAACCTGTCTGACACCATTGATGTGTGTGTACGTGCATGCATGTGTGTGTGTGTGTGTGTTTGTGTGTGTTCTCAGCAGCACAAAGACTCTGTTGTTGGGCCTCCCTCTTAGGCCTCTCTCATATTTTCTTTAAAGGTGCAGTGCGCCCCCAGGAATGCCACAGGGGGAACAGAGAGTTGGGTTTGGGGGTAGGGTGTGTGTGTTTGTGTGTATGTGCATGTGTGTGAGTGTGAGTGGTGAAGTGGTGAAGGGGTGGGGGGTCGTTTAGGAGAACTTGGTTGTGTGCGTGCATGTGTGTTACAATGTCGTCACAGAGAGAAAAATAGAGGGTGAACATGAGAGATGAGAAATGAGTGAGGAGGGCCAACAATGAAGAGAGCTTCTTGACTACGTTGAAAGGCGGTGCGTGTGCATCCGAGCGCACGTGCTCAATGGCGAACGCAGTTCCAGTAACTTTAACACAACAATTTGTAGTTTTATGACCATATTGCCACCACAATTCTTTGTGGAGTTTGTATTTCCTTTGTGATGTTTTCAACTTTCAGACAAGTCAGTTAATTCAATACATGAGACTTTAGGGTTGTTTTTAAATTGCAAGAAAAGTCCAACTGGGAGTTGTGGTCCTTTTTAGTTTGTGCCGAGAAGCGACTTTGTCTAGCAGGGAGACACTTAAAAAAGCCAAAATGTGAGGCTTGCGTGCTTAGAATCTCTTTCTGGTTTTGGTCACTTCATTCAGCCAGAAACCTCATGCTACAGTACAAGACGTTTTTTTGATAGAACAATCGGGTTTTGTACTTCTGAATCGGATTCCAAACCACAAATCTAATAATTCGAAAGCCATTTTGCAGATTTTGGAAAGTGAGAGCATCTATGTTAGGGTTCAGAATCAGAAAGCCTTCAATAGTCCCCCAATGGGGATTAAAAGGGGGTGGGGGAGGGTCAAAAAGATATAACAAAGTATTATATGTACAAAAGAAAATATCAGAAGATTGAAATGTACAACTGCACAAACATGTTTCATAGAAAGAACTGTACATAGTGCAAAGTATAAAAATATAGAATAAAAGCATAAGCATAAATGTAGTGACTCTACATAAGGTGGCTGAGCTATTTACAATGCAGTTTTTTTATGGTCTTTCTAACTTTGGAAGATATTATGTTCTGAATTTGTCAATTCAGTATCAGTATTTGAATTATGCATATTTGTTTTCAAAATATTTAAAACCTATTTTTATTTATTTGTTTTTTAATCTAACACACAATTCAAATCTTTAAAAAACAAATGCTAATAAAAACATAAGTAAAATGGGCCATTTAAAAATAAATCTACCAAATAAAACTTACCCATTCTGCTGTGAAAACTAATATAAATAACCTTGTTTAAAAAAAAATCATTAACAACAGTGAAAATTCCAAACTTGTTCTTTTGAGTTTTACCACAATTGACATGATGAAATGGGTTTCAAAAGCGCCCGATACTAAAATTGTCGAAATGTGAAAATGACCTTGCAGGGGACATTTGTATGTATGCAATCAACCCATGCAGTGCCTCTTAATAAGTCACCAAGCAGTGCGTCATGGTACTGTTTGCCAAACACTAAAAAAAAACATAACCATATTCACGACACATCTCCAACCGACTTGTGTTTACTCTCACACCTCCACAACCGCGGAATCTGGAAGAAGTACGCTCCCTCCCTCACACTCAATATTATGCTCAGTTCCCATTTTGGGTGGAAACATGTGAGTTGCGCAATCCGTAGCCTTGTGAATAATGATGTAAAATAATGATAGAAATAATCACCGCAATCGAGAACAACGTGCAGTAGGAGTTTACCGTATTTTCAGGTGTATAAGGCGCACCCAAAAGCCTTGATTTTCTTCAAAAGATGACCCCGCGCCTTATTCGCAGCTGCGTCTTATATTGTATGTGAAGTAATATTGAGTCACAACAGGTCTTACAACGATTGTCACCATCCACGACTCCATTTTCCCCTGTCGAAGAAATAGTGCTTAACCCCAGCCTCTACTGTAGCGTCTTATAATATGGTGTGCCTTATATATGGCAAACATTTCTATATTTATATATTATGTTTGGTAAAGTTTTCATTCATTGAAGGTGCGCCTTATACTCCGGTGCGCCTTCTATATGGGAAAAAAATGAAAATACACGATTCATTTGGAGTGCGCCTTAAAGGACAACCAACGTCACTTTTTTGTTTCTTAACTGACATCAGAAACACGTTTTATAGCATCTAAAATACCCAAAACATGCAGTATGATATTTTTATTCAAATGCAAAACACCAATAAAAATGACTTAAAGTGTCCAAAATCTGCAAAAAATTGAGCTGCGAATTGGGCATTTTCAGAAAGTCCCGCCCCCAGTTCGTGCCGTCACGCCAAGAAGTCTTGCATTGCTGGAGAATCAAAACAATGGCTTCAGATTCGCATGATTGAAATAGTTCTGAAGAGGAAAGCATACATGTTTGCAATCGATTAAAGAATTTATTCCGTGCCATTTTGAGGCAACATTGGGGGGATTGTCTCACCCAAAAAGAGGCACAAAATGGCCACTGAGCTCCTGTGAGGAATTAATCAGGCTGTTTCCACGGGCTGATAAATTCCTTACATGGAGCTTGGACGCCCTATTCTGGCTCTTTCTGGTGCAACACGAGGTTTTCAGACCAAACAAGCATTGACGTGATGGAAGGACTGCTACAAGTGACGTCACGTACGGACTCGTCACCAACTCAAAAATGAGACTTCCGGAATATTCAGCACGAGTCTTAAAACGTAAAATGTAGCTACATGTGGTGGAATCTTTGTAAAATACGCTCAGTAGAAGTCATTTGAAGCCATTTTACAAATTATGGATACAACGTCGGTTGTCCTTTAAACTCCAGTGCGCTTTATACACCAGAAAACATGGTACCTTTGACAAAATACCAAATAACTGTTTTCTAATCATTATGATCATGCTGGATGTTTTTATCTTGTGAGTCACATTGAAGTAAAAAGCTAATTGAGGTCCTGTAATGCTCTCACATGCAGCAAATATGAGCGCTGCGGTAGTGAGCCAACTCTAACACCTGGTCGGTCATGAGGCCACACCTCTAAAAGGCGCAACCCCGATATAGAAATACGGCAGCCATTCCATGATTAGACATGACAAAATGTGTTTGACATTCAATTTTATGATGTTTTTGTATTACACTGCTTCCTTTTCTTCTCTTGAAAACTTGGATCAGAATAATTACACGTCAGATCGTTGCAAACCGGGAAAATCTGATTTGATGTGCAAGTAAACTGACTCACCCTCTATTTCGTTGTATTTTTATTGTCGTCTTATGGAATGAATCAATCGTCTTACAATTGTAGGGCTTTTCTACAAACCGGTGGGTAAATCCACTTAACCACCATACCGCTGTTTGAATATATACAGTCAAGTTACTGAACTGTATTTTTTTTTTCTTTTTGTCATCACAGTCATCTATGAATAGAGGCGTAGGAGAGGAGACAGGCATCACCTCTGCTCTGTTCTAGCGTTTATGAAAGCCATAAATGGTTCTTTAATATAGTGGTAATCAGGGTGGTAATTTGGGTGGAATTGTCCTTTATTGTTGCCAGATTTTTGGCTTCCCAACTCCTGCCAACACACACTCACACCAGAGACAAAAGCGCACCCTCGCTCTCGGTGTTCAAGGCCTAATTCACACCACATGCCAACAAACTGGGCGGCTGTGTGTGTGTGTGTGTGTGTGTGTGTGTGTGCGCTTGTTTTAATGCTGAGGTCAAACCAGCAAATGGGAGGGGGTTCCCGAAATTTTTGTTCGAGTGTTAAAATTCATGCGCGCGTGTATGTTTACAGACGCGTCAGCCGCCACATCTGCGTACGTGTGTTTTAATTGCGGTCTCAGCAAAAGTCGCAAGTGCGCTCCATCCAGATGGTTTTCATCAGGACGACTGCACAGAGCATTTCTGTCTCTTTCAGCCTCCCTCTAATCTCCCGCTCTGTTTTTGCAATTAGACGTTACTTAATGTGCCACAGCGTCTAATTTGACAATTCATTAAATGTGTGACATTATACAGTGACTCTGCGCCGCTCTCTTTCTTTCACAACAAAATTCTTCTCCTCCCTCTCGTTGTCAAACGATGCATTAGATCTCATTTCTGGATCGAAGCGCTTGCGTAAGTATCGAAGTTTAAAGAACATCCTGAGCCGCGGCCGTTAATATGTTGCCGTTCGCGTATACACACACACACACACACACACACAGATGCTCATAAATCAATATTTACTAAGGAACCTTTCCCCTTTGAGTCAGAGGAAGCAAATGTGCATCCTGCTGTCTCCCCTCTGCAACCTTCCATCACGAGGTTGTGTTTGCGTGTGTCAGCGTGTGTGTGTGTGTGTGACGGGGCTCTCGTGTTTTTAAAATGGGTGTTTTCTTGTTTTGTTTTCGGCACCGTTTCAGACATTCCTGCAAAAAGACCTTTTTGCCTCTGCTATGGATTTGTCTTGACGACAGAGTACGAAACGCAACAAATGGGTTTTTTTTTTTTATTGGTGCCAATAGTCATACGTGGATGAATGGGAGCGTTCGGTGAAAAGGAAGTTCTTGAGAGTTTATCGATGAAAAGGTTTCTTCAGCCGTCATCTGTACTTCTTAATACTGACGAGGTGATACCGGTCAAAGTGGGGCAATCAGGCCAGTCGTTAGTCAGAACGATAGGAACTATTAGTGGAGCAGCTGCAGGGGGTAGTCCTCTGCCCCCCCCCCCCCCCCCCAACCTGAGATCAGGGACCTATCATAGAATAGTCCGGCACCGCCATGTCTGGACAGTAGTGATATACAGTAAAGTCTCGTTATATCGATATCGGATATATCGATAGTCCCGGTTATATCGATACTATTTCTATGCACGCACGGAGAAAATTACATGCAAACAGGGTCGGATATATCGATAGTCCCGGTTATATCGATATTTTTTCAGACTCCCTTGAATATCGATATAACGAGACTTTACTGTATATATATAGGGCCTAATCTACCAGTAAGACTTTAGTTTGCTGACGAAGTTTCTTGGATAAGAAGCGTCCGACACCTTCAAATTTGTACAGATGACGGCTGAAGAAACCTTTTCATCGATGGACCACTCCTGTACGACTGAGAGCTTACACAGACTTCTTGAGCGTTTGCACGGACAACACTGGAGGGTAGAGAAGGAGAGCGAGGAGCACTTGTGGGGAGGCGCGTGGCTCTTGAATGTGCATCGGGGTCGCCTTACATCACTGCGACACATATAAACACTGTTAAGTGACACACATGACGATCTCCTGACACACTTCTGCCTCAGAGGATGTGGGCAACCCATTTGGAACGTTGGAAGGAGCGACGAGGAGGAGGAAGAGGTGGTAGTGAAGGGTGCAAGAGATGCGGGACCAAATATTGGAAATAGGACATTTGTAATGAGTTTCAGAGGAGATAAATCATGTGAAGAGACAGTTGGAGTCAAGTATGCCGTAGGAAGGGAGTGGCCGCATTTTTCTTCTCTTCAAAAGTTGAAAAGCATGTTGAGGTGTGTGAAATAAATTAGCTTCAAACACATCAGGTCATTTTTTTAGGGCAATATTTTTCACAGCGTTTTTAATATCCGATTCAGGAACATTAATAGCCGCGGGTAGAATGTTCACTTTTAAGTAAACTGCCAGACAAGTGCAAAAGAAGTTTTATTTTATTGCATCTGTAAAGGTTAATGGAAGTAGAATAGGATCAAAGTAATCAAACAGTTTATAACTTCAGTGCTGGGTGTTGAGTCACTCAAGTGTCAGTCATAACCTCACCAAAAAAATATTAAAAAAAACTCATGACTTTGGTGAGAAGTCAAATTTAAATGCTAGTCTGCTTAGTTCTTTTAAAATCCTTTGTTTATTAATGAATTAATTAATTTATGTCTTTTGTTTATGTGTTTCTTTATTTATTCACTCAATGACCCATTTATTTATTTGTTTGGTTATATATCTATTTATTAGTTCTTCATCTATGTATTTATTTATTTATTCATTCACCCACTCACTCATATATTTACATATTTGTTTATTTATTGATTATCTCACTCACCAATTTGTTTATTTATGTGGTTATTTATTTATTATGTTTTTGTTCATGTATTTAGTCATGAACTCACTCACTCATATATTCATTTATTTATTTGTTTATTTATTGATTCGCTCACCCATGTATTTATTTGTTGGGTTATATATCTATTTATTAGTTTTTTTGTTTATTTATTTATTTATTTGTTTATTGATTTGCTCACTTGCCCAATTGTTTATTTATTTATGTATTTATTTATCTAGTAATTCGTTTTTGTTCATCTATTTATTTGTATATTTATTCATTCACTCACTCACCCATTTATTTATTTATTTATTTATGTGATTATTTATCAATTCGTTTTTGATTTATTTATGTATTCACTCACTCATATTTATTAATTTGTTTGTTTGGTTATTTATTTATGTGGTTATTCACTCACTTACTCATATATTTACGTATTTGTTTATTTATTGATTATCTCACTCACCAATTTGTTTATTTATGTGGTTATTTATTTATTATGTTTTTGTTCATGTATTTAGTCATTAACTCACTCACTCATATATTCATTTATTTATTTGTTTATTTATTGATTCGCTCACCCATGTATTTATTTGTTGGGTTATATATCTATTTATTAGTTTTTTGTTTATTTATTTATTTGTTTGTTTATTGATTTGCTCACTTGCCCAATTGTTTATTTATTTATTTATTCATCTAGTATTTCGTTTTTGTTCATCTATTTATTTGTATATTTATTCATTCATTCACTCACTCACCCATTTATTTATTTATTTATTTATTTGTTTGTTTGATTATTTATCTATTCATTTTTGATTTATTTATGTATTCACTCACTCATATTTATTAATTTGTTTGTTTGGTTATTTATTTATGTAGTTATTCACTCACTCACTCATATATTTATGTATTTATTTATTGATTATCTCACTCACCAATTTGTTTATTTATGTGGTTATTTATTTATTGTGTTTTTGTTCATCTATTTAGTCATTACCTCACTCGCTCATATATTCATTTATTTATTTGTTTATTTATTGATTCGCTCACCCATTCATTTATTTGTTGTGTTATATATCTATTTATTAGTTTTTTGTTTGTTTATTGATTTGCTCACTTGCCCAATTGTTTATTTATTTATGTATTTATTTATCTAGTAATTCGTTTTTGTTCATCTATTTATTTGTATATTTATTCATTCACTCACTCACCCATTTATTTATTTATTTATTTATTTATTTATTTATTTATTTGATTATTTATCAATTCGTTTTTGATTTATTTATGTATTCACTCACTCATATTTATTAATTTGTTTGTTTGGTTATTTATTTATGTGGTTATTCACTCACTCATTCACTCACCAATGTATTTATTTGGTTATTTATTTATACATCTATTTATACATTTTATGTTCATCTATTTATTCATTCACTCACTCACTCATTCATATATTTATTTATTTATTTATTCACAAATATCATTTTAATCTCACCAAATGCAGCTCCTATGAGAAACGGCAAAGTCCCACACACACGAGTTGACTTGCGAGCAATCCTTGACAGACAGTCCTCGGCACAAAAGCCAGATTTCTGTTTGACTTGATCATCATATTTATCATTCAAATGCCCCTTTGATCATTCATCCTTCGATGCTCCACTGTGAAGTAGCGTTTGACCCCAGCGTCTCCATGTGTACACGTTCCCATCATGTTCCGTTTTAACTTTTGCAGGCTCTTCAGGCAGCCAGACAATTCCTCCTCCAGCAGGCCTCTGGACTCAACTCCCCCGGCAGCAACGAGGTCAAACAGAGCCCCGTGCAGGTCAGGACATACTTCAACACACTCACTAACCTCACAGATGTGCAGAGGTCTGTGTCCATGTCAACTCCACAATGTGATATAGGAACAGATCTTTCCTTCCTTATTACTTGAGCTTCCTCCTTTTTATCACCTTTGTCACATTGAGACAGTTTGATTTGTAGCCATGGGGGGGTCACATTCGGGTCTTAAGTCAAGAAGTGGCAGGTAAAACGTGAAAAATAACATCAATAAAAATAACCATAATAATTGAAACAAGGTTGTCATAAAAATGGCTTATGGAACCATTAGCATTTCTTCCAATAAACGTTTGTTATTGTTACACCGCGAAACAATATGCGTAAACTACTAATTATTTCCCCTAGCAAAGGTTTTGACCAACTACGTGAAGTGAAAACATAATATTTTGCACAGTGCCAAAAATCACGAAATATAAGATATGTCATTAAAATCTAAAATAAAACAAAAAAAATACATTAATGAATAAATAAATAGACAAATCCACAAATAAATGAACGAACAAAGGAACAAATTAGTAAGTCATTCACTGCCAGAAATGTGTCCACTCCAGTGCCAGGGTTTTGGTCATTGTCACATGAATTCCAGGACCCACAGAATATTGCGTTTTAGGACAACATAAACGTTCAATACAACGTTAGAAACCTTAGATTCTCTTCTTTCATCAGAAAAAAAGAGTTAATTCCTAAATTATATGGGTCTGGAGTTATATGAGCTTGAAATCGTGGCGGCTGTATGGTAGTCATTTCAACTTCATCCATTTGAAAATCAAGATTGAGAAATTCACATTAAACAATATGAACGTTAACACACAAGTGCGTATTGTTTTCATCGTCAACATTCTTTTGTCTGAGAATTCGACACTCACGCCGACCTAATCGTGTAAATCGACACAAAGTAACCAGCGTGTCGTCGCGTCTTCCCCATCGCAGCCTTTCAGAAGTGACACATGGTTTCAATCTGAACCGCTTCTGCTGCGTTTAGTTTGTGGCTGGAGAAAATGTCAACATTTTTCCCTATATTAAAACCCCGAAGGCGACGGGAAGGAAAACATTGATACAATGTGATTCCAAATGTATTCTTTTTCTGTTGTTCAGACTTTAAAGTGATATCATTAACCTGCTATGACAGCTTTGGATGAAAAACATGAACTGAACACACGTTGATTTGACCTGCCTCATGTGCACATTCTAATGCGGGGTGTTACCTTCCACTTCCTTCCCTCGTTTTTTCACCTAACACACACTCACACACACACACAAACACACATGCACGCACAAAAAGCCCCTCCCTCCTCCATTCTCTCCATCTCTGTCTTGTTTGTCTTGTTTGTTGGTGCCTGGCCTGTTAGCCTCGCCGCACTATCCAGGGCACCCGAGCTACATCTCTGTTGTCTCAGCTGTCAGCTCAAATGGTCACACACATCCTGCCAATGCACTTTCGGATGTGTGTTGGCAGGCTGTATGTGTGTGTGTGTGTCCTCGGTGAGAGAAAACAAGGCACATTAGATCTTAAAAAAAGGGTACTATTTACTGAACTGGACTTCCAAGGTTGTAATTTGTGATTTAAAAGCTGTAGACTCGTTTTTATAAACAGACAGGCCCTCAAAATAAAGACACGGAGATCCGCAGCGTTATTTTAAAGTTTTTCTTTTGCCACATAAGTTGACATGACTCTGTTTCCTTGTCTGTTGTGTGCAAAACTAGAAATGGCCATTCGTGCAAGACGGGAATTCTTAGAGATGCTGTTGCCTGATATTCGAGCAATCTATTTGAAATTTTGTTTTTTTAAATGTGTGTTTAGGGAAAAATGAACCCAAAAGCATTATATTTGGAAAACCATTTTCATTCATTGAAAATACACCTTATAGACCGATGCGCCATATATGGAAAAAGTTTAAAATACACTATTCATTAGGGGTGTGCCTTATACTCCGGTGCGCCTTACACACTGGAAAGATACCGTAGTTTCCTGTGTATAAGGCACACCCAAAAGCCACCTCCGTTTCCACAGGCTGATAAATTCCTTATATGGCGCTTGGATGCCCTCTTCTGGCCTTCTGGCGGCTTTTGGGTGCAACGCGAGGTCCCAGACCAAACAAGTACAGCAAAATACATTGACGTGATGGAAGGATCACTACAGTGCGTCTTTCTTACGGTCAAGAGCGGTCCTTTAGAGACGTCACGTACGAACTCGTCACCAACTCAAAAACAAGACTTCCTGAATATTCAGCGCGAGTCTTAAAACGTAAAATGTGGCTATATGCGGTGGAATCTTTGTAAAATACGCCCAGTAGAAGTCATTTGTAGCCATTTTACAAATTATGGACACAACTTGTCCGCAGACGTCGGTTGTCCTTTAAGTAAGTATCATCAAGTCATATTTTAAGGTGGTGACGGCGAATGGCAGAGTGGTCCATGCCAGTCACAAAATGGCCATCCTCCGGTTTCTCCGGCTGCTCTCTCACATGCAAATGAGTGTCAGACAATAATTAGATCTTTAGGAGCCTGATAATTAGATTCCTCCCCCCACCTCCCTTGTCTCTGAGGGACGGAGAGAAAGGGGGAAGACATCTTCTTGTGTCTTGACTTCTCTGAAGTCATGGTTTATGCTGACAAGAACTCGAATACCAACGTCAGACCCACCCACGCTTCCCTTGCCCATTTGCCATCACATTTTTCTTCTTTTTCTTCATTTGTAATGGAAGGGAGTGGGCAAGCGACGGCAAGCGAAATAAACTCGGAAAGATTGTATCTACTCTATGATTGGTTGTTCTGAGATGGTCTTTGTGTTTGACTGCTAGTGTGAGATATTATCGGTCCACTCGGTGTGTCACTGTCTCGTGTCACATCCGGGAGAAACTTGACAATAGCTTACGTCTCTCGACAGGCAATTGCTGGAACAATTGATGGCGTCCAGTGGAAGTGCGGTACAAGTACAATAGTGTGATTTCATGTTGGAAGGTGTTTAAAAAAAACATTAATAATTGAAAAAGATGCGTTTGTATAGTCATTCAGTGCAATGTATGATTATCTTCTGCCAGTGGGATGCAGACATTTATGAATACCGTATTTTAAGGTGTATAAGGCGCAACCCCAATGAATGGTGTTTTTTCAAACTTTTTCCATACATAAGACGCACCGGAGTATAAGGCGCACCTTCAATGAATGAAAAAAGTTTTCCAAATGTAATATAAAAACATAAAAGTTTTCCCAAATACAAGGCATACCACATTATAAGGCGCTGCAGTAGATGCTGTGGTTACGCACTACTTCTACAGGGGGAAATTGACTCAGTGGCTGATAACAGGTGTGATAGGCCTGTTGTGGCTCAATATTACTTCACATATACTGCAAAGCGAACCTGCGTATAAGGCGCAGGGTCATATTGTCAAGCAAATCAAGGTTTTTGGGTACGCCTTATCCACCAGAAAATAAGATACTCTGTTGAGTCGCATTCCCCAAATCACAAATGCCTGACTCGTCTTGGTGTGGGAAAGCACGGTGTTATTTTGAAATGACATGTTTTAATGCAAAATGTATATTATGGTCCGCAATTTTCCTTTAAATCACCAGATTATAAAGCGCACCTTCAACGAATGGTGTATTTTAAAACGTCTTCTATATATATAGTAGAGGCTGGGATTACGTTATGCATCCATTAGACCAGGGGTGTCAGTCATTTTTTGCCGCGGGCCACATTGTAGTTATGGTTTCCTCTCGAGGGCCGTTATGAATTTGGGGAACCCATTACAATGTTTAAATCCCTTCAAATATTATATATACAGCACACAGCAAATTAATGAATAACTCGTTTTCAAATCTGAAGTCAAGAATAATGACTTTTATTGTGGTTGACATCCAAAAATATGAAATTTTGGCTCAGATTTTAGCAATCATCATGGAATTTAACACGTTTGATTTGCTTTCGCGGGCCGAAAAAAATGATGTGACGGGCCGGATTTGGCCCGCGGGCCTTGACTTTGACACCTGTGCATTAGACGGTGCTGCACCAAAGTCAGTCAGATAGTCAGATGCTGAATAAACAGGCGTGAAAATCTGGATTTATCCCATCCATATTGAAAATAGTACAGCCGCCTTATGCAGTATATATGCAGTTCCATATATGCTTTTATCTAGATTTTATGCTAATATCTAGATTTTATTTTATTTTATACTGCATTCTGTACTGTGTACAGTACTGTGTTCAAAAGAACACACTGCTTGTGATACTTTGTTTCTCTTTTCTACGATCACTTTCTTCAATTTTGGATGGATGGATGGATGGATTTGCATTTATTAGTCTCGCAGTGGAGAAATTTACATTTCACAGCAGCAAAGTGATGGTGGGCTGCTGGAGATTGCAAATGTGGCCATTGTGGGACGAATAAAATGTTTTCCTGATCTTATCTAAGTCATTTAAACTTTATTAATTGACAACAAATCTGCTTTCTGACCACTACTGTGGCTCCATATTACTTCACATATAAAGTGCACGGGATTATAAGGCGCAGGGTCATCTTTTGAAGAAAATTAAATCTTTTGCGTGCACCTTATACACTGGAAAATATGGTAAACATTAAAGACACGATTGTAGACACCTGAAAATATTCCCATGCTCTGAAACACATCACAGCGTTTATGTTGCGAGAGCCCAATTGGCTGGCAAAGTAGCAATTGGCACATTAGCAAGCGGGAGGCGTGCCACCAAGATCTGCCATGCACGCACAATGACCACCCTTGGCACACGCTCATGTGGCACATATATCGAATACCCACTTGGAACTGCTCGCCTGGCACACTTAACACGTCGCCACTTGGCATGCCCACACGCCAGATTAACGCTCATGCTTGGCGTAGGCCCATACGTGTGTAATTGAATCGTGAGGTGTCTTGTTTTCATGTATTATTGAGGACCATGGTTAATTAGAAAAAATGTGAAAAGACTCATTAGGGAGAATGTTAATTAGTTGCGCTTTGAAGAGGCCTGGCACCAACACAGCAGGTTGCGGGGAGAGTCATGTCATACCAAAGCCAAGATTGTACTTGGGCGTGAAACCTTTTTTCCGATGCGTCTCGTTGTCTCAGATCATATGTGGTGTTCCCGGTTTCGACCGCTGTACATGTGTGAGAAACTCAAGCACGCATTGTGTAGTCTTTTTAGTTAGCAACAAAAGTATGTGAAAAGATGAGTGCTTTGCCCCTCAGAGCGGGACTCAAGCAGGCCTTCTTTCCCTTCCCCATTATTTCCTTTTAAAGTGTTTTTCCCAAAGCACTCCTTTTGTCCACTCACTCAAAGTGTTTAGTCGACAGTTTCTCTTATTTGATGTGTGGGGGGATTGTGTGTGTGTGTGTGTGTGTGTGAGAGGGGGGGAGGGGGGTCAGACAAGCTGGGTCAGAACAAAGCTTGGGGTGTGCGGGGTCTTGACAGTTTATTAAGGGTATATGGGAAGAGGTTGGGATCTGGCTTGGCTCTGGTCTGCACGGAGAGAAGGTTCTTCTTGTGACCGCCGCAATGTGAAACTCATATTTTGTGATTTGAAACATGAGTGCAATCAATAATGAAATATGGTCAATAAGAACTGCTGCTCACACTTGGCAAAATGATATGGCCCCAGTGTGTGTTTGTTGTCATTTTTTATTCAGAGGCACTGGGGCGTTAGATGGACAGTCGGGGAGTCGGGTGGGGGGTGGGTGGTGGGTAGATTTTCCACTTGCAGTTGATGGTCTGTCACTGTTCTCTGAAGTTTCTTTTATTTTCATTTTGTCTGTGCCCTGTCAAGGAGAATATTTGACGTGAGTGTGTCTCTACATGCGTTTGGCCACAGTGAACAGTACCCCGCGCCCCCTTCATCCCCTCACAAGTCACTAATACGTCAATGGAACCCAGAGTCAGAGTTCCCAGCAAGCTGTTGTCCAGTGTTGCTCTTCTACATCCATGTGATCCACACACCCGCCATCTATCGGTTCTCTCAGATGCCCGCCGATGGCGAGCCATTCACACCCGTGTGTCTCTTAACACAGACAGATGCAACGTGCAGTATTTTACGATGACGATGTGAAAACTTGGCGCGAACTCACATGTCATCTTGTTACACTTAAGCGCCACCTTGGAGCAAGATGTTAATTCAAGAGAAATATCGCTAAAGCGCCAACATGAGATGTCAGTATGGGTTTTTTACATAATAATAATACATTTCATTTATAAGCGCCTTTCAAAACTCTCGAGGTCACTTTACAGTGATAGGATAAGTTTTCCTGTGGGTGAGCAGCGGAAGACGCACGCGCTACCGTTCACTCAACCCGGAAGTAACTCAAATATATAGAAAGCTAGCTAGCTCGCTAATAGATAGCTAGCTATTTGAGTGTCCAACAACATCCCCAACTTCGCTCACCTTCTCTTCCCTCATCACCAAGAAAAATGCGCCCCTGAGCCCCACTGTGGATTAATGAGTCGGGGTACTCACCGCACACAATGGAAGCCATTTTAATTCCAGTCGTGGTCTGACCCTGAGCGCTCCAAACACACTTTACACAGTGGGGACTCCTTCACTTTAGTTTTTTTTTTCCATCGTCTTCCTCGTCTTTTTTACTCCAGTCCTCTCTTGTGGGGCCCACTTACTTTTCAAAAGCCTGCCAACCCTCCACGCCCTCCTTTTATTACTTGACAAGAAGAAGAGATGGGTTGTTTACCTGGGGAAAGATACCTTTTATACAAACAAGTCCGAGTTCAAGAAGAAACGTAGCGCAGAGGAAGCTTGATTTTGGAATGGAGGATCCCTCGTTTGAGTGTCCCTTTGGTGGCAGAGGAGGGCGATGAACAAATGTTTCGGGAAAAAAAAGCACAAGTTTTCATGTTGTGTGCACAGGCACATCAATGTTTGTGTGTGACAGGGAGAGGTGAGAGGAGGTAATGCTCAGTGACAGGGATAAACAGCACTGCTTTTTGCTCCTACCAAGGGAACAAGTGGGGGAGGGATGGTAGGGGGGGGGTGTCAGCGTCTCTTTTCCTCCTCCCGTGTCATTTTTTTCAATTATCCCTCTCTCCTGCGTGTCTCCGTACACCCAGAGGCAAGGTGCACATCATTTAGACTGAGGAGCCCGTTTAGATGGTGATGATGGCAGCTCTTCTTTTCTCTCGGCTCCACATGCACACAGACACATTTTGGTCTTGACTCGGATTGTGCATCCTGTATTCATCTTCTTTATCTTATTCTTTTGTCCTTCTCAATTGGTCTCTTGTTATGTCTCATTTGGTTGGGATGTGCTCACTCCCACATCGGCGCATTTACCGCATCTACAAAAATGCTAAAAGAAAGAAGCTAATACAGTAAAGTCTCGTTATATCGATATCGGATATATCGATAGTCCCGGTTATATCAATACTATTTCTATGCACGCACGGAGAAAATTACATGCAAACAGGGTCGGATATATCGATAGTCCCGGTTATATCGATATTTTTTCGGACTCCCTTGAATATCGATATCACGAGACTTTACTGTATATGTAATACAAACTCAACCAAGCATATTCTTTCTTCACTTTGCTTTGCGGAAACGTTCTTAAACATTTTCCTCTAAGTTATGATTACACATTTATTTAAATGGAGTTTTGGGAAGAGCTAGCGCTTAGCACCTCAACCACACAGGTTTTGGAACTTGGCTCGCTTTCTGTGTTGAGTTTGCATGTTCTCCCCATGTTTGTTTTGGCAAATGAACGGATTGCAGGAAAGCGAGCCCGTTTATGAAATATATATAGTATTGGATTAAACCGGTGTGGAGTAATTTTGACCAGAGTTAATCGTCTGCCTTTTGTTGATACAAGAGACCACGATGAAAGGTGAAGATGATGGCCAAAGTTCAGCTTTGCCTCTGAGATCTCATTTAAGCGGCATGTCTGTGTATAAACATGTAGCCTAGTCCCTCTCCAAGGCACTGGTTTAATATCAGATAGTCCTTCTCACCATCTTCTGAGGTTTCTATCAGAGATGTGAGGCGGGGCTTTCCCTCATTTTCGTTTGAATGGAAAGTCATCAAGGGAAAAGAGGAGAGAGGGATGGATCCCTCATTGAAATGCAAGTTACATCCCCCTTTTCTCTTCTTTCCTCGAGGGATTCCCTGCCTTTCTCTTCCTTCTATTTCCCATCTTTCAGACGCTCCCTCTCTTCCTTTGTTAATCAGTTAAACTCCCTCTTCAAACAACCCCTCTAATTACTCCTCCACTCTCTGTAAACGACAGGGCTGTCTCTCGCATCTCGTTTCCACAGCTCCCTGCTGCCCCCCCCCCCCTTCCCCCGTGCCCCAATACCTCACTCCCGCACTCCATGGCAGGGGTTGACCTCTGTCAGCCACCAGTCGGCCCTCGGCAGTGTGCTCCTGTGCACATGGATAACTGATTCCTGCATGTTAATGAAAGGAGCTATGTATCGGGTTAGGATGTAATATTATTCTACCTCAATGTTGATAATGAGTGTGGTATGGTTGAGTAGTCAGACGTTTGCAATTTAGGACAAAAAGCTGGAGAATCAAAACAATGGCTTCAGATTCGGAGAATATGCTTTCTTGTTACACATCCAGTTATGAATATGATTCAAATAGTTCCGAAGAGGAAAGCATATATGTTTGCAATCAATTAAAGAATTTATTTCTGCCATTTTGAGGCAACATTGGGGAAAATCTCTCACCCAAAAAAAGAGGCACAAAATGGCCACCTCCGTTTACACAGGCTGATAAATACCTTTTATGGCGCTTGGACGCCCTTTTCTGGCCTTCTGGCGGCTTTTGGGTGCAACACGAGGGCCCCAGACCAAATAAATACAGCAAAATACATTGACGTGATGGAAGGACCGCTACAACGTGTCTTTTTTATGGTCTAGGGGGGTCCTTTCGTGACGTCGCGTACGGACAACCACCAACTCAAAAACAAGACTTCCTGAATATTCAGCGCGAGTCTTAAAACGTGAAATATAGCTATATGCGGTGGAATCTTTGTAAAATACGCTCAGTAGAAATCATTTGAAGCCATTTTACAAATTATGGACAGAACTTTTCCGGAGACGTCGGTTGTCCTTTAAATGTAAGAAAACACAGGGTAAAAATGGTGAGGTGACATTTTCTTCATTGAGTGCCTATTGGCCACATTTTTTTTTTAACTTTTGTATGAATTTCTTCATTTTTCCACAGTGACGTCCTCATTTTGTCCCTCTGCCACCCATCCCCACCTTTCTGGTATTAATCTACACACACGCATCTCCGTCTTTTAAATTAACATGCAACAAGGAAAAAAGGGGGCAACAGAAATGGTGGTGGCGGCGTGAAATGCATTTAATAAATGGCTGACTTCAAATCGCCCAGCTTTTCAGCCTCCCCCTATTCAACACTCCAATGAAAGGGGAGAAATCATTCCCTGGGAGAGACAAAGCCGAATGAAAATATAATTCTGCATTGTGAGACCCTTTTGTCCCGACTCGTCAAATCGTTAATGGCAAGGCTTTTGTTTTGTGTCGCCGCTTACCGCCTGGCGGTGTCGTATGGCAGTGGCATCGCCTGCCCCCATAATAACCACGCTTTGTGATATTAGATTATAGGGGCAATTAATGGCATCAAACCTTAACTACTCTGCATTCGGCTTGTCACACACATGCATTCAGCCTCCTGTACGTCCTCACACATGAATTCCAGATCTTAGCGCTTCGGTCCATGGCGGGCATTAGCCGACATGTGGAAAGGTGCTATAACTCCAATAATTATTATGCCTCTGACTTGAAAATGTCAATGGCGGTGTGTATAAAATAGAATGTTATCAACATTCTATTTTATCAATAGAAAGTTGTCAACATGGAAGAACGGGATACGCAAGAGGAATTAATTACAGCTTTTCATTTGCCAGCCTTGAATGACAAGGCCTGGAGGAGGGGGGCAGACTGGCATGATGCCAAGTGGTGGGCAATATTGCCGCCCCCCCCCCCCCCTGCGTCTCCTCTTGTCCCTTTTCCTTTTCCAACTGCCACATCCCCACCCTGCTCATTAATGCAAGCTCAATCATATAGTATTTTGTAACACAGCTTATTCATGTTTCCATCTAGTTGAGTTGAGGGCATTCCCAAGTCCCGATTTCACAGAATGAATTTTCCATTTGTCGATTTTGCTTACAACGACCAGATCTTCCCGCACGAAATGGTGAAAAGGCCTCCGTAACAACACACAATGGTAAGCTAACCGCTGCTGTGACTTTGTTGATGAACAAAATATTCAGCGCAGGATTCTCCTCCATTGCCCATCTCTCATACATTGTTGCATGACATGGAGCCATTTATCACACATAAAAACATGAGAAATGGAAGCAAACAAAAACTGTTCCGCTCTGTCAAAATGGAATTTCCATTTATAAATGTTCAGACTCTGTTATTCATTGTAGTAGGCGCCCATTTTATTCAAAATACAGTAAAGTCTCGTTATATCGATATTCTAGGGAGTCCGAAAAATATCGATATAACCGGGACTATCGATATATCCGACCCTGTTTGCATGTAATTTTCTCCGTGCGTGCATAGAAATAGTATCGTAATAAGCGGGACTATCGATATAACCGATATCGATATAACGAGACTTTACTGTAGTTACAACGAACTACCGTTATACCGACAGTATCATCAATGCACGTAGATATGAAACTGACCACGTCTTCATGATTTCTAAAATAAACAATGTAGTTCATTTTCAGAATCAGAAAGCCTTAAATAGTCCCAAAATAGGGAAATTTGCAGTCCACAGCAGCAATTGAAAGGGGGTGGGGGGTGAAAAGAAAAAAAAACACAAACTGGACATAGTGCAAATATAAGAATATAAGACAAGCATATTGATATATGTAACTGTATTGCATCATCATCATAACCATCAATATCAATTAAAAAATAAATCATCCCAAAAAAAAAAAACAATAATTTGTTCCAGGGTCAAACTGCTGCCATCTTTGTTCATTGTACAGCCGAAACTGCCACGCAAATCTTAATACATTAACTGCTGCAAGGTTTAAATGTAAAAAAAAAAACTAAAATAAAAAGCACACCCACAGAATATCTGCCCTTTACTGTAACTCTAATGCCACATCTCTTTTTGTGGCAGCCCATAATTGTAAGATTATTCTTTAAAAAGCAGCTCTTCACACATCCTCTCGTAACTTCCCATCGCATTCCTGTAGGTGATAAGCAGTTTGACCGTGATGCTGACAAATTGTTCTTCGCGCAGTGGATGTAGATAAATGGCCAGTTTGTGAGGTGATAAGTCATGCTTGTATTTCTCCATTAAAGTGCCATCACTGCTGAACAGGCAGGATTATTTGTATTGCGAAGACAGTATAGTTTATTGACATGGAGGCAGTGAAGGAAGCGCGACTCATCCCTCAGCCTGTTAGGAGACACACTATATCCACACTGGCACTCTCACTGCCTGTCTCATTAAATATGTTATCTGCTTAGTCTTTATTTCACTTAATTGTTTCCTCTTTTGGTTTAATTTCATATGTAAATGTGTTTTGAAACACATTAATTTAGCATCTATGACCAGCCATGATGTCTCACTGCTGGACTTGTGTGATTAGGATGCTTTTGGTTGTGTTGTTTGTAATCAGATTAGCTTCTCAGCCTATCTCTGGGAACAATTTTTCTCTTTGCTGTGTCTTTGCTTGCCTGCCGCGTGCTCTGATGAGATAAACATCTCACGGTGACAGCTGAGATGTTGGTTAGCCTTGCTTGCATCTGCGGGAAGTAAATCACAGGGAACTATAATCATGTGTTTATGGAGGGAGATAAGATGTTTAAGATGTATTTATTATTATTTTTCGAGAACTGTTGCCTATCAGGGCTTGTATATCTGCTGCAGTCCCATAAATTGCCTCAATTATTTTCAACAATGCCAACGCAGGGAAGGAACGGTTCAACAAAATAAATATGAAGTGATTTTTGTTCTTTGTGTGATGTTGCTCTATAACTAAGCAATTATTTTATCTGTCTCATTTTCAAATATTTGTTATATGTTTAATCTGAAGTGCTGATTCTTCTGTCAGATTATTGCATATAAATAAACATGTTTCAGGGTACTTTATAATCTTGTTTTTGTCTCACTTGCTGACTAGCATACGCCACTGTTCTCATCAGCATTTTGAGGCAGTTGAGGCCTGGCAACAAACTCTAAATTGTCTTGTCTAAAAAAGTTTTGAAACAAATGGTTTACGTGTATTTCTTGTGTGTGTGTGTGTGTGTGTGTGTGTGTGTGTGTGTGTGTGTGTGTGTGTGTGTGTGTGTTTGCTATTCATAACATTGACATTAAAAAAGTTATTACTGGTAAGTGGACTACATTAGTGAAAACTACATCTTGGACATACACTAGCTAGCTAGCTCGCTAGCGAGCTAGTTATTTAGAGAGACAGAGACTTTATTCATCCCGAAAGGGATATAAAACAAAAATTAAGGACGCCGCTGTTCACATACAACTCCAAATGGTGTTTAATAGTTTTTTCCTACTTTTGCTAGTACATTTGTCAACGTTTTTATGTTGCCTCTACTTTATGCAGGTCCCTGTATCCATGGCTATGATGAGCCCCCAGATGATCACTCCCCAGCAGATGCAACAGATCCTGTCACCTCCTCAGCTCCAGGCTCTTCTGCAGCAACAGCAGGCCCTCATGCTTCAGCAGGTGAAACACACACGCGCGCCTGAGCAAACACACACACACACACACACACACACACACACACACACACACACACGCACACACACACACACACAAACGGCCTTGTGTGTGGTTAGACTCATTCCGGCACCAACATGTTTAGATGATGTCTAAAGTTTCATTGTGCGATGACACAGACGAGGTGTGTCTGTATCTTATTTGAAGTTGTGAGATCCTGAAGGTTAAACAAAGGCAACATTGTGACTCACACACACATTTATTTAAAGTTCCTTCCCTTTGACATTATTTCTACTGTGCTTGGATGTTGTTATAAGCATGACACCGCCCGAAAGCACACACATACACCAACGATCCTGAGTGTTTGGGTATTCTGTTGCCACGCCAACAAACAAATAAACACTGCTCATCTGCAAATACAGTTGCCAAATGTTCAGACACAAAGGTACCCCCTTGCTTACACGTAAAAGTCACGCTGCATTTTCCTGACGTCATTTATGATGCTAAATTTGTGTGTGATTTCTGTTTGATTTTCCTTTCTTTCCTTTTTTTTAATAAAGTCGTTCTCACTAGTGTTATTCCCCTGCATCATTTTGGGTCATCCGTCCCTCTGTTGTCTGATCCGCTTATCCTCACCAGGCTCGCCAATGAATAAGAAATCAAAGCTATGGCAACATCCAATATAAAGGAATATCTACAAATCACATGCTTTTGTGAACGAAAGGATGACGAAGAGCCTTTTGGCCTCTTCTCTGGCACAGAAGTCCGACTAATAAAACCACTGAGTTTAACCTCATTCTCCCAGTTAATTAACCACGGCATGGACTTGCTTCCAGTCTCAATCTGCAAGCCAGCACTTTTGCACGGACCGACACAGACACGCACAGAATGAGACAATCAGCTGACATATCACTCAGCGGAGCATTAAATTTCCTTGCCTCATGGCAATACAGCATTGTAAAAAGAAAGGAAGGTTTACGGTCCACTACCATGTAATATTTGTATGTGGGTGTAAGTTAACCTTTCAATTTCCTTTAACCTTTACTGATGCCGCGGCCGCTTTTACTTTCCCGTATACTGAACTGGTTTGTTCGCTAAGGCAAGGTCATGGTAATAGGCTGAAGAGGTGAGTGCCGCACTTCCATACTCTTTAATGCATAGAGCCACTGAATCAAATCATTAAAAGACCTTAATTATCACTTAATTATTCCCTCAACTCAATGCTCTGCAGCAAAGTGTGCCTGAGCGCTCGCCTTCGCATTTGCATGTGTGACGAGGAGGGGGATCAGGACTAGTGAGGCAGAAAAGAGATATTAACCCCGCCTAAGGAACAATAAAAGAGTGGAAAGGCAGACGGAGAAGAAAGAAGCCAAAGAAGAGTACCGCGTCTTCCATTAAAACACATTAAAGATAAGAAAGTGCGTCATTGTTGAAATGCAAAGTAAATTATGCTAAATTCAAGCTATGGGCCGGGATAAGATTGAAGCTGGAAATGTAAAATGGCGTATTGCACAAAAAGGGAGAAGGAAGCATGACGTTGCTCAGTTAGGATGTTCAACGGTGTCTAGTCGGCCCGATCGCCGGTCCGCCGGATGAGAGACCGCAGCAACTGTGAAGTCATTTGCTTCTGAGAAGCCTCTTTGAACATTTGATGCGCCGTGAAAACAAAGACAAACTGCAGAGGTGCACCCCCCCCCCCTCCCCCGACGAGGTTCATCTCAAGAGGATAACCTCCCCTTGCACACAGCGCGCACTGTGGTCAGAGTTTCCCCTGCCTGCGTTGCTTTACTCGCGTGCGAGATTGTAATCTTAATGGAGCGGCCTGCCTAAATGACTGATTACCAACACAAACTCGCAGGCAGTCTGTGGTCAGTCGGGAGAGACAATGCTTGGGGTGTTTGGAATGTGTTTTGTTTTTTTTTTTATGAAAAAATGATCCCCGGCGGAGACAGCTCGTGTTGGTTCCCACTGCTAACTTTTGAGCAGCTTGGTATGAGTTCAAGGCGCGTTTGATTGTTTGGATATTTGCGGTGGACTGCGTCATTAACCAATTTTCCTTTTTAGTGACTTTTGTTGGAATATATGGATTTATGAGCGCTATGGTTACGGGCCCATTGCTCGCAGTGTTGTGTCAAGGACCGCAAGCACGAAAATGTCCCACTAAAAGGGTTTAATGATGACACTTAGGGTAATTAACAAGTGTTTGACTATTTTTAATACCAGAAATAATAATAATAATACAATAAAGTCTCGTTATATCGATATCGGATATATCGATAGTCCCGGTTATATCGATACTATTTCTATGCACGCACGGAGAAAATTACATGCAAACAGGGTCGGATATATCGATAGTCCCGGTTATATCGATATTTTTTCGGACTCCCTTGAATATCGATATAACGAGACTTTACTGTACATTTAATTTACAAGCGCCTTTCTGAACACCCAAGGACACTTTACAACAAAGACAATACACACAATAGTAAAATCATGCATAAAACAATAAATAATAAAACAGCAGAATAAATTAGACCATGAAAGCAAGTTTAAACAGGTGGCTTTTCAGGTGAGATTTGAAAGTAGGAAGGGAGTCAATGTTGCGGATGTTGGGTGGAAATGACATGTTCTCATATTTTTTTTTTACTTTGCATGACTTAAGCATTAACCCTTGCACCATGTACAGTAATCAGAATCAGAAAACCTTTATTCGTCCCACAATGGGGAAATTTGCAGTCCACAGCAGCAATTTGAAAGGGGATGGGGTGGAGGGATGAAAGGATAGAAAACAAGATATTCTAAGCATAACAAAACAAAAAATGTCAACTGTATACTGTGCAAATGTAAATGTGCAAAACCGTTTAAAAAAATACATATTGCAATCATCAAGAAAGACATATTGATATATTGCATCAATCCATATTTACAAGTGTCCAGTTTTTTTGTGTAACTTGATAAGATGAGAAACTGTCCACTGTAGGAAAATGTCATTTAACCTAAATGTCATATACAAAACAATTTCAAAACAATGCAAAAAAAAAAAGATAAAAGGGCAGTGTTTTCAAATTGAGCAGTCGTAACGGTCTGTGTAGTGCAAAAGACAAAATGTACAGTATGTAATAAGCAAAGAGGCGATTTGACTATTCAAGTATTTGCAGAAATATTGCACAGTGGAAATATTGCACAGGTGTGTGCTCGACATTATGACATCATGTTTTTCTAATTACGTGTGGGTAGAATTATTTTGTTAACTCATTCAATGCCATTCCCGAATGTATTCGGGAATTGAAAAGCATGACATGGAGCGCCATTCCCGAATATGTTCGGGTTTTGGTTTTTCTTGCGGGGTTAAAGCGCTGGTCAGCCCTCTGGCAATATGTTTCCCTCCCACGAGGGGGCAATATATACCTTTTGTCCATGTTCGCGCTTTGTTACAGCTTCAGCTGTTGTTAAAGCGCTATATAAAACAATATTTATGTATTGTGGACAGCCCCATTTCAAGCTCAGATAACTTCAGACCCATATAAATTAGGAATTAACTTTTTTTTCTGATGAAAGAAGAGATTTTAAGGTTTCTTACGCTGAATTGAATATTTATGTAGTCCTAAAACTCAATATTCTGTGGGTTGTGGAATTCAAGTGAAAATGACAAAAACCCTGGCACTGGAGTGGACACATTTTTGCACATTGTTTGGCAGTGAATGAGTTAATTTTGCTGCGATGCTCTTGTTGCAAGTATGAAAAATGCCTGTGCGCTGTCTCCGATAACCTTCTGTGCCTCAGTCGCAAATACAATACGAAGTAATTGTTCAAATAGTTTGGCAATCCCAAGAATGCGCTTTCAATTTCCTTACTTCAGCAAATAGTCCCACTCCACATTTCTCCAATTGCTACAGTCAAATGGGAAGTATAGGAACTCAGCTGGGATCGACTACAGCCCCCTGCGGTGATCTCATGAATAAGTGGTGTAGATAATGACTATCTGTGTGTAATTCACTCCGAGGGATGTGGTGCTGCTCGGTGTTATAGACCCTCTGGATGTATGTAAAAAAATGAGAGACATCTGCCACCCTCATATCATTTTACGGCGTGTGTGCAGCCGCATTTTCAGTCCTTGGATGCAACGATTAATTGCTTGCCATGGCTTTGACACACATAATTGCCTCGCAACAAGTCAGCACGCGTCATTTCATAGTCGTATCTTTCGATTGGCTGCCATGGCTCCTTGTATGCGGTTTGTCAATGGACCGCGCGCTGCCACAATAATTAACGTTTTGATTCACTGGTATTTGTTCTTCACCTCCCCTGCAGCTACAGGAGTACTACAAGAAACAGCAGGAGCAGTTGCACCTGCAGCTTCTGACTCATCAACAGCAGCAGCACCAGCAGCAGCAGCAACAGGCCGGAAAGCAAGCAGCTAAAGAGGTGAACATAACACGCACACTCAGTTAGTTCAAGCACACTTTCAAAATACGAGTGCCCTTAAATGGAAAAAAAAAAGGCTGAGGAGAACTTACAGAAGGAAAAAAAAAACCCTCAAGTGTCCAATGTATTGACTGTGCGGTAGGCGACATATGTTGGCCTTTCCTCGTCTTCCTTTGTGGTTTGCGGTCAGCTCATCTCAAGACAAGCATTAGCGAGCGCACACTGTCATTTTCTCCATAAGCCCGCCATGTCGAGGCAGTGTAGGAGTTGCCGTGCCAAGCCAGTCGCTACCTTGCCAAAGCCCTCATTTACATGCCTTCAACTGTGGGCCCGAGGTGAAATCTCTGTGTAGGAGGGGTCTTCCGCTCTTTTAATTGTCAATTAACCCCGCAGAGCGCCAGAGGCCTCTCCTGCTTTTCCTACTTTTTTTTTTCCGGCGTAAACGTAGAGAAAATACAAATGCGCTGCTTTTAACCCATTGCTGAATTTATTTGGGAGTTGAAAAGCATGACGTGGAGCGTCAATCCTGAATTTGTTTGGGTTTTCGTGCCGATAAAGCGCTGGTCATACCTCTGACAATGTTTTCCCGAAGAGGCAGCATTTACCTTTTGTACAACCACCCCTACTTTCAATGCAGATAACTTTAGATTATTTTTGTTCTGTGTTTCGGGTCCTGATTCTGATGTTCTAAATCTAAGTAGATGTAGTTTTTTCATCGTCTTTTTTTTCTTTTTGTTATTTCATAGAAGTAAATAAAACACTGTCCAGTTGTTTGAGGTGTCACTCAAAGTTAAAAATATGGTCTTTGATCACCTTCCTGCTTGATTTTTCTCTGCAGAAAAAACTCATTTTCTCGGCTTTTTGGGGAAAATTGGGTGTTTGGGCTGAAACCACCTGATTTTAACAACAAAACTAAATAAGCTCGAAATAAACTTTTTTTCTGATGAAAAAGATAATCAAAGGTTTCCTACGCTGAATTGAATGTTTATATAGTCCTAAAAATCAATATTCCGTGGGTCCTGCAATTTGAGTGAAAATGACAAACACGCTGGCACTGGAGTGGGCACATTTTTTCACATTGTCTGGCAGTGAATGAGTTAAGCATAGCTGCAAATCACTCCCGAAGGATCACATCACAAATGAATCGTGGGACTAAATGTTTGTCACCTGTTGTTGGATCGATGTTGGTCTATTTTTTCAGGTTTAATACGGGTGAGAATATGCCAAACATTTTTGAGAGGAAAATTAGACATTGATGCCAAAATGCTTCGATTGAACTCCTGCCACATACCTCATATGCTCCTCAGACTTTTTTTTTTGCTCTTTTTGTCATACAATTCCATTTATCACATACCAGACAAAGTGACCCACAAAAAGGAAAAAATATAATCAGGATGGTCATAAAAGATGTAGCTTTTTCAAAAATGGGAAAATGGTGCATTCATGCTCGTTCTAGCTCGTCGGTATAATAAGCTACGTTGGCAATAAGTCGGTAATGGTAATACCAGAAGAGTAACAAGAATGCACATTAGGAAAAAAAATCGCCAACCAAGCCGTAATCTTTCTTCTGTGTCATCATAGTTCATTGAAGTTATGGTTTTAATATTTCTAGCTGTGGTTAGTGTCTTTTAAAATGACCTCTTCCAAGCCTTTGCTCATTTCCCCAGACAAGTAGGGAACAAGTTTTACTGTTCCCTGGTTTAATATTTACAGCGGTGGATGTTAACACTTAAATTAGAATTGTACATGTCCACTAAATAATGTAAAAATGTTTTACGAGAGCAAAAATTTATGCGCATTATGGAGAGGGAAGAAATGTTGATCAGCATCATTGAACGCTCACGTCCTAACTTTTTGTGAATTGAGAGGACAGTGCTTCCTCATTTTTCACAAATTATATGTTCCATGATTCCCCCATGATGAATGGAGTTCCACAAAGTAGTGTAGTAGGCTAGAATTATGCCTACATTAAGCTATTACAAACTCCCCTCCCCCCACGCGTTTTCCACCCTTCTGAACACTTGTTACACTGAATAGATTTAAAGGACAACCGACGTCACTTTTTTATTTCCTAACTGACACCAGAAAAACGTTTTATAGCATCTAAAATACCCAAAACATGCAGTATGATATTTTTATTCAGATACAAAACACCAATAAAAATGACTTAAAGTGTCCAAAATCTACAAAAAAAATTGTGTTGCGAATTGGGCATTTTCAGAAAGTCCCGCCCCCAGTTCGTGACGTCACACCAAGACGTCTTGCATTGCTGGAGAATCAAAACAATGGCTTCAGATTCGGAGAATATGCTTTCTTGTTACAGATCCAGTTATGAATATGATTCAAATCGTTCTGAAGAGGAAAGCATACATATTTGCAATCGATTAAAGAATTTATTCCGTGCCATTTTGAGGCAACATTGTATCACCCACAAAGAGGCAGAAAATGGCGTCCAAGCTCCTGTGATGAATGATTCTGCCCGTTTCCACAGGCTGATAAATTCCTTCCATGGAGCTTGGTCGCCCTCTTCTGGCGGCTTTTCGGTGCAACACGAGGTTTTCAGACCAAAAAAGTACAGCAAAATACATTGACGTGATGGAAGGACTGCTACAATGTGTCTTTTTTCGGTCAGGGGCGTTCCTTCAGTGACGTCACGTACGGACTCGTCACCAACTCAAAAATAAGACTTCCTGAATATTATTATGATTATTACAACGATAATTAATTAGAACTAATTGTTATTATTATATTACTTTTGGGGGATTAGAACATAAGTCCCTTTTTTGACTGATCCAACTCCAAAGGAAGGACAGTAAATTAAAAAAAAAACAAGATAAAGCCGCAAAATATAAGGTCATAAATGAAAACCCTATGAGAGAGTGAACCCGCAAAATAATGAACACTGAAGTAGTGAGGCAACACTGTATTCACCAGTTTGTTTTTTTACTAAGAAATACAGTATTAGAAGAAACAAGCATTTGGAGAACATGCAAATGACACACAGGAAGTTGCTCTGATTCAAATCCCGAAAATCAGAACTGTAATGTAGCATCGAATCCACTTGTTCATCACGCTGTCTGTGATCAATTTAATCTAACAAACAACTCAGAAGAAGCATCAGTAAGACCCAAATTCACCTGAGACTTTCTGTCAAAACCACAAGGAGACTCTCCCCCTTTGCATTCCGTCTCATTTCCCAAAGGGCCCTAACCAGTTCACCTCACCTCGCCAGTAAACCCCCTCCGCCAACAGCAGCTCACCACGTCGAGCGTGACCAAAGCAAAGCAGTTGTGGTCGCCTGCCATGTTTGAGAGGGGTCTGAATTGCTCTTTCACCCCCCCCCCCATCTCCACCTCCCCACCCTTCCTGCCTCTGCCTCTGCCCCAGTTTTCAGTTTTTTTTTGTTGTTGTCCTGTAACAACTAGACAAGTGCAATCGTTGCTCATACAGCTACACGTAGACTGTTGATGTGTGGTGGGTCACTGCACAAACGCATACACTTGACTGGGGGTGGGATGTGGGGGTGGTGGGGTTATTGTGACTCCCAGCAGAGTCCCAATTCGGGTTATATGTATCAAACTAGTAGTTGCAAGTAGTGTGTTTCCATAGCTTGTGATGTTTATTTTCTTCAATCTTATAAACGTCATCGTGTGATCAATGTTATAAACGTGCAATCATGGCATATGTGGAAAAGTGAAATATTTTTAAAGGCTAAGAAGATGACGGTCGGAGTCAGAGAAGTGCAAGCAGGGGGCTGGGGGGACCTTTAATCACCACAGAGAGTTTTGCGCTCAAGTGCCGATGCCTTCTTGACCTTTCCCCCCATTTTCGGCTATTCTTTCTGTGCGTGGAAGTGGTACAGTGTGTGTTTGTGTTACATTTGGGACCGGTCAGGAGTCAGCTTAATGAAGTGACTCTGAGCATCGCGAAAGATGTGTGTCTGTCCGTGACTGTCCGTTTCGTGTGTGAGTGTGTGTGTGTGTGTGTGTGTGTGTGTGTGTGTGTGTGCGCGCATCTGTGTGACTGGCAGGCTCAGACAGTGTGTGATGTGCTCATAAATCACACTGACAGCCTGTTACAGCGCTAGCTTTGGCCACTCAGCCACAGCTAATGTAAACAGAACACAGACACACACACACACACAAATCCCCACACGCTTTAAAGAAGGACATATCTCAGGAGAGAATGAGGGACAGGAGTGGGGGGGGGGGGGCAGAGGAACAAATGAAATGGACAGACGTGAAAAAAATGGCCATTTGGACTTGATAGTGAAGGGGGGGAGCAGAAAAGTTTTCTTATGGAAAAAAAAAGAAATACATGTAACATTCTGTCCATTGTATTACAAAACAAAGATCCATATTTGACACATAATGCTCTCTTCCAGTGGTACCTCTTAGGGGGTATAACGGGGCCAAATGGTCGCCTTAATTGTTCTATAATTTTTAACGATGATTAACTCGGTCATGCACAGTTAGGAAGAGGGGTAATATTCAAAGAATTTCTGGAAGCCTTCCAGAAACTTTCCTTGGGAAGTTTAGTGAGGGATTTTTTTTGGGAACCTTTCCAAGTTTGACACATCTCCGATGAAGCTCTGCATGCAGAAGGGCGTGTCTCTTACGGCAAATTAATTTGCCGTAAGAGACGTTGGAAAAACTTCAATGTGCAATATACAAATGTAATGGATGAGAGCGACAGAGACAGACAGACAGAGAAATAGTGAGTGAGTGAGTGAGTGAGTGAGTGAGTGAGTGAGTGAGTGAGTGAGTGAGTGAGTGAGTGAGTGAGTGAGTGAGTGAGTGAGTGACAGACAGAGAGAGCCAGACAGAGTGAGTGAGTGAGTGAGTGAGTGAGTGAGTGAGAGAGAGAGAGAGAGAGAGAGAGAGAGAGAGAGAGAGAGAGAGAGAGAGAGAGAGAGAGAGAGAGATTGTGAGAGTCAGTGAGAGAGCAAAAGATCGAGTGAAAGAGTGAGACAAATAGACAGACAGACAAAGAGAGAGAGAGAGAGAGAGAGAGAGAGAGAGAGAGAGAGAGAGACTGAGTGAGTGAGTGAGTGAGTGAGTGAGTGAGTGAGCGAGAGAGAGATTGTGAGAGTCAGTGAGAGAGCAAAAGATCGAGTGAAAGAGTGAGACAAATAGACAGACAGACAAAGAGAGAGAGAGAGAACCAGACTGAGTGAGTGAGTGAGTGAGTGAGTGAGTGAGTGAGTGAGAGAGAGATTGTGAGAGTCAGTGAGAGAGCAAAAGATCGAGTGAAAGAGTGAGACAAATAGACAGACAGACAAAGAGAGAGAGAGAGAGAGAACCAGACTGAGTGAGTGAGTGAGTGAGTGAGTGAGTGAGTGAGTGAGTGAGTGAGTGAGTGAGTGAGTGAGTGAGAGAGAGAGAGAGAGAGAGAGAGAGAGAGAGAGAGAGAGAGAGAGAGAGAGAGAGAGAGAGAGATTGTGAGAGTCAGTGAGAGAGCAAAAGATCGAGTGAAAGAGTGAGACAAATAGACAGACAGACAAAGAGAGAGAGAGAGAGAGAGAGAGAGAGAGAGAGAGAGAGAGAGAGAGAGAGAGAGAGAGAGAGAGAGAGAGAACCAGACTGAGTGAGTGAGTGAGTGAGTGAGTGAGTGAGTGAGTGAGTGAGTGAGTGAGTGAGTGAGTGAGTGAGTGAGATAGATTGACAGAGATTGCGAGAGATGAGAGATCAAGTGAGAGTGTGAGACGGACAGAGACAGACAGACAGACAAAGAGTGAGTTAGTGTGATAGTGAGTGAGAGAGTGAGACAGACAGACAGACAGAGAAATTGTGAGTGAGTGAGTGAGTGAGTGAGTGAGTGAGTGAGTGAGTGAGTGAGTGAGTGAGTGAGTGAGTGAGTGAGTGAGTGAGTGAGTGAGTGAAAATGAGCTCACAGTCGTGAAGAGAAAGAGTTTTCCTCATTGTTCAGCCCATCTGTTTCACCAAAACGACCCGTGTGGCCTCTTACCATTTTTTTTTTTTTGCAATGAAATGCGGACCAGCATTTCACGTTTCCTGTTGTCCTTCCACTTAGCGAGCGCATGCAGTCACCGTTGCCACCACACATTCTCTCCCCAGACTCCAGTCTGAAAGGAAGTGACCTAGCTGCCCTTCCTGTGAGTTGGTCTCTGTTCAAAGGCTTCCATGCTGCCAACACACTCACTTCCTCTGCTTCCCCCGCACACACACACACACACACACACAATAAGTAGGTCCTCAAGTCCTATTTATTTATTTTTTGTCCTCCCCGCAAGTTATCTGTGAGAGATAAAGCTCATCTCTCTGGGGTTAGCCGGCAGGGACTTCAAACAGCTCAGCATAGTCCCGCTCAAGTAGAACCTGGGAGAGCAGGAAAAGGGGCATTTATCACAGTAACACCTACAGCACTCACACACACTCACATTTTACTGTGATTCAATGGTCCAAACTGTGCTTAGATTTATTGGGTGTGACAAAAGTAATAAGCTGGGAAAAACAAATGTCTGATAGTGCAAGTGAGACGTTTTTATTTAAACCTAAATGAAAAAATTAAATGCGCATTTCAAAATGTGGTTTGTGTGCATCCCAAATGAAAAGTTGTAATTTTCCACTCGATTTTCAATCGGGGTCAAAGGGCAACACGGAGAGTTCGTCAACTCAAAATTTGTTTGGCACTGCTCTTCCACCGGAAACCTTTCCATGCTTTGTGCCAAATATAAGGACATTGTGATGAGCAACTTTTGAAATGAGAAATACAATGAAAAAAATACAAAAAGCCATCTCTCATGAAAAACCTTTTTTCGACCACTCTAAGTGAACTACCGTTGCAAATGCAGCAAAGCAAAGCTAACAAAAGGAAAACATGAAAACATTTAAAAAAAGGCCAAACCACTCATACTGTACAGAGTCGCAGTGGTCGACTCGGATTAGCACATGCGGCTCACAGCGCAGAGTTGCAGGGTTCGATTCCGGCTCCGGCCTTTCTGTGTGTTCTTTGCATGTTCTCCCTTTGCCTGTGTGGTACTCTGGGTACTACGGTTTCTTCCCACATTCCAAAAACATGCACAGTAGGTAAATTGAACACTAACTTGTCTTAAGACTTGAATGTGAACACTATATCTGTGTGATTGGCTGGCAACTGGTTCAGGTTGTACCCTGTCTACTACCTAAAGACAGCTGAGGTAGGCTACCAAAGAGCTTATTTGCAAAAAAAAAATGTCTGTGTGTGATTTCATCATGTCAACTGAGTATTTCTGAGGAGTTTTGTTTTGCAATTTGAGAGGCATGATTGAAAAAATAATGTCTGATTTTATTGCGTATCTCAAACAGATCATAGAAATATGACATGACATGTAAAATCTGTCTTGGCTTCATATTGCTTTCCTTGAATTGCGTCCAAAGATCAACTGATTGGACTCGCCTATCGCTCCAGAAATCGCAGTAAAAAACCAGACTGACAGGCTATTTAATTTTTTTTTCCCTCCCCCGGCCCGCAGCAACTAACCAGCAAGCAGCTGGCCTTCCAGCAGCAGCTGATCCAGATGCAACAGCTTCAACAGCAACACATCCTCAACCTCCAGAGACAAGGCCTGGTCCCCCTGCAACCGACCGCCGCCATGCAGTCCCTGCAGCAAGGTATCTACGCCCTTGGATGCAATCTCACCGTACGCTCAAGACACGTGCAAGGTCGCCGCCGCCGCCGCACGCGCGTATGCCACATGTGAAGCCTGTTCGGTTAATCAGGCTGTAAAAGTTCAAAGCAAACTACATTGGTGGCTTTGTGGGAGGTGCGCATTGGGATTCTAGGTAAAATATGCCAGCGATTCCCCAGTTGGAGGTCTGCGCACTCGCTATGAAAATTAGCCGCAGTCAAGCATATCATCAGAATCCTATTTTTAAACTCCTCCGCAGTCCCTTCAATTTGTCTGCTGGCTTTCTTGATAAAAGTTAACTTCTCTGCCCACAGACATTCATTGATTCATCCATAAATTGTTTACAAATTAGAAACATTTGCCTTTTATTCGACCTGCTCGCATTTTTAACTCTCAGATTTGAATAGAATGAGATGAAAGAAAAACTAGGTGTTCTTATATGGATTCATCCGAATAATTCTATGATATGAAAGGCACTTTTGCACGAAAGAAGGTCATTTTTACAACACCAGACTTTGATATCTGTCCTTTTCTTGTGCTCTCGCTCTGTATCCAGCAGTGTGAAAAAGCTGGACTATTGTGATGGCTCAGCCAGGCGTGAACCGGAGCATTCCTCGAACCAGCCATGCCATACGCGCGCACACACCCGCATACTCATACGCAAAAACACTTGCGCACAAATACACATCATTAAACCCACACACACAACAACGCAAATGAACACACTGGTGAACTAACTGCCTCTTAAGGCTGTCGTGACAAGAGATCTCCCCCGAAAGCTTTAATAATTTCATTGAGAAGAAGGGCATTGTGGTTAAGCCAACTAGGTCCTCAGTAAGCCACACATTTTGTACATCATGTCTCACTCGCAAATAAATGCCGTTAACTCATTCGCTGCCATTCCCAAATTTGTTCAGATTGTGTTTTTTTTTTCATCTGGTAGGTGCCGATAAAGCGCTGGTCAGACCTCTGGCAATGTTTTTCATTTCCACAAGGGGGCAGCATTTGCCTTTTGTCCATGTTAGTGCTTTGGTACAGCTTCAACTGTTGTTAAGGCGCTATATAAATCAAAATGTATGTATTGTATTGCATTTTGTGCAGCCGCCCCCATTTCAAGTTAAGATAACTCCAGAACCATATAACTTCTGAATTAACTCTTTTTTTAATGATGAAAGAAGAGAGTCTAAGGCAGGGTTGTCAAAGTCATTTTTTGCCGCGGGCCACATTGTAGTTATGGTTTCCTCTCGAGGGCCGTTATGAATTTGGGGAACCCATTAGAATGTTTAAATCCCTTCAAATATTACATATAGAGCACACAGCAAATTGATGAATAACTCGTTTCAAATCTGAAGTCAAGAATAATGATTTTTATTGTGGTTGACATCCAAAAATATGAAATTTTGGCTCAGATTTTAGCAATCATCATGGAATTGAACAAGTTTGATTTGCTTTCGCGGGCCGAAAAAAATGATGTGGCGGGCCGGATTTGGCCCGCGGGCCTTGACTTTGACACCTGTGGTCTAAGGTTTCCTACACTGAATTGAATGTTTATGTAGTCCTAAAACTCAATATTCTGTGGGTCCTGCAATTTGTTGAAAATGACAAAAACCCTGGAAATAGACACATTTTTGCACATTGTCTGGCAGTGAATGAGTTAAAATAAATTTTAAAATTTTATTGTAGAAACCTTGAGAAAAATGTTTGCCCCCTCTCAAATTCTTATTATTGATCTACAAATGTGTTTAAAGCTCAGCGGTGAATGTGTTAATGTCCTCTTCACTCATCAGTTGGTCACCGGAGTGTTTTGTTTTCATTAAGCGCTTGTTTAAAGTTTCATTCCAGGCCGGTAAGTTAAACAGGAGGAAACACTTTACATTTTTACAGTGAGGGTGTATCCGTGGATCGATCAGGTTTCGTGGGTAATAAGTGCAAACGCAGAGGACTTTATACCAACAAGAGGCCTCATTCCTCAACAGTGAGAACTTTTTATTTTGGCGGCACCGCTGGAGAACGGCGTCAAAAGTAGACATAATATTTGTATTGCCGCAAGGTCGCTGGATGTGGATGTGCGCACAAAAGTCAGTGTGCGCTGAACTCCATCATGGCATCTTTCTCGCTTTGAAATTGGGCCGGAAATCACAAAGCTGCAATCAGAGTGTACCTTGACCCGGTTGAGACAAATAGTGCCAGCGACAGCCGCCGCGGTGCCGCTTCACTGACAGGATTGCCATTAGTGTTTGGAATGCATGTATAAATTAGCTTTTTGGGTTGCTTCAGCTGGTGCTATTGTCCTCGTGCAGTAAATCTCAGGGGCTCTTGCAGTTGCATTGTGATTTTAATGAGTAGAAATTAGAAAGGTCTCTCTCTCTCTCTTTCTCTCTCTCTCTCTCTCTCTCACATTAATATTGAATGAACCACATTTCTTCTCAATTTAGGTCTCACAAGCATATATTACCGTGACATGAGATTTCCTCATTGTGATCATCTGTCCGTCCACTTTTTGGCAAACTGACAATGTCTCTTTTCCGCAGCGATGTGTCCGTCAGACCTCCAGCAGCTTTGGAAGGAGGTGTCGGGCGTGCCGGGCAGCGATGAGGCCTTGAAACAAGCCGAGGGCCTGGACTTGAGTACCAACAGCTCTAATTCTACCTCAGCCTTCCCCAAAGCTGCCAGCGCCCACATGCCACTGCACAGCCTACCCAATGGACAGAACCACACCCCAAAGAGAGACAGGTAGCAGGAGAATTGACTGATTGCGTCAAGATACACCTGCACGCTGTCATAACATTTAATGCGACAATAATTTCATAATTTGTTGATCTAAACCAGATAGATAGATATGTAGGTAGGTAGGTACGTAGATAGATAGATAGATAGATAGATAGATAGATAGATAGATAGATAGATAGATAGATAGATAGATAGATAGATAGATAGATAGATAGATAGATAGATAGATAGATAGATAGATAGATAGATAGATAGATGGGTGGGTGGGTGGGTGGGTGGGTGGGTGGGTAGTTAGATAGATAGATAGATAGATAGATAGATAGATAGATGGATGGATGGATGGATGGATGATGATGGATGGATAGATAGATAGATAGATAGATAGATAGATAGATAGATAGATAGATAGATAGATAGATAGATAGATAGATAGATAGATAGATAGATAGATAGATAGATAGATAGATAGATAGATAGATAGATAGATAGATAGATAGATAGATAGATAGATAGATAGATAGATAGATAGATAGATGGATGGGTGGGTGGGTGGGTAGTTAGATAGATAGATAGATAGATAGATAGATAGATAGATAGATAGATAGATAGATAGATAGATAGATAGATAGATAAATACACAAATAAATACATAACAATAAATAGAGAAATAAACATCCATAAATAAATAAATTCATACACAAATAAATACAGTAAAGTCTCGTTATATCGATATCGGATATATCGATAGTCCCGGTTATATCGATACTATTTCTATGCACGCACGGAGAAAATTACATGCAAACGGGGTCGGATATATCGATAGTCCCGGTTATATCGATATTTTTTCGGACTCCCTTGAATATCGATATAACGAGACTTTACTGTACATAAAATACATGAATAAATAAATACATGCATACATAAAAATACATGAATAAATACTTAAATACAAAAATAAATGCATAAATAAATACACAAATATAAATAAATACATACATACAGACATAAATAAATTAATAAATGGGTGAGTGAATCAATGAATGTAAAGTGTAAGGGAAAAAAAACACATTTGTCAGTTTTCTTCTCCCATAGTTGTGGATGTACAGCAATACCTGCATAAATAAATAAATAAATAAATGAATACATAAATAAACAGATAACTAACTAAATAAATAAATAAACAAATACATGCAGTTAATAAAAAATATACATCAAATTACAAATAGTTTCTTTCTTTTACAAGCATTTGCTAAATTTCAGTCACCAGCTAGTTGTCATGAACCACAATTACCTCAGCATGTAAGCTATTGTGCTTTTGCGTCTGCGATGGTAATACATCTCAGTTTGATTGACAGCATCTAAGAGGTGTTCATTTCACAACATCTTCATTATTGCGGGTTGCAGTCATAGTGACACCATCCCAAATTAGATTAGGTGGTTAGTGTCCTTCCACTGTGTGTGTGACCTGTCGTCTTTCAATTTCCTGCCTTCCTTTTCACTCTTTCGCCTTTCTTTAGCCTTGCGACGTGGGCAACATTCGCACGCAACAAACCACGCGGCACCAGTGTGTTAAGTCATTTGATAGAGAGTGTGGCTTGAGTTATGTATGTACCGCCAGTATGCTGTCAACCGCGTGCTAATATGATATATCGGAGAGGATGAACATAAGGAAGAAAGAAAGAGTGGTTCAGTTTAAAGATTGAGATGGATCTAATTCTATTGGCAGTGTGTTGAATGAAGTAGTAGAAGCGTACCGTGCATCCACACACACGATGTATACATTATATTGAGGCGATGTGGTGCCCGTCCCAGCTGCTAATGCGCTTTTCTCCATTTTTAAGAGCCAGACTGTTTGAGTGGATATCCTCCTTTACCAAGGCAGACAGTGGCGATGACCATGCACCCCCATACTCCAAAGGCAGCCAACCCCCTACCAGCCAGTGAGTAGCACACACACTCATACACACACAGCCCACGGGCAGCTCATAGGAAGTCACTTTGGCTGGCATACCTGTCAATGTATAAGTTTTATCATTTCAAATAATGTATAGCGTACTACAACTTTTATACGGGATTTTTTTTATTTTTATTGTGAGCCGATTTTCCAAAGACCGTTTTGGCTCAAATCGAGTTGGTCTCAACTGCTGGCAGGCAACGACAATGTTGCTGCCGATCGCAACTATTGTCACGGCAAACCAGCAAAAGTAATCATAAATCCTATACATACGCTCCCCTACTTACGAACAACGGTACATACAAACATTTTTGTAGTAAAATATGTTGTATTCTCTCCAGTTGTAATTGTTGATATCATTCGAAAGTATATATTTTATCAAATGTTTATTTTTCAGTACAACCCAATACAGGTTACTTATACAAGCCTTAAAGGACAACCGACGTCACTTTTTTGTTTTTTAACTGACATCAGAAAAACGTTTGATAGCATCTAAAATACCCAAAACACGCAGTATGATATTTTTAGTCAAATGCAAAACACCAATAAAAATGACTTAAAGTGTCCAAAATCTGCCAAAAATTGAGCTGCGAATTGGGCATTTTCAGAAAGTCCCGCCCCCAGTTCGTGACGTCACGCCAAGACGTCTTGCATTGCTGGAGAATCCAAACAATGGCTTGAGATTCGGAGAATATGCTTTATTGTTACACATCCAGTTATGAATATGATTCAAATAGTTCTGAAGAGGAAAGCATAAATGTTTGCAATCGATTAAAGAATTTATTCCATGCCATTTTGAGGCAACATTGGGGCAACAATGGATCATCAGAAAAGAGGCACAAAATGGCGACCTCCAGTGGCCACCTCCGCTTCCACAGGCTGATCAATTCCTTATATCGAGCTTGGACTCCCTCTTCTGGCGGCTTTTGGGTGCAACACGGTTCTCAGACCAAACATGTACATCAAAATACATTGACGTGATGGAAGGACGCTAAAATGCTTTTCTTTTTTACGGTCAGGGGGCGGTCCTTTCATGACGTCACGTACGGACTCGTCACCAACTCAAAAACTTCCTGAATATTCAGATCGAATCTTAAAACGTAAAATATAGCTATATGCGGTGGAATCTTATTAAAATACGCTCAGTAGAAGTCATTTGAAGCCATTTTACAAATTATGGACACAACTTGTCCGGAGACGTCGGTTGTCCTTTTAACATACTTATATAAGCCTTATACAAACAATCCATACAAAATATAGCACTGAAGCAACTTACAAACAAATTCACATTACAAACGACCATATCTCGTTCATAAGTTGAGGAGCGTCTGTATATATTTTTTTTATCGCTGTGTACGGTCAGATTGATAAAAGCATAACATGCGCGGTAAGCTGACTGCATTTCCGCTTGGGTTAACGTAAACAAATAATGTACTGCATACTACAACTTTTCTACAGGGATTGTAATCATTTATAAGCGCAGCTATTAAGGTTGACAAGTATGGGATGGTGGTCCAAAAGTGATCGAGATAAGCAAAAAAATGCTTCCCGTGTCTCCTAACGGTAGCTTCCGAAACAAAGCAGCATTAGTGAGTTAGCTTGCTAAGCTAATGCATGGCTGATGTGGAGGAAAATGTGGTTGCCAGCAGTTTGTCACGGCTGCTGTCTGAGCAGCTTCTGAGTTGACTCAACCACAGCCGACGCACAGACGCGCGCACGCTCACACACACACACACACACACACACACACACACACACACACACACACATACACACACACACACACGCACACACACACAAATGTACGGTGCCCCAAGCTCTGCATGCACATTAGATCAGGAGGAGGTGAAAAAGAAAAATGGAACTGAGACATGTTTCCATCTGCAAAACAAATGTTTTTTGTTAGACTACCTTATGATGTTGATTTGGTGGGATCCTCATTCCAGCAACACCCCCCCCCCCTACACACACACACACATGCACTCACACGTACACAGTCAAGCGCCTATATAAGTGCGGAGACAACAGTTGCCAGAGAAAGTGTAGATCCACATCTGCTACTGGACCTGCCACACACACACACATTGTACACATACAGTATATACTATTTGTTTTACCGAGAGCACAAGCCAAGCTGGCTCATTTACAGTAAGCACTCGCTGACCAGAATAACCATCGTCTGAAGGACGGACGGTGCTAATCAGTCTCGGAAAGAGTTGAAAGACACAAGACAAGCAAAATGAACACACACACACGTGCGCCACATGCACGCCAAGGACAAGAAGACAGGCCACGCACAGACTTGAAAATGTGCTACTGAGGTGGCTAAAGTGATCCCCGTTCTCCGCCTGGCTTCTGTAACTGACCCCACTCTGCTCTATCATCCTTTCGCTGCACTTCTCTTGGAGATCAGGCGCGAGCTAACCACACTCAGATGGCTATGTTGTCGCTCCCGTTATAAATGGTAATTCGTGTGCGCGATCGGGTGGTCGATTGGCACTTTACTGCTCTCTATTCTTGCTTTGATTAAGCTCATATTGCGTCGCGAGCCCTAACCGATTTCTCTGCTTGCAGTCACGAGGAGCACATCGGCTCCCATCCTCTCTACGGCCACGGAGAGTGCAAGTGGCCTGGCTGTGAAGCGCTGTGCGAGGATATAGGACAGTTCATCAAGTGAGTTCGCTCATATTTTGCAATACAGAGGCGATTGGCGTCGATTTAAGCGAACAGGCACTGATTTGTTCTCGGTTGCTTTCTGACAGTTTGGCAGTCGCTCGCTTCTTTTTTTTCTCAGGAACCACAAACTTTGTTGTAAAGCCACATCAAAATCGTTTTCAATTCCATCTTGAATTAAAACACGTTGCCTGTCATTTAAAAGGCTCAGGGACCCAATTTCATCCATGTATTAAAAGAAACATGACATCTTATCTGATTGAGATGACTTGTTGAAAGATGAAGTAAAACCCCAGTGTAATGTACAATGTCTGTCACACCCGCCACTGATGTCTTTTAGCACCGCCCGCAGTCTTCGGTTGCCATCGGTTGCATCACGTTCAGTGCACGTCTAACACATCTATACATGTGTATACGTTCACACCATTAACCCCTCATTCAACTAGAAAAAAATGGCTATAGAAACTCTTCAGTGTACCTCAATGCAGTTCCAGTGATTTTTTTTTTATGCCTTTCCAGATCCAAATAAGCACATTTGGGGCAGAGTAGTAGTAGTAGATATGTACAAAAATGTGTCCACTCCAGTGACAGGGTTTTTGTCATTTTCACTGAAATTGCAGGACCCACAGAATATTGAGTTTCATGACTACATACATATTCAATGCAGTGTAAGAAACCTTAGACTCTCTTCTTTCAGCAGAAAAAAAGAGTTAATTCCAAAGTTATATGGTTCTGGAGTTATATGTGCTTGAAATGGGGGTGGCTGTCCAAAACACAATGCAATACATACATATTGGTTTATATAGCACTTTAACAGCAATGAAGCTGGAACAAAGTGCTAACATGGAAAAAAAGGGGAATGCTGCTGGAGGTCGCCATTTTGTGCCTCTTTTTTTTGGGTGAGAGATTTTCCCCCAATGTTGCATCAAAATGGCACATATAATTCTTTAATCGATTGCAAACATGTATGCTTTCCTCTTCAGAACTATTTGAATCAAATTCATAACTGGATGTGTAACAAGAAAGCATATTCTCCGAATCTGAAACCATTGTTTTGATTCACAAGCAATGCAAGACGTCTTGGCGTGACGTCATGAACTGGGGGCGGGACTTGCCCAATTCGCAGCTCAATTTTTGGCAGATTTTGGACACTTTAAGTCATTTTTATTGGTGTTTTGCATTTGACTAAAAATATCATACTGCGTGTTTTGGGTATTTTAGATGATATCAAACGTTTTTCTGATGTCAGTTAAAAAGCAAAAAAGTGACGTCGATTGTCCTTTAATCATTCCTCCGTTATCCGTTTCCTTAAACTTGCTGATCAGCTAAAAAATGCTGATTGTGTGAATCGGATTTTTGATTCACAGGTCGAGTCTGTGAATAACCGCTTGAGCACAACTTTTCCTGAATAGTAGCAGTTTTGCAAATGCTTGTCTGTCAACACGAACACAATTAGCTCAAGCTGTTTTGACTCTCCAGTTCCAGCCAACGTTTCATTCTTCATCAATGTTATATTCCAGGCCTTCCTGTCCACATCTTAGTTGGTTGTTATTAACCAGTACGAAGTCAATTGAGGATGCCCAGTCTGGCCTTGACGCGTTACTTCCCCCCTCCATCAAACTCACACAGGAAGCGTACTTTCCGTAGCGCCGTGACAGCTAACGACGGCCTCGCAATCTCTTAACAAAGCTCCCAAAAACAAACTCAGAGTCACTTTTTTTTAATGGAACTATTAGGTTATTTGAAAAGGCGGGCGGGATATTATATTAATTAGCCAAGGTGATGAAATCGGCCTTATCGTGAAAGCGCGCTCGGTGATGGTGATGGCATCGGACAAGCACATCAAAGCTAGCAGGCAGGCTGGGAAAGTTTGGAGAGGAAAGCTGTTGTTTGGTGTCTCATTTCACGTAGCCTCGGGCAGATGGGAGACGAGGGGGAGGGGGGGCTTGGTGCGGGAGTGAAAGTGCGCAAGAGAAAGAGAGAGAGCTGAAGATGAGAAAAAAATGAGGCGGTGACAGATAATGCCCGTAAGTCCAACAACCCCCCCCCCCCCCCTCCAGCCCTCTCCCCTTCCAGCCAGCCTTTGTCATCACCCCATGAGGGTAGCAGCAAGAGCAGAGGTGGAAGACGCTCCACAATTTCAGCCTTTCTTGCCCCTCCCCCCCCCCCCCCCCTGTATAAGTCTTCTGGTATAACATTCAAGCTGTGGTTGATGGGCTTTGGTATGATGTGGATTCAAGTCTTGCCTGATAGAAGTAAACAGAGCCTCATTGTGGGCCACATCCAAAGAAAAAACCTGCTACTGTTTATGTCCTGTGGACAGACAGAAGGGAGTTTTTTTGGTGTCTGAGGGGTGGGGGGGGGGAGTTTAGAATGAGAGTGAATCATTGGCATTTATGGAGATGTGGGAAGTAGAGGGGGAAAGTGGACGGAAGAGTGAGGAGAGTAAAAAAGGAGGGGAGAAAAGTGAGATCATGTTTTTGTTATTATTATCGTGCACTTGTGTTGAGCTTTTGGATTAGCCACGCCATGACATCATTGTTTTTGTTTCATTTCAAGCCTCACTCTGATATTGCCTAACTTTCCGAAGACTAAGTCAGAGACTCACAACCCCCCCCCCCCCCCCACACACACACACACACAGACGGGTGTGCAATATCACATGCAACTTTCATTTGCTCCCCAAAAAACAGTGAGAAAAGTACTTCTTTTGGATTAACACCACATGATATCATAAAAAGTCCCCTTTGGCGCACGGGAACGCACGCTTTACGGATATGCGCTGGCACAAACACGCAGTGGGCGGGCGGCAGCAACCTGTGAATAACCTTGGTGATGACAGAGGAAAGAAAGGGGATGGAGGAAGGCAGACAGGGGAGGGGTGCTGTGGGAAAGATCAGAAGGTCCCTGTAGGTCCTCCCACAGCGGAGGAAACAAACAGCATCGGCAACGCCGTCACATCCCAATGCTTCTTCGCGTGAAGCGGAGTGATGTTTAGCAAAAAGCGCGTCTGAAGATAAGCTTTTGGGGCCGATAACACATGAGCTCATATCCAGGTGGTTGTCTCGGGAACATGGCTCACTTAGCACCAGTGAAGTATACACACACAACACAGCTGCGACGTCCTCCACCAGACAAAATAAACCACCGCTGTATTTCGGAGACAGTTCGTAACTCAACGAAATTAAAGCGCGATAGCTTCCCAACGTCATCACCAATGAAGAACTTATTATCGCTTCCGTTCCAGAAATGACTGCTCTTTTTTTTTAGGCACTTGAACAACGAGCACGCCCTAGATGACCGCAGCACTGCTCAATGCCGAGTCCAGATGCAGGTGGTTCAGCAACTGGAGATACAGGTGGGCCGCTCGCATGCTCGTTTGTCGCCGTTTCCGAAAACCAAGACCCGAAAGTGACTCTTTTCAACTCGTCGGTGGCTGAGGAGTCGTGTTTATGGAGAGCAGTGGAGCTTGTAATTTAAAAGGAGCAGTCGGCGGGGGGGGGGGAACTGCCATCGCCGCTCCAATTATAAAACTGCTCTGGTCACCGGCGAGAGCGAGTAGAAGCGGAGTGGGAAGGGGGGTCTATAGGCCGCGTCGCATGTCCTTTCGCCGC